>NC_048219.1:168179808-168522821 GCF_002007445.2 Ailuropoda melanoleuca
GGACCTCCACGCTGTTTTCCAGAGTGGCTGTACCAACTTGCATTCCCACCAACAATGTAGGAGGGATCCCCCTTCTGGACTATCTTGAAATATTTCATATTTTTCTTTCTTTAGGCCTGTTTCATTTGAACTAAAAATGGTAAAGACAAATAGTATATATAAGAAATATTAAGAACAGCAAAATGTCTTGTTTTAGGGGCTAGCCTGAATGTTTGTTTTTATACCACATATCCATTGTAATAAAGAACAAAAATACTGTGAATAGAACTGTTACTTGTGTATAACTATCCATACAGAAGATATTTAAATAAATGGATGATTATTTCTTACACATTCTTAGAACAGTGATTGCAACTCAATTTCCCTGGAGCTATTTTACCACAGAATAGAATACCAGAATACCACAGAATAGAATAGCAGAAATTCGGCTGGCTAAACTAAGCTAGTTTAGAGTTCTTCCAGTCCAGTACCCTCATGTTATAGATGAGAAAACAGAGAAAAGTGGTGTCAGGGCTGAAAGGCGAGTCTAGACTCCCTAAGTCATAGCCTTGCTATGCTGTGGGGATTTAACCGGAAGCTGGCCTATTGATTACACGGCCTTGTTCCATTAATTCTGTGTATTCCTTCACCAGGCTTAACGGCAGGTTAGGATATTATTACTACTTCCATGCTTCTGAAATCTTGCAGTTCTTACAAGCTGTGGCCTATTTCACAGCTGTTCTGGATAGGTAAGAGAAATAATATTCTGAGTTACTTTGTATATTTTCTCTGACCTGATCATGTGGACATTCCCCTTGAGTGTCCCAGTCTGTGGAGTTTCAAACAGTCTGCTCTCTTGTTCCACCCAGTTCATTATGTCTTAGGTATTCTGAGGCTCAACTTCGTTTCAGTCCATCAAGAGTTTATGTTCTATGAGAGAATTTGAGATCGACTTCTTCCCTATTACACTTAATGTGAAAAAGTGCCAGTGGAAATAAAAGAGCTCATACATCTAAATGATTTAAATTAAGTAAAATAAAATTTTCCACTCTTTTGAATTAGGCCATTAAAACTATAGCTTAGTCTAAGTACAGTATTAATGAGCAATATCGCAAGGAGAGTATTAATTTTGCATTTCCTGACACGAAAATTTAAAACATGCAATTTTAGCTTTGCTTTGGGTAATATTTTGTATTCCCTTGACTTTTATTTGGGGACATCAGAAAATAGGGTGAAAAATGGGATAAGTTCAAACTGGATGCACTGAGCCCTTATTTAGAGATAGACTACCCTCTTATCTAGATGGTATATCACAGGCTTAAACCAGATGTAGGATCACGTGGCATTTCATACCATCAAAGCATTAATGGTGAAAGTGTAAAGAAACAGAACTTTTAGACCTGTTGGTTTAATATTCGACTTTTTAAGTCCAATGCAGAATGCTTTAATAAAGATAGGCAGGAGTACAATGATGGTAGTGACATCCTCAAAGCAAATGGGACCCCTAGTGGTTGGGTGGGTGGCCTATTTACATCCAATTTTTTTTTTAAGATTTATTTATTTATTTATTGGGGGGGAGGGGCAGAAGGGAGAGGGAAAGAATCTCAAGCAGACTCCCCACTGAACGCAGAGCCCAACAACCCTGAGATCATGACTTGAGCCAAAGATCAAGAGTTGGACTCTCAACTGACTGAGCCACCCAGGAACCCCTCACGTCCCATTGTTAATGGGGTCCAAATATTGGTGCAGTCTGGCATCCCTGATCCTGCTAAGTTATGTGTAAGGTAAGACTCTGAATCTTGGCTATGCAGCTCTCTGGAGAATCCCTAAGACTGTGGGAAGACTGTCCTTACCAATACAGGCATTTTGAGAGGTCTCATCATTTTCCTTTGCCTTTAGACACCACTGATCACATTAAATCAGAGGTGTAGGATTACATACCAGAGGCCTTTCCAGCCGCCAGAGGACCCTGGTCTAGGAAGTGCTATCTTGAAACAATGGCCATGTCCTTTAATCAGGCAATCCAATTAACCACACAGAAAGTAGGAAGTCGGTGTACCTAAAGCAATTTGTCTGCAAAAAAAATTAAAGCCTCCCATATGCATTTGCAATCAAGGAAAACCTTTCTGTTTTGTTTTTTAAAAACTGAGTTGGACACAGGACAGAACAAGGCAAACATTTTCAACTTTGAGTGTTGCCTAAGAGATTCTAAAGTATCCGCCAACATTTTGCTTGAATAAGTTGTGAATGAGAGAGGAACACAGAGGGTAAGATTAGTAGTGTAATTGCATGATGTTTCCTAACAAGAGATGGAAAATATTGTATTTGATAAAAAATAGAAGATGTCTTATTTCCATTGTTATCTAGTCTTGCAATGAAAGATGGCTTGTCATAGCCTGCAGCACTGTCAGTCAAAAAGGAGCAAAGTTAACCCGTGGTTTCCTGATCTTCCCAGCACCCAGCTTCTTGGAGGGAGCAAAAGTACTAGGAGCCTGTATGGCAGAGAAGTGATGCTAATTTTTCCATTTAATCCATGCATTGTCCTTTACCATGCACAAATCACCTTGGATTTAAAGACCTCTCAAAATTCTCCCATATTCCAACTCTGTCAGAGAGGAAACTCTACTGCCTCTCTTACAAGGTCTTTTTTTTTATTTTAGAAAAATTCTTTGAGTCAAATCCAAACTTCATTTTACAAATGAAGATTCAATGGCCTATAAGGTAAAATGATGTGTTTAAGATTACACAACTAGTTATTAAAAGACTAGGGATTAAGTTTTAGAGTACCTGACTCCATGGCTCGTGCCTTATAAGACTACCATGGACCAAATTGGATAAGAAAATTGGTCAGGGACAAGGTCACAACTTTCAGGGCCTGTATTTATGGGCATCTCTATGAAATAAAATGTAAGATTCTTCTAGGTCCCACACAAGATGGCACATAGCCACAGGGAGGTCTTTGAACAGCAGGGAGAGTATCGATTTTCTCATTCAGGAAATCCACCAGGATATAGCTTGAATTTGTGCCCCAAGACAGGGGGGGCACATTCAGGGAGAAGAGTCTGGCATGAACAAAGAGGGAAGAAGTGTGTATAGCTCTGGGAACTCTGCAAACCCATGTCAACCTTGGGCTAGAAGTGAGGCTCTTGGAGTAGTATCCATCTTCTCGTAGGATTGAGCCAGAAATAGTGACCATGACTGGCTAGCTCAGAAGCCGCTCTGGGGGCGAGCTGTGATTTGTAGGAAATATCTGCATGCTAAACACCCCAAATAAAAAGAAATATAGACTGTGTAATTATGCTGTACTGGATTTTATCAGCTTGACTAAGGCTCAGAACTATGTTTCTCAAAACCCCTTTGCCTATATAGTCCCAAGTTAGAGTTGATCAAAAGGGGAACTTGTGTGATACTTGGAAAACAGAAATGAAGCAGAAGCCGATTCTCCCAGAAGGTCATCATTTTTTTTTTTAAGATTTTATTTATTCATTTGACAGACAGCCAGTGAGAGAGGGAACACAAGCAGGGGGAGTGGGAGAGGAAGAAGCAGGCTCCCAGTGGAGGAGCCTGCTGTGGGGCTCAATCCCGGAATGCCGGGATCACGCCCTGAGCCGAAGGCAGACGCTTAATGACTGAGCCACCCAGGCGCCCTTCCCAGAGGTCATCATGTTCAGACACTGACCATCAGATAGAGGTGTCAAGTGGGCCCAGCTCCTCCTTCTCCACTCTGGACAAGTTTGTGATCTAATTCCTGGCAATACTGACCAACAGTGGCCCCAGGTCTGCTACCAGGAGCTTGACTACTGAGTCACCGAGGGGACAGACGCACTGAGGCAACAGCCTCTCACAAGTGGTAGCTTCCATGGTCTTTTCCCTGAGTGCTCCCATCAAGGTCCCCTTCTGGTGGGCACGCATGCCGCTCTCTCCTCCTCCATCTCCTCTCTGGTGCACATGTGGATAGTGAGGGACGCTGTCCATATATGGGGGGGAGGGAATATATGGAACTTTCTATACCTGCCACTCAATTTTGCTGTAAGCCTAAAACTGTTCTAAAAATAAAGTTTATGTGTAAAAATTCTAAAAAAAAATTTTTTTCCTTAGATAGATTTTAAAGTTACAAAATATAGAAAAGAATAGAAGCCAGGCAAAGATAATCACTGAATATCTTGGAGTAGTTCCATCAAGTCTTTTTTCCACGTGACATACATAGAAAAACTTTTTGTTTGTGTTGTTGGTGGTTTTTTGTTTGTTTTACTTTTTACATATTGGGGTCACCTGCACATTCTTTTATATTATTCCTTTTTCATTTTATACTGTTACGCTTTTATTTATCATTAAGCATACTTTAAAATAATGCTTGATCTCATGACACGTGATTCACTTAAGAAATTCCCTGTGGGACATTTAAGCTATTTTCTTTTAACCTTTTGTTATATAAATAATGTGTTGATAAACATCCATTTCCATCAATATCATGTGCCTTTTTGTCATATCCTTGGGATAAATCCTGGGAAATGGAATTCCTGAGAAGTGATAAGACATTTTAAAGATCTTTTTATGTTGCCATCTACAAAGGTTGTGTCCAGCTGTACTTTCATCAGCAGTGTATATAGAGGTTACTTTTAGCCAATTTTTTCTCCCCAAGATTGTTAGAGTTGGCAGAACACATTTACCTTATTTTCTCATGTTATTTTTCTCACTGGAAAAATAAAAGCAAAAATATTTCCTGAGCTCTAATCTATAAGAAACTAGAGTTCAGCATAGAATAGTAATGGTCACTATTATTATAACAATACTTTGATAAGGGTTCTTAAGTAGACAATGTCATAGTAAGAACATTGACCCTAACTTTAGAGGGTGGAGTTGAGGACGGTGAGAATAGGGACTTAGTGAGGAGTGGTCAAAAAAATCTGGAGTATCATTAGAGTTTGAGTTCATATTTCAGACAGCAGAGAGGTCATGCTAAGGAATCCCTGTGGCTGTTTAGCCTTGGAAGGAGAAATGGAACAAATACATAACACAGTTCTTAGGCATCTAAAGGGCTTTTGCATGGTTGAGAGATTGGAAGGGACTCTGGCTAGATCTTGCACATCTAGGACCTGTAGAGAAAGCGCATGGAGGTGGATCCGTTCAAACTCAGAAGAGTCCTTTCTAACAAGAAGGGGATGGACTTCCTGCGTGATTCAGAGGTCCTCATCAACAGAGACTGAAGTCGTGAGGACAGACAACTAATGGGGGCTCTTCTTGGCATGGTGATTGACTGGTTGGCCAACTGGATCTACGGGTTGTCTTAGCTAAAGAGAAATGGAACACTAGGATGAAAAGCACAGCAGGTTCTCTAGGAAAATGAACTTTGACTTAAAGCATGAGAAATCCCGAGACTGATAATATGAACTTCTAATGGACAGGATGACAATAGTTAGCATTTGTTTTATCCTTATTACTTTCAAAACACTGTTCTAAATTTGCTCGGAGAATTGTCTCCTTTAATGCTCATAATACACTTGGGGTAGTATGGTACATAGTAGGAAGAAAAATGCCCTTCACTCCCAAATATGTCCAGGTCCTAATCCCTGGAACCCATCAATATATTTACTCACATGGCAAGAAGAACTTTACCAGTATGATCAAGTTAAGGGTATTAGATGGGGAGATTAACATGGGTTATTGGTGTGGGCCTATAAATGAGATACAGGGACAGGTGGGTCACTGTTAGGTTAGATGTGACAGCAAAAGCAGAGTTCATAGTGATGTGTTTGCCGGTTTTGAAGATAGGAGGCCATGAGCCAAGGCATTGGGCAGCTTCTAAAAGTGGAAAAAGTAAGGAAATGGATGCTCCTCTCAAGCCTTCAGAAGGAATGCAGCCCTACAGATATTTTTTAAAAAAATTATTTTAAGATTTTATTTATTTATTTAGAGTGAGTGCGTGAGGGGCAGGGGACAGGGAGAGAGAATCTCCAGCAGACCCCACCCTGAGCATGGAGCCTGATCTACTGACCCCGAAATCATGACCTGAGCTGAAATCAAGAGTCAGACACTCAACCAACTGAGCCACTCAGGCACCCGAGCCCTACAGACATTTTGACTTTAATTTAGGCCTTTTTCAGACTTCTGCCCTTGAGAACTGTAGGATAATAAATTTGTATTGTTTTAAGCCACTAAGTTTGTGGTAATTTGTTATAGTAGCAATGGGAATCTAATACATGGGGTCACTATTCTCTTCTCCATTTTTCAGATGAAGCAATTGAGGCACAGGTAGGTAAAGGAACTTTCTGAGGACCTTATAGCTAATAAGTAATAAATTGTCCAGCTCAAAGCCTGCTCAAGAAAATAAAACATTTCTATTTATGTCTTTCTTATGTGGAGCATTCTCTGGTCCTCAGCCACGAGGTCCTCATGAGAGCTCTTGAATTCATTTTATAGTCAAAGAAAATATAGGATTTTGTATGGGTCAGACCCAGATTAATGAAGCTCTCTGTGGAATATACCACAGATCAATATAATTCCTCTTACTCCACTTATGGATCTTGAGTTTATGTATTAAAAAACTTGATTCTTTGAGAGAGAGAGAGAGCACACAGGGGAGCTGGGGGAGGGGCAGAGGGAGAGAGAATGTCAAGCAGGCTCTGTGCTCAGTGCAGAGCCCACTGCAGGGTTCAATCTCACACCCTGATCGTGACCTGAGCAGAAATCCAGAGTTCTACATGTAATCAACTAACCCACCCAGGTGCCCCTAAATGTGCCCCTGCTAAATTCCTTTTGTGTCTCCTAGGCCTCTAGTATTTAATGAACAAATCAAGGTTCAGCTTATCCACCATCATGTCTATAGATTGAAGGTCCTAATATCTAAGTTTTTCTTCATATAGTGTCTTCCCATTGCCAAATCATTGTGACTATCCTACTCTCAGCTATTTCTAGGTCTGATTTTCAAATACTGGGGGAAAAGTAAAACCAAGTGAAATGATAGCTTTCCTATGTTATGTTGGAAGTCACTGGCAAAGCCAAGAACAAGGTTCAAAGCTTCTGATTCTTGGTTAATTTCCCCGCTCCCAGTCACATGCGTTCTATTATAAACATGTTCCTTTGGTTTAATTGTTTGGCAATCTGCTACTAGAGGAATCCAAGTCAAAAATCCAAATGTCAATAACCTCGATATTCAATGGCAGAGCCATAAATTCTGGAATGAATGGAAATTCATCTGGGGACATTGTAGTACAATACCAAAGATGAAGAGGAAGGGAATGTTTATGCTGATAGAGAAAGCCAGTGTAATCACTTGACTGGCCAGAAAAATTCAGAGGCAGAGGGAAGACATTAAATATTTTTCTTTTGTTCAGGGCAGTATCTTAGGTACACAGTAACTGAGAGCCCACAATATCATGTGAAAAAATATATTTTCCACTTCCCTTAATGTCTTGGCACTGTTTTCTCTTTTTTTGCAGGATGAGGAAGTTGGAATATCCTACAAATGAAGTGTTAAATGAAGATGAGAAATAACAGTGTTGTTGCTGACAGGGACATTTAAAAAAAAATCAATATGATTTCTAACTGTTAATTGAGTGCCCACTGTATGCCAGTTACCAAGCTTGGATCTGGGGAAAGAGTGAAGAAAACACAGATTTTGCCCATATTAGATAGGCTCTTTTGATCACAAGTGATCTAAAACCCAACCCAAAGTGGCTTGAGCAAATACTCAATTTAGTCGTTCACATAACTTCACAGTTGAGGGCACCGGTTGACTAGTGTTCCAGTGATGTCACCAGATCCCAGCTTCTCTCTTTTGTCTCTCTTTTTTTTTTTTTTAAGATTTTTTTTATTTATTCTACAGAGATAGAGACAGCCAGCGAGAAAGGGAACACAAGCAGGGGGAGTGGGAGAGGAAGAAGCAGGCTCACAGCGGAGGAGCCTGATGTGGGGCTCGATCCCATAACGCCGGGATCACGCCCTGAGCTGAAGGCAGACGCTTAACCGCTGTGCCACCCAGGCGCCCCCTCTCTTTTGTCTCTTAGCTCTGCCTTTTGATATGTTGATTTTATTTTTTATTTGTTTAGATTTTATTTGACAGAGAGAGGAAGGGTACAAGCAGGGGGAGTGGCAGGGAGAGGTAGAAGCAGGCTCCCACTGAGCAAAGAGCCTGACATGGGGCTTGATCCAGGGCCAGAGTCAAAGGCAGAGGCTTAACCGACCGAGCCACCCAGGCACCCCTCTTAGGATCCTACTTTTAAGGAAGGATCTTGTGATTGCAAGATGGCTGCCACTGATCCAGCACATCCCATGAGAAATTTCATGTTACCTCATTTGCTATTATTGGGCCATATGTCCATTCCTGGGGAATGCAGGGCTTTGATTGATGTATTCCGGTTCCACCCAAACAATTTTTTTGTTTTGTTTTGTTTTTTGTTTTTTGTTTTTTTTAAGATTTCATTTATTCATTTGAGAGAGAGATTGAGAACAAGCAAGGCGGAGAGGCAGAGAGAGAGGGAGAAGCAGACTGGCCCATGGAGCCGGGAGCCCGACATGGGTGGGGCTCGATCCCAGGACCCAGAGATCGTGTCCCGAGCCAAAGGCAGACACTTAACCATCTGAGCCAGCCAGGTGCCCCAAGAAGTGGTTCTTTAGAAGGAAATTGGAATGCTGTTACCATAGGATAAATAGATACTGAACAGATTTCCGGTCTACTCTTCTTGATGAGCACGCATTCTAGCGGACATTTCTACTGCCCTACTAGGAAACTGTAAAGCACACAGGAGAGCAAGAGGAAAGAAGGGTTATGGTGATTGACAGCCATTTAGAGATATATCAGTAGGTTGCTATGTGCTGATTGGAGACTTCCCCAAGTGGACACACAAAGATAATGTAATTGTTTTAATCATCCTGCCCAAACAGCACCATGTCCACCAAGTTATCACTGGTTTCTAATTGCTGGTCCCTATTTGTACCATTATCTCTTTGCCTGCTATTCTCTACCTCCCCACCCCAACTTCAAGTATTCAAAAACATTCATATTTTGTACCTTCCCTACATTTCTGCCTCTCCCTCCTCTCCAGTTTTTAGTCATACTGCACGCTTAAATTTTGCAGAGCAGAATTTAACAAATTAGAGTGCATTGTTTGTTCTCCTGTTTTAATTCTTGAGAACATTTTGGGAGACAGTCCGTACAAAAGATCTGATGTGCCTCAGAGCTGTAATATATTATCAGGTTTGAAATGCTAATAAGAGTCTATGGAAAGAATAGTTAGTTAAAAGAAATAGTGAGCTTAAGTAGAAAAAAAGAAAAGAAAAAGAAAAAGCAACTGTGAAAAGATGTGAAAGGTCCTAACAAGTGACTGCGGTTTAATACGAGGACGGCCCACTGTAGACAAGGAAGACGTGTTGAAGGTTTAACTGGGAGCTAGAGTCCACATTACTTCCTAGAACAAAAACCCCACAGGGCTGTTAAACTAGCCTTGTAGAAAAGTGTTGGTGGCCTGAACACAACAGCAAACACAAATGCGTGAAATGTATACACTGCTCTCCTCGATGAGGTATTTACTTCAAAGTGGAGGAGGAGACTGTCAGGGTGTGGACTGGAACTCATTTTAAGGTTAACAAACTTTTTTTTGACTGCCTATCATTTTTGGGCGCTTTATAAGTCTTGGTGGCAAGTTTCAACGTATGGCACATTAGAAGGAATGGAACGTTGGGATTTACCGGATAATATTTGGGAGAAATCTCTCCTGGGAAAATTTTATGCTTTGCCCAGGAAGACAGTACTTTGATAAGAATAAAAATATTAACTTGTTTCCAGCACCTTCTTTCATGACAATAATATTACCTTGATTTAAGTTGTGCCTATTTCTTTCCAGGAGCTCAAACTGAGTTTTACGTGGAACATTATTTCTGTTTATCATCACAAATTCCCTTTGAGAAAAGCAAGGGGTAGGTATTACTATTCCTATTTTAAAGCTGGGGAAACAGGAGCTCAGAGGATGACTTAAATATCACTGCTTTCACATGCAGGTGATAGCTTAATGCAAATCCAAATATCCTCATTAATCTTAATGAAGCTAAACCAGCCCGGGAGGCAACAAGCGAGGGGATCATTCTTAAGAGATTGCCCTCTAGGGGCGCCTGGGTGGCACAGCGGTTAAGCGTCTGCCTTCGGCTCAGGGCGTGATCCCGGCGTTATGGGCGAGCCCCACATCAGGCTCCTCCGCTAGGAGCCTGCTTCTTCCTCTCCCACTCCCCCTGCTTGTGTTCCCTCTCTCGCTGGCTGTCTCTATCTCTGTCGAATAAATAAACTAAAAAATCTAAAAAAAAAAAAAAAAGAGATTGCCCTCTAGGTTCACAGGAGAACTCGTAACCATCTCCTGCCTTAGAGGTCAGGGAGGAGAAATCCGTGCTATTATCTTTCACAGCTGGATATACTGAGTTTGTGTCCAGTTGCCTAACTGTTCATTTATGATTTTGGTCCTGATTTGCAAGCTGGCTCCTACTTTTTGCCTCAGTGGGAGCATGTACCGTAGGTTTGTGGCCCAACACAGAACTCCAAACTCTTGGGGCGCCTGGTGGTTCAGTCGGTTAAAAAGTCAAGTCTTGATTTCAGCTCAGGTCATGATCTCAGTGTCTTGGGATTGAGCCCCACATTGGGCTCCACTCCAGCATGGAGTCTGTTTAAGGATTCTCTCTCTCCCTCTGTCCCTCCCCCTGCTCTCTCTCTCTCTCTCAAATAAATATTTAAAAAACCAAAAACCAAAAAACAAAAACTCCAAGCTCTTACCTTCTCAATGTTGTTTCCTAAAGAAACAGGGAACCCTGAGAATCCACTTGAGAAGGAGCCAAGAGTTACCATCTATTTGCTACCACCTTCTTTTCCCAATGTTCACAGAGCCTTATTGCCCTGCTCTGTGATGTTCCCATTGAAAATCTACCAGCCCAAAGTGAGAATCAAGTTGGTGAACCTACAATGACACATCATAATCCCCCAAGTCCATAATTTACATTATGGTTCATTCTTAGTGTTGCACATTGCATGGGTTGGGACAAATGTGTAATGACATGTACCACCATTACAGTATCAGACAGAGTAGTTTCACTGCCCTAAAAATCCTCTGTGCTCCACTTATCCCTCCCCTAAACTCAGCCTCCGGCAACCAGTGATCTTAGTCATTTTTAGATGCCCCCTGGAATTGGGAGCCACTGATCTGCATTCTGAATGTGAGAGCGTGCATCAGCACTGTCATTAACAGGCCCGTGTGCTCTGTGAGTGCACGGGGCCAGAAGAAAGATCTATAGCCTCATGGGCCTGGTTCTATGCTAAGCGCTCTGCATGCGTATACTCTCATGGAATTCTCTCAATAATCTCCTGGGTTAGTTACTATGATCCTCATTTTACAGATGAGCAAACTGAAGCACAGGGAGGTTGAGCAAGTTGCCTAAGGTCACACCTCTACCAAGTCACACTGGGACTCTTTGGCTCCAAAGTGGAGACCCATCAAGCCCTGCCCTACAAAGTATTTATAGCTATGGAAGTTCTCTCCCTCTAAATTACAACTTGTGCTGTTAGTACACTCAGCTCAGTGGCTGTAGACTCCAAGTCCAGGCGCGAACATTAGGACATCAATATGGTACCTGGAAACTTGGGAAAAACTTAGGTCTGCTACCATAGAAACAAAGCTATAGGCACTTCCAGCCTACTTCCAAAGAGAAACAGAAAACACGACTCCTTTACATCCTAAGCCTCCTTCTCCAGGGCAGGACTTCACAATCCACTCCCTGAATCAGGGGTCTCCCACCACACGGTAAGGGGTGGGAACATCCACAAGAGCAAATTCAATCTGTAGGGCTTCATGTTCTAGTAGTTTCCTGAGTTTTAATGTTTCTGTGGCACGTAGCCCCTACCTAGGGCACTGAAAAGTTTCAGGAGGGGCCCTGGCAAGGATCTTTGTTGCCCTATTTGATAGCTGAGTGCAAGGTGACAGTGGGCCTAATGCCGAACAACAGGGGGAAGGAATCTTAACCCAAGAGCTTGCAGTCCATATGCCCGGGTGGATGTCAGGTGACTATATGCTGGGAAGTTAATGTAGGGGAAAGCCCTGAGGCCACCTCTCTAGGCTACAGATTAAATCACCTAGTGTGCGCCCATTGAAATTTGTAGAGGAAACTTACATAAGCATTAAAACCAGGTTTACAGGGAAAAAGGGTAGCCTGACACCAAGAGATGAAACAAAGGGGTAAGGGAACCTTCTTTCCTCCTTGGGATAAAGGGATGGCTGGGGTACTGGGGCAGTTTATAAACTCACTACATTTAAATAACTTTTTTTTTTTTTAACCTAGCACTACCTCTTTCTTCTCTGGAAATACTGACCAAGAATCTTTTTTTCCCCAGTAGCTTCTTTCTCTCCATTCCAAACCCCAGTCCCCAAATTTGGGACCCAAAATACCTTGTTTTCTACATCAGTAGAGTTGCTTTATGTCTAAATAAACCTAAACTCAATAGGGCCCCAAATCCACGTAATAAAAAATAGTTCTTATCAAATGTAAAGTGAGCAACCATCCTGGTTTGCTCAAGGCTGCTATTTTTAGCACTGAAAAATCCCACCTCCTGGGACACCCCTCAGGTCTAGGCAAACCGGGTGGGGTTGTAGGTCACCCCATAATGTCAGTCTCCCTAATTTTATTATGCAGACCCCATAGCAGAAGAGAATACTTGCAGCAATTTATTCACGAATATTTGCAGCTCCCTTTTCTAGCCATTATACAAATGCTCATTGCAAGTTCCTCTGGTCCTGGAGGGGTTTCAAGGGTTATGCCCTTCTGGCACATCTATGAATTAGGTGAGGAGAGAATGTTTCCTATAGCTAGTTTGCAGTCCAGGCTAATTTTCAGGGTAACCCGCTCTCCCGCCCCCCGAGATATTTATATGACCGTGTGATTCTCATGAATGCATTTGTGTTACCCAAGGGTGTAAATATCTGTTAGTTCTTGGTGAATCTGAGTTCTCTCAGGCGGTTCTGAAAAACCTTGGCTGCACTGCTGTTAAGGACGACGGCACTGGTGTTTTATCTCTTCCTAATGTAATGCGGAACTTATTGTTGATATTTAATGACAAAGCCTTTCCTGAGGAAGAATGAAGAATGAGAAATTCCACTTTCCTCCCCAGCATCCTGTCTCCCTTTCCTTCCAAAATATGTAATTCCACAAAGGTAATTTTTTATCTCACTTCCGAGGCAAAGAGCATGGTTATATTTAAGAGTCAAAATGTAACCATTTGAAATCGGATATTTTCTACTGAGAACAAAAAAACTGGATTGGCCAAAAAATTAAAATCACATTTTAATAAAAATCCTTGTTTAAAAAAATCGATACCATTAAAGGTAATTACCGAGCATATTTCATTTTAATGTAAATTCATTTATGGCTAATTTCCTGTGTCTTGTTTTTGTGCTAAGGTGCAGTGAGCACTTACTACTCACTCTTTCTTCTTGTGGGACTAGACTAAGGCAACACTTTTAAGAAAGGCCATTACAACCATCCACAGCGTGAGCCTCAGTTCCTTACGTGGAGTGTAGCTGAATGTTGAAAGCAGCTGTAAGAGTACTAAACGCAAAGTTAAGAAGGGTGGTACAGAAGAATCATTCATTTGCATAAGAATCATTGAGTACATACCAGATAGATGTTGCAAATCTCATACTATACAGGATTACAGAGCTGAAGAAGACGAAAGTGAGTAAGACCTATTTTGGCCCCAAGAAGCTTAGATTAACATGAGTCCATCCATGTTTCTCTGACGCAGGAATGGAAATAATGTGCCACCTAGGCTTTAGAATTAGAACCAACTTTTTGTTGTTAAATGATTTATATTTACAATCATACTGTTAGGGAAAGGTTTGCAGGGACTTAATTTTTAGATTTACCTATCATGAAAATCGGTTTGGATTGGGTGCTAGAGGGAAGGACCTGGCAGATTCGGGGCACAGGGACAACGCTGGAATGCCACCTGACTCTGGCTCACCGCAGATGAGGCAATTAGTCCCACGTTATTTGAGTGCCCAATTTACTTTTACATTTTAAAGTTGTAAAATGCAAAATGATTTTTTTTCACTTCCTAATTACGAGTAATAAAAATGTAGGGGAATATAAAGTTTAACTTGTCTGTTAATTGAGGGGAAAGAGCCATGCTAAATCAGTCAAGAACAGAATGGTCACCGAAGAAACACAGAAGAAACTGCCCATGAGGATCCCGTTTGCTATTTTAATTAGCATCTGTCAATTAGGAGCGAATGACAGGGGGAAGGAATCCTGATTAATGAAATCATCTTCCCAAATTGAAGGAGAAGGTCAAAAAGAACATGATGTCTCATTCGACTTCGTCTTGAGGGTCTTATACACCTAAATTTCTGGAATCCTCTCTTAGACCTCATGAGACTGTTAATATGACCACTCAATTAACTCTGGATATAATTAACTGCCTACATGGCCCTTCCTAGAACCAAAGCTCTCTGTCAGCAAGATTAGCGCAGCCGGCTCACGTGAGGTGGCTGACATGGTTTCCTCTCCCGCATACTGACCGAGGGGGACGAGGGAGGGGACATGACAAGTCCCTCCCAACCCCGAGTCTGTAGGGCATGGCTGTTCCTCTGTGATTTGTCCAGAGCATGCAGGGGACCTGTGAGAATATTAGTTACTATTTGAACAAATTTCACAGTGCAATAGGCCAATTTCAGCAGCTAGTTTGGCAGCTAAACTAGTATAAGTCATAAAAGGAAGGCTTCTAAAGCACATTCAGTCACTGAAAAACAGCCAACCCAGTTTCCAACCAATAACCCCTCCTGTGAAGTTAGTAAGCAGGGCATCTGTCCTCCGCCTTAACAAACAAGGCAGATGCTAATCAGCGCTCAGCCAGGGCTCCATTGAATGCGGCTGGCAAGCCACCACTTTTGAGGCCCTCCTTTCTCCAAGCTCAGCACAAAGTAGAATCTTAAATTGCTGGCAAAATTTACATTTTATCCATCAAAACTTTTGCTTCATGCTCTGGTTGAAGGAGTCAAGGATCTCAATGACAAGTTATGACTAGCATCACACCAAATCTTATGCCCCCCCGCCCATCACACAATCTTTTTCTGAAAGGGTAACATAGAAAGACAAGCACCAGCCATAAGTAGCATTTAAACAGGAACTACTTAGAAATAGCCAGATGAGTGAAGATTTTAAGGGCAGAGGTGAAAAGGTTTGGAAAATGTTAAGAGGACCATAAACGTATACAGTTAGTGTTTTTGTTTGGATTACTATCTTGGTCATTATAGATGCAGTCCAGGCCTTTTAGCCAACTCAGGAATCATTTAGGATTACTGAAAACATTTCAAAACAAAAATGCCTCGGCGGCCTTCTTAGTGGAAATTGGCAAGATACTACGTAGGAGGCTATTCATTGTTTTAAAGAAGATTTTTAAGAAGAGCAGAAAGAGGGGAGAGAGAAATGAGCAACTGAACAGAATAGTCTATTTTAAAATGTGAAGATCTATCATTTCTCAAGTAGTAGCTGATGGGAGAAATCTGCGTCATTTATCTACATACCATAACTCCACAGAAAGCAACTAAGAGGGGCTGGCGGGGTTATGGCTCAAAGGCAGGGTATGAAAACCTAAGAAAGAAAACTGTTCTTTTCTAAATCTTCCTTCCAGGCAACGTCTATTTGACTAATTAAAAAAAAGAAAGGTGGCAGAATTCAACTGACCTGAGACATGCAGGGTGGTGTTAAGGCGAAACTCAGAATCAAGACTGACTAGCTACGTGACTCTAGGCAAGTTATTTAACTTCGTGCTTTTTCTTTGTGCCTCTATTTTCTCCATGTGTAGAATGGAGGTGATGAGCGTACCTACTTCACAGGTGACGGTAGACGCAAGAATTCCACGGGCTAATACATGTGAAGCACTTAGCACACTGCCTGGCATGTAGTAAGTACCCCTATAAGTTAGCTTTCATTATTTCAATCTGGCACTGATGAAACCTTGCAAGTCCTGAAATCTTAAAACAAAACAAAACCAAAACCAAAACGAAGCCAGTGCACGTGGTGAGGTTGTACAACTGTGTGAAGATACTAAAAATATCGATTGCAGACCCTGAATGAGTTAGATCTCAATAAGGATGTTAGAGAAAAAGAGTAGAAAAGAGCTTTTTCTTTTTCTAACAAGTTTTCTTTTAACGTGAATGTTGTGAAATAGCGAAGTTCTATTTCGTTATAGAATATATACAATTTTCCTAAATCTGAATTTCAGTGTTCTTTCAGCTATGAGGAAAGCCTGAGATTGAAATATTTTGAACCACCAGCGTTCGAAACGGTGGAAATCAAGAAAGAACAGAGGGAGAACAGAGACTACTTCCGTGAGAACTTAACTACAGAAAGAGAGGTGGCGAGCAGATGGGAAAGCTTTATAGTGCTCAGTGGAGGTCATTGGCTCTGGGGAAGCTGGAGGCGGGCTAACTAAAAGGAGGGCTCTATCTAATTGGTTTGAGAGGCATATTGGCTTTCTCTGGTTGGTCCTGAATTAGAAGGGGCGGGGTTTAAAAAATAAAGAAGCCGGCAGTCATTGGTGGTCCTGACTGTTCTGGGCCAATTGCTGCCCAGCAGGCTTAGCTTCTTGGGTCCCTGGCTGCAGAGGCTGTGGGTCAGAGTTCCATAGGCGTTTAGGGTTTGGCCACTGGCCGTGTACCTATTCAGTCTCTTAAAGCAGATCACATATTTGGCAAAGATTGATTCCTTTTAATTAAGGATGGACTGTCTTACCAGAATTCCTCAACAACCATAGTTTTCGATAGCTCCAAAGAATGAAAAGAGTTATGAAAGGCATCGATAAAGGAGGGGAATCAGGCGGGAAAAGAGAAAAAATGGAAATCATCTAAGTTGAATGTTTTAAAAGTAAATACAAGCACATAAATTGCTAAGTAGGAATTCAGCTGCCCTACCACACAAGTGCCCAGACTTTTTCCATCTGACTTCAGATTGCCCCAGGTGTCCCAATTCCACCTTCTTTCCTCTTCCCTCCTGGTCTGTATGGCTGATGCTCACAGAAACCTGCAGAAGTTTAAGCAAGGAAATGGAGTTTAGTGGTCTTGGAGAATGTGGCTACAAAATTTACACAGAGAGAGTATGCTCTGCTGGCTCCTGCTCAAAGGAACTTCTACCAGCCTCTGGAACAACCTTTCAGCTGTAGCATGTGAATTTTGATATGTAGTGTTTTGATGATGTTTGGGTTACGTCAAGATTATATGTGTTAGAAAGTCTTTTAGACCTAGGAGTAATTTGAAGTATACATTTTTTCACTATCTCATTTTTTATGTTTCACTGTTTCTTGTTATAAAAGATGTCCATATTCATTACAGAGAACTTAAATTTTATATTGAAATATTGAGTAAAAGTCATTCATCATCCCACATTGTTTATTTTCAGCCTTATTTCCTTGCAGAAAGGTTTTAAACGGAGTGGGGGGGCAGTGAATACAGGGAGAGTTCATTGAAAGGGAGAGAAAGTCTTTTCTTTTATGAGTAAAATAAATTATCCCTTGTAAACGATGGTAGTAAATGGTAATAGAGGGCAGAGACTGAATATGTACAATGAGACACACAGGCTACGTTTTTAGAATAATAACAAAAAATCATGGGTTTTTAGCTCTGTAGGACTTTCTGAAAGCAGTTTTGAATTTTTTACTTAGTTTAAGGCCCTGGATGGAAATATATATCATTTTTCTTTTTCGAATCATTGTGGTTTCTGCATCAGGATAGACAACTTACCTTTGCTAAGTTCTTCAGAAGCCATATTTTGGTCCAGGAAAATGTAGTCCCAGTCCCACTTGTAGCAAATGTCTGTTGTTCCTCCTGTTTTACCCGTTTAGGGACCCATTTTAGATGCAAAATCCTTTTCATGCTTTATAATTCAAAATAGATTATTTTCTTTTCCAATTATAATAATGACAGAAAAATGCTAGTCTGTCGGCAGTTACTATAGTAACCATGAACAACTTACTTCTTTTAAATGGGAAATGGACACTTAACTCTAAGTTTTTGCTTCATTTTCTGAAGCCAAAATGCAGTCAAACGCTTTGTAAAGACTACACTTTTGAATAGTGTATACCAAAAATTGTGTGTATATTTGTGTATATGTGATTTCTGTATGCATGAATATTAATACAAATCTATAAGAGATACCCATTATCACTTGTTTTTGAACTAAATTCCTTTCTGACAGAGATGTGTGAAATTAATTGGAATGCAAAAAATATCCAAGAGACTGCTTTAACACATGGCTTCTCTTTATTATGATTTTTTTTCTGAAACTTACAGGAAACTGTTTCTCCCCTTAAAGGACTAAAGGATGCTTGATAGCTTTGAGTCATGCAAATACATTTCTTTCAGAGAAAAAGAATGAACTGCCATTAGTGGACAACTGCCAATATTTACATCCTTCAGTGCGGCCTGAATCAGAGCATGGAGGATGTAGGTGGGTGGGTAGAAGTCAGTATTTTTAATCAGGAACAAAATTAACATCAGGAGAGACAGCCTGAGATGTCAGATAAATCTGATACCCGAGTATGTCCAAGCTGAACCTGCAGATGAACAGGTTGGGTTCAGTAAAGTAATTTAGTTCTTGCAAAATACACTTTGAAATAGACAGCTTTATAACGTAGAATGATGGAAAGACTTTGAAATTCCAGGCAAATTCATAAAAATATCCCTGCTCTAAAAAAATACTCCTGCTCAAATTTATCATGGCATTTTAAGGAGTGCTGACTCCATAAATTCTGACTTTTATCAACAGCACTTCAATAATGTTCAGAAAATAAACTTCACAGGAAAACCTCGGGTGTTCAATTAGTGTTAAACGTTTTAGGGCAGAAACAGATAATGAAATTATGAGGACAACGGCAGCTTAACGTTTTGTGGCTCACAAGAGATTTATGCATTCCAATATAACCTCAAGCTACGCATATGGCATAGTAAAAAAGAATGGATTCCTGACAGGGGAACACAGGGCAGGGAGTTTGACTGTACTTGTCTTAATACCAGTTCTTTGTCTTAATGGCAAGACTAAAAATGCAGCCCCTTACTCTCAGGACAAATCCAGGCTTTACTTCCCCTCAACTCCCCTCCCCCCTCCCATTATTACTCAAATAACATTTGAATGGAATATAGCTTCTTTCACAAGAATCATTTCCTCTTTAGCACAAATTGCATTAGGCTCACAGGGGGTTCTGTGGGAATTGCTGGTCTAAAAAAAGTCTGTGGAGAAATGCCTGGCCTCTCCCCAGCCTCTGTACCCAAGAAGAGCAAGGGGTCACTCTCACAAAGTTTTCCAGGATTTCAGCAGGAAGTGAAAGCAGAAATCATTCATGATACCAGTCTCTACGACAGAGGCATCTGGCTGTCCCCTCACCCTGCTTGGTGGCCCTGGTGTGCACACACTCTTTTTTGGGGGGGGAGGCTGGAAGGGGTTCTTCTTGGAGTGCTCCTGTGGATCTTTCAGGATTTCTTTCAAGGCTCATTAGCTTGGAGGACTGCTAGGAAAATTGGAAAGCCCTCTGAAACCTTTCCATGTCAACTATCAGGGCATCCCCCAGCAGACTGCAGAAATTAAAGGACTGAATGCAAAGAGGCTGCCAGTGGGGCTGGTTCCCAGTGTACTTCTCAAGCAATTGAACAGATTCTCGGAAGGGAGCATTCTTTTGCCAGCTCAAGTGTACCCTTCCACGGTTAAGGGTTGTGAAGATAAAGTAGGGTGTCTCTTTGGTTTTGGAGATGGCCCTTGGGTAGAAGTTATCTCTGGGTTTCCAGGCCCTTGTTGAGGCTGATGCTTCTCTTGTGAATAGCGCGTATCTATACACTGACGTGTGTATAGCCCATCATCACAGACCTGCTCTTTCAGAGGCAGAGGAATTCAAATTTACGAGGGACATGCGCTCTGAAATTCTACATGAAGTGAAGTGAAGTGTAAGGGGGTTTGGAGTCATGGAGACCTGGGTCCGGATCTGGCCCCCCCACTTGATCTTGAGGGTGTTGTTTCACTTTTTTGAGCCTGTGTCCCTCTCTCTGAGCGGGGATAATGCCTACTTCCCATGACTGTTGAGAGAATTCAATCAGCATAAATAACACTTGGCACAGTGTTTGGCACAGAGTAAAAGCTTAATAATTGGATCTGATTTTGTGAAACCCGATTGAAAGGGCAGTACTCTGCTTAGTAGAACCAGTAGCTGGCAATTGCCTTTGGTGATGCACGCATCCGACCGACCCTTCTTTCTGCCTGGGAAGTGATGCTCGTGCATCTTTCACCAGTTCTTCTGTGTTCTTTCTCTTCCCAGGAATGATGCCCTCAGATCCTACTTTCAGTGTCAAGCTTTTGGGAAAGGTGGGAAGAGCTACATAATTATAGACCTGAGAAAAATTTCAAAGGGCCATTCTGCATCTAGAAATATAAAAATCAGTAATAATAGCTACCGTTTGTGGATACCTTGTTATGTACTAGGCAACCAAAATGCGTTAAATCTCCCTTAAGCTTCACAACAATAAGATGAGATAGGTCTCATTTTATTCCCATTTCACAGATTAAGAAACTGAAGTATAGAGAGATTACCATGCACCTCATGGAAATTTTAGGACTCACACCCAGGTCCATGTGAGAGCAAAACCCAGTCAGTATGGTATAATACCACTTTGTAGTAATCTCAGCTGTCTATTCTCTTTTGAAATATCTTTCAAGAATAAGAGAGACAGCCTCAGTGTTCAGTCACCTTTATAATCAAGAAGTCTTCTTTACATCAAGCTGAGATTTTCATTCCCGTGTAGTTCATTGTTTGGTTTGTTTTATATGTATGTATTATTTTTTAAATTCCAGTATAATTAACGTACTTTCATATTAGATTCAGGTGTAGAACAGTGTCGTTCATTGGTTTTGATTGGATGCCTGTTGAGATTGGAATAGAGAAAACTTGGTGTTTCTTGCGATCATAGCAACTATTTTCAATTAGGTGAAGTTGAAGTCACCTGTTAGTCTTCTTTTCTACCAAAGTCTCCTCAGTACTTCAGTTACACAGGGGAATGCAGGGGAATCAGAAAGTGGGACATGGAAGGAAAGGGGGCCAAACTGTACACTGTCAATCCAAATCCTACAGGGAATTTGGGCTTATCCAGCCAGGGGGCTGGAGTCAGTGTAGATCACACTGAAGGTATGTCTTGATTAGGGCGAGCCAGCTAGGGATTTGTGCCACTGCACCTGCCAATCATTGGTTAATGGTTGCCCCTCTGAGGATGTAAATTTCCAAGTATGTCATGCTGTCCACATGAGCAAAGCAGGCTCCTTCAGCTTGAGGGCAGCCCTCAGACAAAGAGGTGCAGGTGTTGGCAGCTAGGAGCCGCTCTGCTTAAAGAAAGAGGCCTGAGGGGTTAATGGGCAGAGCACAGACAGCACAGCCTTGCTGACTAACGCTGGGAAGAGCAAAAGGATCTCTCCTTGGTTCCGGCGTTTCATGTTCTGTTCATACTTCCCAGGGCTTCGTTTACTTTCTCTCCTCTCCAGCGGGGAAAGAGAATCCTTCCTCTCTTAGAGAAACAGCAGAGTAGGGTTGAAAGACCATGGGTTTGCAGCAGAATGGTTGGGTCATAATCTGGCACTCCCTAGCTGTGCGTTCTTGGGCAAGTTGGTTAAAATCTCCTTAAACTTCAGTCTCTCCATCTACTAATTAGTGATCTAGCTCTCACCTCACAGGTGTGCTCTAAAGATTAGTTGAAATAATGTATGCAAGGTACCTAGTACAGTCCCCTCTCCTTCCATACTACCACAAAGGAAAGAAGATAAAACGCTTCCTTTAAATCATCGTCGACACTGCAAAATTAGGAAACACTATTATTAAAAGTCAGCTTCTGAGTATCCGTGTCAAAAATATATTGCCCTACATAGAAACAAACTATTGGGCAAATATGTTTAACTTTAAATATATATATATCTTTTAAAGATTTTATTTTTTATTTATTTGACAGAGACAGCCAGTGAGAGAGGGAACACAAGCAGGGGGAGTGGGAGAGGAAGAAGGAGGCTCCCAGCGGAGCAGTGAGCCTGATTCAGGGCTCCATCCCAGGACCCTGGGATCAGGACTTGAGACAAAGGCAGATGTTTAACGACTGAGCCACCCAGGCGCCCCTAACTTTAAATATATATTCTTAGAAGATTTTATTTACTTTTGGGAGGGAGCTCGAGCACAGGAGAAAGGGGGCAGGGGTGGAGGGAGAAGCAGATCCCCCACTTAGCAGGGAGCCTGATGCCAGACTTGATTCCAGGACCCTGGGGTCATGACCTGAGCAGAAGGCAGCCGCTCAACTGACTGATACTTAGGTGCCCTAAATATATATATATATATTTATTTATTTAAATTGCGTCAAGATGGATCACAGTGCTCAATATCAAAAGTCTTTCCAAAAGGTCACCTATATCCCTCAATGCTAGAGAATGCTTGTATTTGCGGATGGGCAAAGTCTACAACTACAGGGGCTGCAGACTTGAAAAGATTGCTGTCATCAGCTCAGTAGCTGCCCGCTGCCACATGCCGGGGCCTCCAATAATGGAGGTCTGTGCTCCTCCTCCAACCAGGGGCTGATTTTAATTCTCCTTGATAGAGCACGGCTGTCAAAGGTGTTCACGAAGTGTTTTCTAATTTGAAAGTAACAGCATGCCCCTCTAATTGTTGGGAGCCTTATCGGTTAGCATCGCGTAGCAAAAACACAAGTGAAAATGTTACTTCGCAAGCGCTTGCCATGCTTAAATGCAAGAAGGGAAGGGATCCCAGAGGCTGTAGCCATTTTCAGGGGCTGTTACCCACGGGATCAAACCTTTACCAGGCGATCCGTGGGCCAGGCTTTGATGGAATCTAAAGTGCGTCCTGTATCCCAACTTACTCCTTCGGAACAGATAAGAGGGAATTGCAGGTAACACCTCGGCTTTGGGTTAGAAAGCGTTAATTGCTCTTTGCTTTTGGTACATGTGATAAACTCACAGTCCTGCACTCCGTTAAAGCACACACCACACACAGGAACACACACCCTTTCCTTTCCTCGATGCACATTTGTTTTGCCTCTTGTAATTTGCATGTGGGTCTTCCTGGGTGTTTATCATAGAAATATGTGCACGTGTATAAATGAGTCCCGCAAAGCAATCTTGGTTCTATCAAGCCCTCCGAGTGGAGAGTAATCAGAATAGCCCCATGCTCCCAAGTTGCCAAAATTATGTTCACTTATGGCTCACTGCGGGGTCTCAGAATCTTCCTCCCTGCGCCCATGTCCCTCTCATCGATGCTAATGAAAGTTATGTGTGTGTGTTATGGGGTGAAAGAGCCCTGTGGATGCTCTCTCCCACATACGGATTGAAAGGCTGGGCTGAAAAACAAAATATCACTTTACTGTTTATTTTTATCACACCAGTTTTTATTAACCAGATCTCATATGATGAGGTCCAGGCATCTCACCAACATGATTATGCTGATGGAGAACATGTGTAGCTAATCTCTGTATGTTCTGATCCGTAGGCTGGGCTTGGGAAAACTGGTGTACCGGCAAGGCTTCAAGCCTTCCACATAACCACAGTGGATGTAGAATTGTAAAAATCAGCTTTAGATTGTTTGACCCACGCTGGAATTTGCTCTATAACTGATGAGGATTGTAGAAACTTTTAGCTGGAGAACTGCAAAGGTCTCTCTACGTCCTCAAAAAGCCCCTTGTATTCCACATCCTGAGAACTGTTTCCAAATGAAAATTATGAAATAAATGAACATTTCCCACTAACTGAATTGCTTTAAAAATTTCTTTTCACTCTTCTTCCTTCCCTCCCACAATACAAAAGTTGAAATTTTTTTTTTTTTTTTTTAAAGCTGAGAATGGAGCCCAGTGCAGGGCCCTGAACTCAGGATTGTGAGATCAAGACCTGGGCTGAGATCAAGAGTCAGACGCTTAACTGACTGAGCCATCCAGGCACCCCAAAATGACTTTTAAACAAACCACACTTTGTGTAGTAGAAAATGTCATCCTCAATGTGGTCTCAAGGGAATAGATTAGATCACTCAACCAATTAAAGAAAATCAATAACTTCATGATCCACCTCTAAGGTCTCTAAACACATCTCCTCTAATTCTACTATTACTCAAGCTGCTGGAGACACTTTGTATATTGCTTTCCAAAGAAGACCCTTAAACAGCTACACGTAATATGGAAAGAGATCCCTTTATCGTCAGATGGGAGTTATTTGTTTTTCCATCTCAAAGTCTGATTAAATATGATTAAAGATACTGTGTTGTAATAAGTAACCTTGGAAAGTTGCCCTGGGGGAAACCAGAGCTGATGGATTCATTAGTTTAGGGATGGGAAATGGATGCAGCCGCTGAGCTGAAGTCAATGAGGGGGAAAGGGGACCAGTGGGCAGGTGCAGGTCTCCACAGCAAGCTCTGCACTTGCCTACTCAGCTAAGTAGGGAGTTATTGGTGTAGCAGCTTCTTAGGAAAATTAAGAAGATAGAGTCCAAGGCCTAGAGAAGGAAGTAGGCAGAGATTGACGCAATCCATTGTTTAAGAACAAGCCCAAGAACCCATGCCCTCCAGGGAGCAAAGAGGAGGCTGTGCACAAGCCAGGTACATACTGAGTAGAAAGCACTTACTGAGTGCTTACTCTGTGCAAGGTACCTCGCCCAGGTGTTTTACAGCAGCTTGTTTAACTCTTAAACTAGCTCTCAGAAATAGTTAAAATTAGTTACCACCCCCACGTTTTCCCAAGTGTGAAAACTGAGGCTTGGCAAAAAAGGTAAAAGGAACTTGTCCAAAGCCACATAGCTAGTAACCCACATTGAAGTGGGATTCAAATTCAGGCAGGTTGATTGCAGGACCTTCTCCCCCCGCCCCCTTCTGTAAGACTTCATTGATTCAAAGTGATAAAAACAGCAGCATTAACTTGACCATTCTAGAAGCTCAGGAAATAAATCCTACAGAGGAACTTAGCATGACATCATTTTGTGCACCTTGGAATTATCCGTCCTGTAGGCAGATGTGTTGACATTGTACTAATAGAACTGCAGGACGTGAGGACGGTCAGGTGTATTCACTCTTCAGTTTGCTCCCAGAGTGCCTGGCGTCCGAGGTTCTCATTTAGGAACTTTGTGTGGGACTTTGCGAAGCACATGTGATGGTCCCTGTAGCTAGGAAGCGGTACCGTCAGACACCAAGAGAGCTCAAAACTCTACCTGGAGGGCATTAGAACACAGACATGGAGGGGAGAGCTTGAGAACCAGCACCAACAGTGAGAGTAAAGAAGAGGCAGCGCCATGCGCATGTGTGGGTCCCAGAAAGGAAGTCCTCCTTCTCCTTTGCAATGAGGGGTCAAGGCAAAGTCAAGAAGGAGATCAGCAGAGTCAGGTGACAGCTTATTGGGAGTTCTAAATTCTTTGAGTATTCTTTTCTCAAGCTACACCCACTCACTAGATGGTTTCCTCTTGTTTCCTGGCTTTAATGCTTATTCTATACCACATTCTGTAAGATTTGTATCTCTAGTCTTGATCTTTCCCTTGTCTGTGTGATGTCAACTTATATAAAATATAGAATATACAATGCCTAACAGGCATCTCAAAAATTTTCCTATCCAGAGCTGGACTCTCTTCCAACATCCCTATCCCAAACCTCTTCCTCACGAGGTCGTCTCAATTTCAGTAAATAACACCAACATCCGTCACTAATTCTTCTCTTTCTGCACCTCCATCTGTCCACTCCCTTCAGTCTCTCTGTAAGTCCTGCCAGACCTGTCTCCAAAATACTGTACATCAGGGGTTCCTAAACTTATCTGTACATCGGAATCACCTGGAGAGCATCAAAACCTGACGCCTGTGTCCTACCCTCAGCGATTGTGATCTAATTGATCTGAGGTGTGGCCTGGTGTTTGGGAAATCTACACGATCCCTCCCCCAGGTGATCATAATCGGCAGACGCGCTCTGGGGCAGACGCGCTCTGGAGCTGTTGCCATACATCTCGAATAACCCAGCCCTTATCTCTTCACATCTGCTGCTTGCATTGCAGCGCCTCTAACCTACCCCTTCCACCTTCGCACTCTTTCCCCCCATCGGCCACTCCATACACAGTAGCTAGAGGGATCCTATCAAGTCACCTCCCTGTTTAAAACACCCCTGGGGCTTTTCGTTGCAGTGAGGAGTAAAATCCAAATCCTTTACTGAGCCTTCAAGGGCCTATAGGATCTCGTTCTTTCATTTCCCTCTGACCACACATCTTCCCACCCTCTTTCGTTCATGCTGTGCCTCGGCTACATCAGCCTTCTTTTGGGTTCTCTAACATGCCAAACTTATTCCCATATCAGAGCTTTAACATTCGTCATCCCTTCCGCCCTTAGCCTCTTCTCCCAAATTTTTGCCCTGCTGGCGTTCTTGTCATTCAGGTCCCAGCCTGAATGTCATTTCCTCAGAGAAGATTTACATACCATAGTATTGTCCACTCCAACCATTCTCTCTCCTTCTCTAGTTTCCTTGCAGAATCAAATTAATATGTTTATTCTGTGTGTATATATATGTATATATCTGTGTGCCCCTGTATGTGTTTCCCCCTCTGCTAGATCAGAAGCTTGATGAAGCATAACCCTTGTTTCTTTTGTTCACTCCTGTATTGCCAGTTTTTAGAATAGCTACTGGACGATAGCCATTACTTATTAAATATACGTTGGCTGTCTGACTATGTGAATGACTGGATATATTTTCCAGACTATAAGGTGATTAGCAAAAGATGACTTTCCCCAGGAGCTTGTATCATTCCGGATCTGTGATGCAGACAATGGTGCTAGGACATGGTGCTTATGTCCACTAGTAAAATGGCATGTTAAGACCTGGAACCCAAATCTAGTTTTGATGTTCTCTTTCCATTGACTTATTTTAGGAAATATGTTTAAGTCCCTTAGGTGCTTCATGTGTGGAACTGGGTAAAAGACCCAGAGATAGAAAGCAATAGGATGTGCTAGAATGTTCTAATTTATGCTGAGGTAACAACCAACCAACATTCTCAGTGACTTAACACAACAAAAAGGTTTATTTCCTACTCATGTAAAGTCCGCTGTGGGTCTGGGCAACTCTCCAGAAAGCTGTCCTCCTTCACGCGATGTCTCAGCATTCCAGTCTGCTTTGCTTTTGAGACAAGTCTATATCAACATGGTCACAAAGGAGAAGATAGCCAATCATGCACCAGTTCTTTAGTTCTTTTGTTCACATTCATTAGCTAAAACAAGTCACGTGATGGCCCCAGAGGAGAGGAAAACTATAAATCTTGATAAGTAGCTGGAACAGGTCAAGGTAGGGCAAAGAAAAGAAACAATTAGGAAGCGTTTTACTGCACGAGTGTGGTGAAGGGCTATGTTCTCTACTTCTGGTCAATATTAGGAATAGAGTGGTGAAAACGGGTTTCTAAAACCAGATAAATATAACAGAAACAGGAAGCTCCAGCAGAAATCATTTGACTTCCCCACTATTTCTCACATTCTTGTGGCAAGAAGTATTAAGACATTAAGATCTTAAATGCTGTGTCCTAAGGAGACCTAGTAAGTCAGCCTTTGTGAACAGAAGGTATTTTGCAGCCTTCTGGCTTAGAAATCCATTTTGCATCCACTGGGTTTCTGAACAAGCTTTCCCCATAGGGCATATTACCTATATCAGAAAACAAACCAAATGGACTCTTGTCAGACGTCTCAAAAAAGTCCCAGACCTTTTGTGGCCTCAAAATTGAATTATTACAGTGTTTGCTATCAGGGTCTCTCCCTTGATCTGTTGGTTACTAATTCAGGGTAAGTCTCCTAATTGGTGTGCCTTATAGAGGTTGTTACATCTGCGTTTGAAGATTGCACTTACTGTCATCTTGCCCCAGGTGCAATTCGACTCAGTGACTTTGATCTCTCAACTCACTCAAACAGTTTTATAGGCTACTTTCTTCCTAGGGTTCTACTTAAATATTGAAATAAACAAAGGACATTGGTGGCAAATGCTAACCTGGAACGCTTAGGATGTACTTTAATCCACATAGATGAGTTTGGAGTCATGATTTTCAAAAAGAAGTCTACTTTTTCTGACCTTTCTCATGGCTCAGTGCAAATTTCTCTGCTCTCTTAGGCTCACATAATGACAATATCAGAAAATCTTCATTTGGCAGCTTACTTTAAAGATGCCTTAAAGGCACCTAGGGGGCTCATTTGGTTAAGCGTCTGACTCCTGATTTCGGCTCAGGTCGTGATCTCAGGATCATGAGATGGAGCCCTGTGTTGGGCTCTGCACTGGGTCTGGAGCCTGCTTAAGAGTCCCTCTCTCCCCTGCCCTCTCTCCCTCCACCCTACTTTCTCTCTAAAAGAAAAAAAAAAAGATAAAGATTTAGACAAAAGGGGAAGAAAGAATGACAGTGATGATTTCCACTCTGTGGAAGCATTAGCATTTGTGGTCACAGGAATGCCATGTAGTGAATTATTCAGCCACTCACTCAATGCTGTCATGAGAAGGAGCAGTTTCCTGTGCTCCCAGGAGCACTGTCCCAAGAACACGTTCCTCATCCATCAAGATGTGTTCTGAGTCACTCAATATTTGCATTGTAACTATAAAAGGCTACATTGAGCTGCGATTTTTAGAATATTCTATTATACTTCAATATCTACTGGAATGTTTCATGGACACATGAAACACTGCAGGATGCTTTTCTCTAGGCGTATCCTAGAGAGTTTCCTATTTCCTATTGCAGTGAACTCTCTCATTCATCCCAGTATCCCTTGTACCTAACACATTGTCGCACATGTTTATGAAATGAATAAGTATTTCAAGGATATAAAAATTCCTTGATATGCGTAAGTATTTACTCTGGGAATATGAACAGTATTTTTATTGTCATGGGAGACTAGAGCAAGATGGTCTAAAGTTACTTTCCTGGTTTTTTTTCCTCAGTAGCCTCCTAAGTGTTAAGTGTATTTTTACATGTATTTGTTTGAGTGGCCCTACAAATGCATTATAGGCTGTGTTCCTATATTTCATTTAGAGCTCTCTTCTGAAGAGATGAACTGTATTGTTCTATGCAATACAGAAAATGGTCATCTCGGTGTTGTGTGGTGGCAAATATACGAAGCATAGGCACTTAGCATATATATGTTTTTCTTGCTAGATGGTCTATTTTGAAATGTGTTAAAAAAGTAGATAGATCTACAAACATATTTATAAATAAAGCATAAATGTATACTTCCTAAAGTCCAGTTTTTATGCATATGTTTACATGTGTACCTTTTACCTGACTTCAGAAAGATTATAAGGCTACTGGACAAGATATATGTGTGTATTATACTGTTCAATTAAAAAGAAATAGTCAAGAAAATCAGAACAATGGGAAAATAAGGGCAGTTGGAAAAAAAAATCTCCATCGAAGAGGCCAGGGTACAAAATTATAAGTTACAAGGTCCTGTTACCTGCTCCAAACATTCTAACAGGCAATGTATAAACCACAACTCAGTGTACCTACTCTTTGTAAGACAAAACTAGGTGCTGAGCTTGGCCCAACTCTTCCTGGTTCTGAAGCCTAAAACAACGTATCACGTAGTTCCTCACTGAGAAGATACTGTGTAATGTAGTTGATAATACTTTCAACAGTGTACTTATCGAAAATGCAATGGGCTTCACAGAACTGCTTCTGGTAATGTCCCTCAGCATAGGGTGTGACATTGAAGTCAGTGTAAAAGAAATTCTACAGAGGACAAATTTGGTGAGGTCCAGGGACATAGCTCTCTGCCATCTAGCTTAATGTCAAGATAGATTTTTATAGGGTCAGAGTCATGGGTGGACATTCATAAATTGTTTCTTTCAATTAAGCTTTGGCTAACTATTGGCTGACGCTGAGTTCAGGATGATACTTTTATTGATAGGAGGAATGCCCTAGGAACCATGGACTCCTGAGGTCTTAGAAAATGTCATAGAGACTAATCAGACTCAGAGATTCTAGGAAACTATAGCTGTTGGATGTCCTCCAGCATCAAGTAAAACCAATGACTCAAATTTAGCTCTAACTTGTTTATATAAAAGAAAATTCAATATAGTTTCCACTGAAAAGCCTTTTAAGCTTTTTTATTATTTAGGGTCGTGCTTTAAGTATTAAGTATATGCCCTGAAAATTAATGTATTAATAAAAAAATAGAGATCTGGAAAATAAAAACTTTTAAATAAATGATAACTTCTTATGAATGCTGAGATCAAAATGACTTAACTGAAAGATTACCTGAATTTAAAATCCGTAAACTCATCTAGAACCCCAAAGATTCATAAACAGTTAAACAATGTCATCTATGAAGTGATGACCCAGAAGAAATAGACAGTTGTATTCTATTTTCAGTAAATGTGTAGCATTTAGAATATACTTCCAGGGGCGCCTGGGTGGCTCAGTCTGACTTAAAGGTCCGACTGTTGATTTTTGGCTCAGGTCATGATCTCAGGATTGAGCCCCACATCGGGCTCCATGCTGAGTGCAGCGTCTTTTGAGATTCTCTCTCTTCCTCTCCCTTTGACCCTCCCCCCTACCCCCCTCTCTCTCTTTCAGATGAATAAACGAACAAAATCTTTTAAAAAAGAATATACTTCCAGAGCAGTTTACGTGCATAAATAATAGAGAGAAGAATACTGAGCATGTACCAGTTGTGTTCGGATGGCCGCATAAAGAATTCCAGCAACTACAGCCTATCTGGCTGTGTAAGTGGTTGACAAGGGAAGCACAAAGAGCAGACAGATAGGGCCCATGACAATGGTGAGAGCGCCTTGCTGAATCCACACAAAGCTCTTCCTAAGTACTTAGGGTTTAAAAAATCTGTCAGATGGCACCACAGCAGGCTAATGTGGTGGCATGTTCTGGAGGCATTAATTTGTTTTTTCCCCCTGCTAAATAGTGGGGGAAAGTGAATTTTAGTAATTAATAGGCACATACCCTTCTTTCGTCATATTGTCAGCTTCAGTTGGTTTCTGTCTTGCCATTAACATGTCTAATGCATATGTCAGGCGGAAGCCTGACATGCTAGTGGCAAACAGAATATTATGTGAAGGCGGCAATGTGTTAAAACAATTGAGCGAACAAGCACTAAAGTTTGCTGCTCGGGCCATATGTTGCAGTGTTTAATTTCCCGTAGTGGAGAAACATGGTTGTCAGAGAAAAAGATGATGAATACATTTACTTTGGGCAACTTATTACAATGAAGAATGACTTTCCAGGGGAAGAGAACAGAAGAATTAGGCTTGTGTGGAGAGCATATGGGAGGCATGCAGACACAGGCAAGGATAGCAGGACGGTGTGCTTTCAAATGAAAGACATTTAATCAATGCATGTGGCTGGTGTTGACATATGGAAGTGAGAAATGGGTTTTGATTTGGAAGACAGGAAGAAGGTTAACGGTAGTACAGGTGGTTACAGGATGATTGATACTTGGAATAACTAACAGAGAAAGAATATGTAACTCAGTTGGGCAATAGACTCCAAAGAACAATGTAATTTAGAAAAACACAGAACATGAAATGATCCAGGGCAGGTCACCTGGCTCTAAGAAGAGATGACAGACAGAACAAGCTGATGATCAAATGATAGTGAGAGGGATGAGCCGGGAAGGAGCAGCCAGCAGAGGCCAAGGGCTCCAATGGGCCAACTCAGAAGTGGCTGAGGCTGAGGATGAACACTGTCCAAACAGGGGGGAAATGACATGCCGGCTAACAATCTTTGCAGACGTAAGCTGGTGCAGCTTTGATTTTGCTACCCTGCAGCTGACTTGGAGCATCAGAAATTGTACTTCAAGTTGGAAAGAAAATGTCATCTGCTCCTATCAAGGTCTTGCTGTGGGGGTGTGAAACACACACTAAATGTTGTTTGTACATTTTTTTTCTTCTGCAACAGGAATTTCTAGGTAGACCTGTGTATTTGCTTTCTTTTCTTGATTCCAAAAATCCACAGGAGAGAGCTTTTAAGTTACCTTTCTCTGAATGATATTTAATCTCCCCCTTCCAGAGGTAAAAGGTTAGCTCATGAACTTGGTGAGGCAACATATGATTTAGAATTTGAGTCCTGCATTCTCCATTCCTTTTTTTGTTACTTGGTTAGGGAGATGGCCTTGGAAAGATAATGTTTGGAGAGAAGTGATGTTAATCACTAATGATTATTAGAAAGAATATATAATATCCAGATCCTACTCAAAATACCACAAATACCTACACTCTAGAAATACTGAGTTCACAAAGATATTATATAAATCAGTACTTCATAATGGTTCATTTCAAGTGTGATTAGAGTAATGGATTTAACAGTCAAAGGTAGCACATTGTTCTTTTCTAAACTGAAAGCACTTGCTAGACACTCGAAATGTGGATCTCGCTGACAAAGTCTTTCTTTTCTTAAAAACTTACACTTCTTATGGGTCAAAGAAATTCAAGAAATCTCCCTTCAGATGTTTCGAGAATTAAACATGAAAATAAAACCTGGACATAAACGCTGCTTTCACACTGGTCTCCAGGTAGTGTGGGGGTGTGTGTGAGGTGGACAGGAAGGGAAATGGGAAAAGAAGATGGAAGATGGGGATTTTGAATTGTTGGTATTTACCTATACGTCAGAGAGTGGCCCGGCTGATTTTATATTTTGCCTGTTTATGCTCTTTAGTCCTTACATTTTTCTGAAGATGAAGCTTTAGCCAAGGAGAGCCTACACATTGCAGATGGTATTGATTGAATTCTGAGAGTGAGTCTAAATTGATCGAACATAAATTATCCTTGAAACCAAAGAGTAAGAATGAGTGATTAGGGAAGAGGCCAGAAATGAAGATAATTAAAGTTAACTACCAGGTCTCTTGCAGAAAAGTCCTTAGAATGGTGAACAAACTGCCTCAGTTTCCTCCATCAGAAAAAGAGGACAACGCTTCCCCTTCTCATCAAGTCTGTGAGCCTCAAGTAGAGCCTGAAATCTACTTGGAAATTTTCACACAAACAGTGCAATGGATGTGAAACAAAATGTTAGCATCCAATATCCCGTAGGTCTCACTCTTCATTCCTTTTCAAGTGTCTACCACTTCTTTCAACAAGTATGCCTTTTGCCCTGCCACCCTGAGTCTCTTGACTAATTCTCTAATGTCTAAAAATTGCACTTGCAGACAAGTGACAGTGGACATGGAGTTGCCCTTATGCCCCTTAAAAATGATTTAAATTGTATTTTTATCAGAACATATGCTGCACTCTTGAGGGTTTGATGAGGGGGACAGAAAGTAGCAGGCCAAAACAATAACCATTAACGTAATCAGAACCCGCATGATTTAAAAATAGGTATTATGAGCTTCATAAATGGCGAGTGTGGATCATTATCATTGTGAAAGGTGATGGACTCTATGCACATATAATACGAGGAAAGAAGAAGACAGTCAGTCCTTGTAGGGTCGAAGGGCAATGGGCTAGCCTCAGATTATGGTAAACTGGAAAATTGCCAGAGGGGAATGAATGACCAATACGCCTGATCTGATTTTTTTTCCCCAAGAAAAAAATGGAAGCATGGACTTTTATACAAAATCCAAAATTTTAAATGTTGGCAATTAAAACAACACTGTATGTTGAACAAAATATGTGTACAGCACACATGTGACCTCTAGATCCCTAGTTAGCCGCTCTTGATTTGAAAAATGTTTCATGCTACAATGATGTACTTTTCAGATAAATGCTCAGAACTGCATGGGCTCTCTTACCTTCTAAGGCAAAAGATTTCTTTTTGATTGACTATCGCTGAAATTCTTATGTGTGGAACTGGCCTAAATCCGGTTCAAAGACAATAATTCTTGGAGACCAACCATGTGTCCAGCACTCTCAAGCCTACAGTATGTGGGTGACACAGGCCCCATCCTCCACAGAATAGGAGACAAGATCAGACGAATTCACTAATGCCCTCAACATAAGGAGGACTGGAACCAGTGCCAAAACAGCAGCACAAACCAGGCGCCTCGAGGCTCCATGGAGGGAGTGAGCACAGTGGTGGGGCCCAGGAAAGAGACCTCAGGGAATGCCAGGCCTGAAATGAGCCATGAGGTCAATGGGGTTTTGACAGCTGAAGATGCTGGAGGAGAGCATTTCTGGCAACGGCTTACTTGAGAGCACGGATGTGGGAGAGGCCAGGCATGTTTAAGGAAGCACGCAGAGCCAGGTTTCGCTGGAGTATAGGAGTGGCGACTGGTGGGGACAAAGTGTAAGCAAAGCAGCGGGCTCCATACTGTGGGGAGCTGTGAATGCTCAGGTAGGGCATATGCACTAATAGTGTCGTACTGAGGGACAAAGGAAGGAGACCGAATTGGATAGACCGTAGTTTGTCAGTTGTTGGTCACCTCAGCCCATCTACCTATAGATACTGAAGACTTCCCATTCACTGGCGTAACTGCAGTCAGGTCTCGAGCTAATATGTGCCCAGTGGCCTGTGTGTTAGGAGTCCATTCCCTTCAGTGAATGAAGGTTTACTTTTCTAAGTCTGCCATCTGTCTCTTGGGTATCTATTTTCCTTCAAACATAGATGGGGTACTCAGGCCATGAGATGACATTTTCTCCTGTGTTCCTGATATTTATTCAAGGTCTGGAATTTAGCCTTAAACCCCGTTGAGCCTGCCTAGAGTTCTAACCACACCTCCTTGACGCTTGCTGACTTCCTTTTTATGACAGAGTGTGAGAAGAATGCATTGTGTTCTATATTATCTCAGCAACTACCTGGAAACCATCTCTAATCTGTGTCGACTGCTCCTCACAAAGCAAGAAGCTTCACCATCTGATGGGAATACCCAAGACTCAGAGATTCCCATCATTACGACCTCTCTGCTTTGGTGGACATTTTGGATGGCTGGTTACTCTCTTTGGGCCATATACCTTGCATTCACATCTTGTTCCTCTTCTGCCAGCTTTTAAAATTTAAATTAATTTAAATAAAGTCAAACTAAAAATACAATTTGTCAGTTGTTCTAGTCACATTTGAAGTTCTCAGTATCCACAAGTAGTTACCAACTACCATACTGGATAGCACAAATCAGAGAACCCTTCAATCATTTCAGAAAGTCCTATTAGACAGCCCTGAAAGCATAACCTTGCTTCATGAACCAATGGGCTCAGCCCCAAAATATGCTGATGTTTATAGAGGTACATGTTCATGCACAAACATGCACTGAGCTGAAAGAGCTCTACCATCAACTCTCATCTGCCTGAAATAGGGTGGGAAGCCTAAGGAATGCCATTCAAGGCACTGGTATGAACACCAGGAACAGATATCTGGCTTGAAAAATGAATCATAATGGAATGTAAACTGATAAAACTAAGAAGAAAAACAGAAAGGAAAGGAGTGTGGTGATATACTGTATAATTCTAGAGCGCTAATAAAAAGGCAACAATATAAATCACAGGAAATTATTATGACCCTGGATAAGCATAAGCAGGGGCCAAATCTGGAACAGAGTTTCAAATTATACTGTATTATACACAATAAAAAATATTGTGGAACTCCACAAAGAGGTGACATTGAGAGAAACCAAAAATGCCTCCAGCCTGTACACATCTTGTTTGCTCATAAAAATCAAGGATATTGAATTTTTGAACTCTGTACCAATGGAGATTTAATATGCTCACAGTTAACATGATGTCATAATAAAATGGAACTTGTTGATATGGATCCTAGAGTCCTTTCATGCTGAGTGGAGACCCCCAGACTCCAATGAAGGGGACCCTGGATTGAACTGTAGAGTCTGTGAAGCAAAGATCTAGTGGGTCCTGTTTTCCATGCATCTTCAGGGTCTAGTAGAGTACCTATCACACAGCCTATTATAAATAAATATTTGTTAAGTGGATAAAGGAAAGAAGGACAAATGAGTGGATAAAGACACTGGGCGCCCCATGTTAATCTGGGAGACTCAACCTTCATGCAAAGATAGAAACTTAGCATCCTCAGAGTCAAACAGGAGACTCAATTATTATCTTTTCTTTGATTTAGACTTTTCTTTTTCTTCTCTTTCTTTCTTTTCTTTCTTTCTTTCTTTCTTTCTTTCTTTCTTTCTTTCTTTCTTTCGAGAGATAGAGAGCAAACCAGAGGAGGGGAGGGGCAGAGGGAGAGGCTCTAAGCAGGCTCCACAACCAGCGTGAGATGGACATGGGGCTTGATCTCAAGGCCCTGAGATCATGATCTGAACTGAAACCAAGTGTCAGACACTCAACCGATTGAGCCACCCAGGTGCCCCTGATTTAAAAACTTCTAATTTTTGAAAAGGTCATATATTTGCATGGTTCTAAAAATATGCTTAAAGATAAACAGGGAGAAATCCTTCTACTCATCTACCCCATATCCCCAGTTCCATGCCCGCCTCTTACTAGTAATCACTATATTTAGTTTCTTGTAAATTTGTCCAGTTCTTCTATGTGTATAATAGCAAATATAAATTCAGGTTCTTATTTCTCCTTTTTAACTTCAAAGGCAGCTTATCTTACACACTTTTTAAGAAAGATTTTATTTACTTTAGAGAGAGAGTGTGAGTGGATGGGTGGGGGGCAGAGGGAGAGGGAAAAGGACAAGCAGACTTCACACTGAGTGCAACTGATGTGCGGCTTGACCTCATGACCCTAAGATCATGACCTGAGCAGAAATCAAGAGTCCCATGATCAACTGAGCCACCCAGGCACCCCACTACAATTTTTTGCGTTTTTTTTTTTTTCATTCAATAAGGTCTCAAGAATCCATGTCGTTATGTAGTCAGCTCACTTATTTTTTTTTTAAGTTTCACTGCATTCTGTTGTATGAATGTGTCATGATTTATTTAATTGGCTTATGTAACAATTTAGGTTATTTCAATTTTTTGCTCTTAAAAACAATACTGTGATAAATATCTTAAACATATGTCCTTTCGTTCATTTGCAAGTGCATTTGTAACATAAATTTCCAGAAGTGAAAGTGCTAGGGCAAAAGATATATGCATTTGTAATTTTGATGGATTTTGCTAAATTGCTCTCCATATGGGGTTATGCTAACATATACTCCCACAAGCAACGTATGAGAAGGCTTGTTTCCTACAGCCTCACCAATAGAGTGTATTACCAAACTTTTGGATTTTTGCCAACATGATAAGAGAAAAATGGTATCTCAATGTAGTTCTAATTTGCCTATCTTTTATTATGAGGGAAGTTCAACATATTTCCAAATGTTTAAGAGCCATTCATATTTTATTTTCTTTAAAAGACATTTATATCTTTTGCCCAGTTTTTCCTATCAGCTTGTTGGGCTTTTATTTCTCTATTTGTAGGAACTTTTTATCTAATGGGGAAATTAGTTCTTTGTTTACACATGAGTTGCAGATTTTTTTTTCTAGTTTGTGGGGTTTTTAAGACTCTTTTGACTATTTATGGGTGTATGTGCGTGTGTCAGTGTGTACGTGTTTGTCATGTAAAAACTTTTATTTTTATGTATTCAGATTTATCAATATTTTTCTTTTATGGCTTCTGGATTTTGAATCAGTTAAAAAAATCTTTCTATTGCAAGGATTAAAATCTTTCTAGGTTCTTTTAGTAATTTTATGGTTTTATTTCTAACATCTAAGTCTGATCCATTGGAATTTATCATTGCATAGAGTGGGAGGTAAAGATCTAAATATTTCTTCCAGATGCCTTTTTCTCCCAACACTGTTTATTAAATAGTCCATCTTCTCCCCTGCTTTGAAGTGCCATTTTTTTAACACATGCCAAATTCAGGAATGCTTATTGTTGAATTGAATGGAGCTGAAGGAACATCTTACTTGAACATCTTACTTGCCCATTGGTCAAATCTGTTGAGTTTGCCTTACTGGACAGGGAAGAACTTCTGGGTCTCCTAGTTGTGTCACAGATCCCCGGTAGACCCTCTTACTGCTCCAGGAACAATGGGCAAGAAAGGCAGAGTTTTGCTCTCTTGGTCTATCAGTCCTTAGGGTTTAAGGTCTCTGTAGTCAATGCTTCTGGGCTCCAGGTTATGGCAGGAGGTTAGGCTACACCCTCAGAAAGAGATTACAGGGGCAGGCATTCCAGATGAGTAGGGAGAGGAAGTTCTCTTCAGTGTGTAAGCTTTAAGGAAATCACTTCACTTTAGTTTTCACCTTTAGCTGCTTCAGGAGCTGAAGTACGTGCACTCCAAGGTCCCTTTAAGCACGGACATGCGGTGAATGGCAAGCAGGAGCAGTCTGATGAGAGCATCTCAGCTGCGTGACAAGAGGGCTGGACTGTGTGTATTCCACACCGTCACTGGCTCCCCCACATAAATCGTGCCCTCCAATGAAGTCAGTTCCAGGGCTCTGGATGTAAATCTGAGGCCAACACTGACCACTTGTGAAATGGCTAGAGAATGAGAGCATGGACAAAGAAAGATTTATGATGTAGCAAGAGATTTGCAAGACTATGAGGGAATGAGAGAAGGCCTGTATGTTCTTTCTCCTTGTAATTTCTGAGCTTGTAATAATCCATCTACCTGCAAACTTTTGAACCTGTCCTATTGCCCTCCTAGGGCTTATATACTTTGACATTTTCAAATATAGGATGAGCTTTTCCAATGTGAAAGTAAAGACTCTTGCTCATCGCAAGGGCAAATTTCAAGATGACATGATCAAAGATGGTAGAAGGACCAAATGTTGGGAGTAGTTATTTACACCATCCTGGATAAAGAGCCCCAAGGGTACCATATCAAAACCTCTGTTTGTGACATTCAAAAAGCCCCAGCCAGCTAGCAGCAGGAGGTATCGGATGGGCTGGCGAACATTCCGGTTTGGTTTTTTTTTTTTATGTAGATCCTAAAAGCATTGCACATTTAAATCATAGATGTGAATAACATATCTAAAAATGACTGGAAGGCAAAAATATTTGAGTTTAAACAACATGCATTAAAAATACGAATAAGCATCTTCCTGTATTAATCACATCAAAATGATTTTTTCTACAGTCTGCAGATGTCTCTCACTAAGCAAAGTAACACGTTTCTATTTCAAGGCTATTAACAGTGGAGCAGCTGTACACTACCAGAGAATTTTTAGAAATCCTAATGAAATTAAACAGCAGATAGAAAAGGAAATAAAGAAGATACCATCTTTAGAGCTATGCTTGGTTGATGGTATTATCATACTAAATATATATTTCAAGTACATGATACATTTCCATAGAGTGATGCTAGATCAGTATATCATAACTAATTGGAACAGAGTCTTGAGGTTTAAAAAAATTCCCATGTTAAGAGAACAGAATGTTTTTCTCTGAAGGATGAAGACAACCTTTTATTCATGTATTTTGACTATCAAATGTGTAAAATTGTTCTGTAAGTAAAGCTGCAATTGATGCTTAAGGGCGCACCACAATTGTTCTGATAGCAGTACTGGTCAACTGGTCAACGGCGTTCGGCGTTCGCTGAATGACTACTGTGTGCCAAATATTCAGCACTTAACTCTGCAAATTAAATATTTATTTTTTACCCATTACTTCTGATAAGGAGGCTGGAGTGTTCTTTGTTGTGAAAGAATCTTGATTGTTAATGTGTCTAATCTTCCTTCTTTCTAAAGTGACTCACTAAATACTAAGTTCTTAGACATTTACCCCATTTTTGGTTGTGCTTATTTTTTTCACCTCTGAATTAACTCTTAGAAGAGTAAAAATTGCTTCAACACTGACATAACATAACTGGAGGAAACTATCTCAAAAGATAAGTTCTTATAGAAGGAAAGGTCATGTTCTAAGTTTAAAAATATATAATTATGGTGAGGGTATATGCTAGCAAAACAAAATCAAAATCAAAACCCATCACCACATGGAACGCCTGCATGGCTCAGTTGGTTAAGCATCTGCCTTTGGCTCAGGTCTTGATCCCAGGGTCCTGGAATCGAGTCCTGCTTCGGGCTCCTTGCTCAGTCGGGAGCCTGCTTCAACCTCTCCCTGCCACCCCCCTGCTGGTGCTCTCTCTCTCTCTGATAAATAAATAAATAAGATCTTAAAAAAAACCCAAAACCCATCACCACACACACACACACACATAAACACTGTATCTATGGCTGAAACTATGGAATTATGAAACTACAGATAGGTAAGTTACATAATTTTTATTTTTATTTCATTAAATGTATACATATATCAGTTCCACGGTTTCAACAGTTTTTTAATTAGATTTACGTCAGGCATATAAAATCCAAATGATATAATAACAAATGTTATCTTGCCTTCAGAAAGTGCTATTTTATGGGAAAAATAATTTCTTACTTATTAGACACTAATGCCATTATCTGTAGCTGCAGAAAAGCAAGACAATAAATTGAATATTCCGATATTGTGGATGACATAGGACAAAAGGCAAAAAATAAAAAGGCAAAAAAAAATAAAAATAAAAACAAATGAGTTTTTTAATGGCGGTTATGAAGTCACATATTGTTTTTGTTTGTATTTGAGAAATGTTTTTAACTCATTCATACTATGTGTCACCATTTTTTTCTTACAAAGCATGACTCAAAACCTCTCTAAAGCCTTAAAACATGTCATAAAATAATTGTTATTGTTGAGTTGCTTATGAAAGTTGAACTCTTATGGCAGGGGTTTTATTTTGCAAAAATACTAGTCTTCAGTTTCATGTACCTGAACTTCATCTTAAAAAGAACTACCCAACTTACCACTCTTGATTTTACAAAATATTTTGAATACTCACTAAAAATAGCTCACTGGAGTTGTACACACTAATTTTACATAAAGCAAAAATAAGGTACACGTCATGGAATTGAGTGATAAAGCACATTGTTGGTGAGTTATCTTGCTCTTGCAAAGTTTTGGGAAAGCCAACCCATATAGTAGACACCAACCAAAGAAGCCAGCCACCAGCCTCTTCCTCTGTCAGGGGTACAAGAGAACAATTCTACATTTTCAATGTCGCTCCTCGGTTCTAAATTAAAAGTTAAATACATAATTAATATACTGGTAGACCACATCATTTCTTTATTTAGGAGGTATTGGTGTTGAGGACAGGGCCAATAAGAAATAATGTGAAGCTACTATTTCAAACTGTGACCTTCCAGGAAATCAAAAAAGGACAATCCATTTCAATGGATTCCAGACTTCCAAAAGTATTCTAATTCTCCCAGACAACTCTTTTTTTATTCAAATGGAAAGCTCAGGTTCTTGTCTTCTTTTCCTGCCTGACTCCAGAAAAACTTCTAAGGGAGCAAAGCAAGAGAGGGCTCCAATTATCTCCAGCACTCTCAGGGAGCCTTCCTTTCTAAGGGCAGAATCCAATTTGTTCTACAGCAAAGCACCTCCAACACATGGTCGGTAAGAGAACTTTGATCATGTGCCTTGGATTCTTTCTGCCTATCAGAAATATTCTCTCTTCCTTTTTTCCTGCAGAGTCAACACACAATATTAAACAGCCTGTCTGCGGTATCTAATTAACAAACTGACTGCAGAAGATCACTTACAACATAAAATATTAAATCATCCTAAAAACTAATATTCTCCACACCTCATAAATTAAAATAAGCAAGAGACTGAAATGAAATAAAACTCTGATGCATATCATTCTGGGCCTTTGCCCCCGACAAGGGTCTACTCCTTGAAGCATTTAACCATTTCAAAGAAAAAAAATACACATCAGCACACACACACGCGCACATCAAGCAATTTAAAAATGCTTTCTACCCCCAGTCTATCCTTCCTTAGAGCAACTCTAACTTCAGACCTCAGTCTGTACTCCTCTTGATCTCATGCTTCACAAATCATTTAAGTTCAGATATGGAGCTCATCAGTTATGTGTCTTTTCATTGTAATTGCAATGCAGTCTCGGAGCTCAGTTCTGTTCCCATTGGCTCACTGGTCATCATTTATCTGCTTTGTATATTTAGGGCATTATTTAACAGAAACAGCAATCTGTTTGAAGAATGCGAGAGCTGTTTGATATTAACACAGAGAATGATTAATCAAAGAGCTCTTGGTCCTAAAGCATCAAGAGAGAGCTGAGGTCATTAGCAGGGCAAAACCAGGAAGCAAGCTTTGACTAAGAAGATGAGATGGGCCAATACTTTGAGGATTTAAAAAATAAATAAATAAGAAGATTACGGTAGTTTATTTCCACAGCTTTCACTTTAAAGGACCACTGCATTAGGAGATCTGAAGAAATATTACATTATTTCTAATGCTAGACATCCTTTCCTTAATGGTAAAATATGAAACTATTTGCATCCAGATAATAGCTGAATCCACCAGTGTCTCTAACAATAATTATTTCTTAATACCGGAATGTTTCGGTTATTTCATATTTTTAAATGGGAGATATCAACAGATGTACAACCAGGCACTGGATATGAGCTAGAGCTGGACTAATTAAAACTGTTACCCTAGTGAGACTTCTCTGGCGCTGCAAGGTAAGGACTCCTCTGCCAGAGAGACAGAGGTTTAATGTAATTAGCCAGACATCATTCCAAATTAGTTCAATTTTCTACATTGTTTTGGCAGTCGTATCCACCAAGCATTTACCCCATGATATACCAGGGAAAGTGGGACTGAACACCCCAAGAACAATAAGAAAAGCAATTACAATCTTACATTTGGGTTTTTCCCAAAGTGCCGCCCCAGACAAAGTGTGCTAGTTTTCTACTGCTTCTGTGACAAATTACCACAAACTTAGTGGTTTAAAACAACAAGCAATTATTATCTTACAGTTCGATAGGTCAGAAGTCGTACACAGATCTTCCCAGGCTAAGATCAAGATGTCATCAGGGTACATCCCTTGATGGGGGCTTTAGGAAGAATCTAATTTTTTGCTTTTTCCAGCTTCTGGATCCTGCCCTAATTCCTTGCCCTAATCCCCCTTCTTCCATCTTCAAAGCCAGCAAGATGAGGCCAGCTCCTTCTCACTGTGCCATGTCTCTGGTTATCACTTCCAATTCCCTCTTAAAGACCAGACACATTACCCGCCGCCAGTGCAGGTGAGTCCCTGGCTGAAGGCAGGAAGCCAGGTTGTAGACTTCCCTGACATGCTGCCTTAAGCTTGGATCCTAGCAGCGCACAGGGAGATTGCCCGGGAGGTGGTGGCGTAGAAGGGAAAGGCATGTGAGGGGGCCAGAAAAAAAATGAGTCTTAGAAAAGGGAAAGGAGAAACAGAAGCAAGTAAGGACACATGAGGAGATAGAAAGGCAAGGGAAATAAAGGGAAGAATAAGCACTGGAAATTTAGGGCAGATTGGGGTAGGTGTAAATTTTAAAGAATGTAGGAGTAGGGCATCAAATTAGGAGGACAGGTGGGATGATTGCATTGTTTAGGGATAAGTCGGGGACTTTGATAAGTGGACACTTATTGGCCAGACCGTGTGTCTATCTATCTAATCAAATCCAGCATCTACTTAATCTGGACCTTGCAGGATTCGTGTTGGTCTCTGAATGGTAATACATCTAAAAGAAACTGAAACCTGACTCCTGAGTGCTTTGAAAAATATCTTTTATTTTGAAAAACATTTTTGAAAAAGTTGGAATGGTAGAACTTTAGGATATAACACACTGAAAAGATGTCTAAAAATCTTTTACTGTCTCTCTCCCCAAATTCCACTCTGCCTCAATCTCGCTGTCTCTGTCTCCTCCCCCGCCATGCCCCCCACCCAACTTCCAGCCCCTACTAGCCCACTGCCTCAGTCTTCCCTTCTTCTCCCACTTTCCAGATTTTTTCTCTTTTCTTCCTCCTCAGTTGAGCCAGGAGCTGGGCAGCAACATAGAGCATTCTCTCAGGAAGGGATAGAAGGGAGGCCCTGAAACTTACACTTTCGTGTCCTTCTCATGCATCACCTGTTAATCCCAACAACAGATTTAGGGGGTAGGGGTCATTATCATCATTCAATAGATGGGACAACTGAGCTTTAAACTAAGATCTGATTCCAAAGTCGATGTTTTAAAATACTGTACTGTACTACATACCAACAGTTCTCAGGTGTTGGCGTGAATTAAAAGTCAGCTGGAAACATTTGTTAAATAGGAGGATTCTAGGCCCTACCCCAGAGACTCTAACGTAATCTTTTGTGGTGGAGGTCAGGAATCTGCATGTTTAACAAGCACTCGCATGTCATTCTTTTTTTAAAAGTTTTTATTTATTTATTTTAGAGATAGAGTTGGCCGGGGTGGGGGGCAGAGGGAGAGGGACAAGCAGACTTCGTGCTGAGCACAGAGCCAGATGAGGGGTTCAATCCACAGCCTTGAGATCACGACCCAAGCCGAAATCAAGAATCAGATACTCAACTGACCGAGCCACCAGGCGTGCCTGCAAACACTCGGGTGTCATTCTAGTGCAGGTGAGACCCAGAACACACTTTGAGGGACACTGCTAATGACTCCTTCCTTGGGGGGATCGCTTGGAAGTGATGTCAGACTAGACATACGCACACACACACGCGCGGGTTTACATTAAGACACAGCATGTGCTACTTCCCACAGAGCATGGATTTTATGTGGTTTTTACATCACCGTTTGTAGCCTTGAACGGCTTTGAGCACAGGGCACTAGTAAACATAATACTCTTGTTATGTAAAACCTTTCACAATATAAGAAAAGAATCTGATCTCTTTGCTATGATTCAGAAATAATACACAGACGTACACCATGGTGTTTCAGGTTTAGAAACCATCATAAAAAGCCATTTGTGGTCTCTGACAATGGCTTTAATTAAGAAGAGTGCCTCTTTAGTGGAAATTTTTGCATAAATAAAAAAATGAAAGAAAGTTCAACTAAATGACAACCTTTGGAGGTTAATAGCCCCAGAGAGTTCTGTTTCAAAGTTGAAATTCATTTGTGGAGATTCTTCTTCCTTTGAAAGTAAAGTAGGGTCAGCCTTTCTCCGAAGCATGAAGCAGTGATTCAGTGGGTTCTGAGAAGTGACCCCCAGTACTTGGGACCCCCTGCAATACCAGAGGTGCACAACGGCTGAGTAATGAGGGTTCCCGAAGGAAACTCTCCTTACGTTGTGTTTTTGTCTCTTCACTCACCTTTTTCTGGGCTTTGGGTGGAGAAACAAACAGGGCTGCCCCGGGGGCCTCCCTCCCTCACAACTGTGCGCAGTCCTGGTGGGGGGCTCAGGGCCTCTGTGGTTTCTCTCCAATCTTTAATGATGCCTCCCTCCCCAAAGGCGACAGTGGTGGAGTGTTATGTGTGGAGATTTTGGTGCCAGACATATGGGGTTGGGTCCTGGCCCTGTCGCTTATCAGCTAGGGGAACTCGGGTAAATTCAGTTGCTCTTCTGTAAAACAGAGATGATCGCTCAGGATTTCTGTGAAAACCTAAGTATATGTAGCGTGTTTAGTGAGATGTCCAAAATATAACAAAGGGCTCTTGGATGGCCTGGCCCAACAGTGAGTTCATCCGACACAGCCCTGCCCTGAGGACCTTCCATTATAAGGAGGAAAGTAGGCATTGGTCAAATACTGAGCATATTTGGTAAGATCATAGTCTTCCTAACTGATACGCAAACAAAAGCTCAGGGAAGTTAGAGAACATGGTAAAAATTTAAGGGCTGTAGGCAGCACGTCAGAAATTGGAACACAATTCTGCCTTATTCCAAAATCCACATTTCATCCACTACCATGTGGCTTCAGCAACGGATGATTTATCTTGGGTTGATTTTTAACCACCTTCTCTACCACTACCGGAAGGCCCGATTGCATTCTTCATACTATGAGTAAACAGTTTCTAACCCACAGGAAGTTTGGATGATTATGATTTATTTAACGTTTGGGAAATGTAGAGGTGAGGAGAAACCTTTAATTCATGTGATTTGTTTGTTTGTTTGCTCAAATCTAAAATAAATGAACAAAAATCAGAAATCAGGGAAGACCAAAGGTCTTAAAACAAGTATCAGGTAGTTTTAGTTACACCTCAGAAAGCAATAAATAAAGAACAATAAGTAAAAGGGCTCGATTCTGCAAAGCACTCATTTATTGGGAAGGCACCATATTATGCAAACATACCCAAATGTCGTACAAGAGCATAGATGGACACAAGCTTGGATACATGTCATGGCTCATGGCTGAGTTTGGTGGGGAGAAAACCCATACCATTGCCCAACCAAAGAAATAAAATTGTCTTATTTGATTTTCTTCACTTAAGCTTCATAACTGTTGCTGTGACATGGATAACTTCTGCATAACGGAACAACATCAGAGGAGAAGCTGACTCAAATATCCACAACAATTGTGTATGCACAATGAAACATAAAAATAATTGAAAGACTTTTAACTTTTAACTCTTGGGCTCAACCATCTTCAGCGTCCCATCCTTTCAAAGGAAGTTGTGGTTCTCTCTGCTCCTGGTCACCCTCTAGTGATAACACAGAGACCAAAACTAAGGCGGTAAAAAGGAAGTGAGGGAAAAAAGTAGGAAGGAAGAGTAGAATCTAGAATCAACTAACTAGACCGCAAAGGTGGGGTTGAAAACATTTCCATTCACACCATCTTCTGAAGTCTTTTTGTTATGTTTTGTTTTGCAACTACTGTCACTGCAACAAAGCATTTAGCAAAGAGGATTAGAATGTAGTAGCCAAATCTAAGATTATTTTAAAAAGTACTAATAATGAAAGCAATGGCTCTTACTGGGACAGTTGGTGAAGGTCAGCTGGACTCATTGGGAGATGCATTGGTTCTTTAAAGGCACCAAGACAGAGTTAAATAAATGTCCACCCAAAGAGTCCCCAGAGCTTTCCCGGGCTCCCACCCAACTCTCCATCCCAGATGTATGACATAACCCACCTGAGTAGTTAAAATAAATAATTTTAGTTTTATACAGAATTTTCTAGGTTAGCAACCACTTGGCATTGCCAAAAGTGAAGCTGATTGTTTTCGGAGAGGGAGCCCCCCAATGTCCTAAGTCTCCCCAGTGTCTATCAAGAGTAAGTCATATCAAAAGGTCCTGCTTTATTTATTTTTTTAAAGATTTATTTGTTTTATTTGAGAGACAGCACACAGAGGGAGAAGGAGAAGCAGACTCCCCGCTTATCAGGGAGCCCAACGTGGGGCTCGATCCCAGGACCCTGGGGTCATGACCCAAGCTGAAGGCAGACGCTTAACCGACTGAGCCACCCAGGTGCCCCAAAAGGTCCGACTTCAAATAGGCTGTTTAGTCTGCATGAATCTTGTGTGGTTTTGGTTTCAGCAGTTTTCTTTTCTGTAAAGAACTCTCATTTGACATCTAAATAGGCAATTATACATTTCAAATTTTATCCGGATTGCTTCTCACGCAGGATCATGACAGTCTTCCTTGGGGATGGGCTGCAGTCTTTCTCTGCTTGCATTTTCTTAGAGAAGCAGCTCTCAACCTGGGCTCTGGGGATGGGCCCAAGGGGTTCTGTGAGCATCTGTGTGCACCTAGGTGTGTGGGGGGGTGTAATAGAGAGTTTTTCTGAGTAGAATGTCCACTGACTTCATCAGCGTCTTGAAGAGCTCTGGGAACAAAATAAGGTTCGGGAAGCTGGCTTCCCAGTCGCTAGTTCTCATCTGTTCCTTAGAAGTCCACTCGCTGTCTCGATCCTTAACCTTGAGGCAGCATCTTTGCTCCTTACAAATGAGTACAGGTCTTTTCTGGATTTCCGATCACCTCCACTCAGAAATATATGCATAAATTATACGCTGAAAGATCTGTAGAGATTGCAAGCTTTAGAAAGCTACAGCTTAAAATGCTTGAATCTCGGGTTCCCCCACCCTTCCATTTCTGATTAGATACCCATACCATGCACTTTCAAAAATCAGGCTGAAAGCTGTAGGGTTGCACATTCCTTGGTACAAACAAAACTCATATTGAAGTCAAATGCTTTCCGTGATGCACATTTTTTATTTACAGAAAATGTGTAGGCAGTGAGGTCTTTCTGTTTTTCCATAAAGCTTCTAGGATCCTCACCACTGCCTATGATCACAGTGAAAAGCCCAAATCTCCTCTCCTTCCCAGGGCGTGGAGGTGGGGCCAACCCGCCGAGAATTTCCCTGCTCTTCCTCCAGGTGTCAGTAGAGGCCCACACATCATCCTCCCTCCCCGCCCCCTCTGAGTCCATTCATAAAGTGGTGGGTGATTTGTGACCGCCTCACTGTGATTGTTGAGGGAAACAGCCATCTTTGCTTGTCTCTATACTAGATTTGTTTTTCTAATTTCTTTTTACTTGAAGGTTTACCAGCTGCTTTATTACCAGAGCGAGGCTTCCTTGCAGTCTCTTTTCTTTTTCCTCTCCCCCTCTGTTCCCCTCCTTTTTGTTCCTAGAGACAATCAGTGTCTCTGGTCCCAGCTGCCACTGCTGATTTTTCATTACAGTTTAATTTAAAACTGGGATTGGAATGGAAATGTCTTTTTGCCATTTGGGGTTTGCGAGGCCTGTGGTTTTATTGCCAAAGGCACAAATGTTAGTTACTACTGTTTTTCCAGAGTTTGCTGGGGAGGGTGAGGAGGGGTTGGAGGGTGGGAGGGAAAGAAAGACAGACTGACCTAGCAGAAGTGGGAGGGAAAGGAGAGGGAAAATCCCTCTCAGAGGCAACATTAGTCTGTGTATTGTTTTGTTTGATGTTTTGAAGAAGAGGCAGTGGGTCAGGAGGAGGAGAAAATAGTGGCGCATTTCCCCAAATGAATGTTTATGCAGGTCAAGTATCTTGTCCTCCCTGGGAGAGGAGACTGAGGGAGAGACGTCACTCTCTCAGGTGCACATGTGCACGCGCATACACACACAGAGGCACACGCACTTGCACGTGTGCGCACACACAATTTGGGACTGGCATCTTTACAGGAAAGCTGGGGTTTTTTTTTAAGTAAAAGTAATATCTCTAGCTGTTCACTTGACCACAGCTTTCAATGGGAACACCCAAGGAGGGACTAAACTGTAACCGACCCTGAGGGAACAAACTCTATAGTTGAACTCAAAGGAGACCCCAGACATCTTGCTCTACTGGCTTCTGTTTTCCCTCCCTTTCTATATTCTTGGGCTCAAGTCCGAGGATGATTTATGAGACTCCCCCCAGTCATGAAGCCCCAGTCCTGCTACACAATTGATGTTTCCTATAATCTCTTAGAAGTCTTTCGGTGACTCATTGTTTTGGTCAGATTAAAAAGCAAACCATCCTCTATAAGTGCTGACACCTTTACTATCTCTGTGTAAAATTACGAAGGAAGGACAGTCTTATTGAAAAGTAATCTTGAAGGAGGAGGTTGAGAGAGAAGCTGAAGACTTTGCACACCTTCATTTAAATATTGAGCACAGGAAAGGAGTTGTTTCCCAGGTGTGGGGAATCTGTAGAATGTCTTATCTGTCATGCTAAAAACAATTACTGTCTCCCCTCCCAGCAAGAATCCCGCTCTTCCTAGATACACCAGTTTCGGATGTCAGCCTGAACGCTCCATTATCTCCACAGATCATGCTGATTCCTCACGAGGTGAGCGTTTCAACTTACCCTCCAACTGGCCTCAGGCGGCTCTGGAATTGTGAACCTGTCTGAGTAGACACATCTCACTGTCACACAGAGCAGCTCCAAGACTCCGGGGCCTTGTGGGGGGCTTCAGGCCTCTGCTGCCAGCGTGCTTGTGGTCTGTGTGCTCTTGATTAACCGGTTAACGGGACATTTATCCGAAAGCGTTTCTTTTTCATGGCCAGACATGGCAGCTGGGTTCCTTCTCCTCTCCCACTTGTCTGGTGGATTCTATTTCCATGTCAGAGGGAGGAGGGAGGTGGCTGGGGGAGCCCAGTAACCATTCCACAGGCACATTTCCAAGACAGTTGTGGTCGTCTTTGCAATGCATGGGACATTCTAGTGGTTGGAATTTCCTCACAGAAGCCATTCCACTAACAAAAGTGGCGATCTCATTTCTGCAGTTCAGAGTTCAGGACACAAAGGAGGAGAAAGAAGGCAGGCTTGGTGGAACCCATCTGAACCCCAACGGCTGCCCTGCCTCCACTTCAACAATAACAACAACAAAACCAATAAGCACAACAACTGATCTCTTCCCCACCCTGTGCCTAGTGTGGTTGATGCTGAACGTCTCCCCAGCCACCGTGCCGGAAACCCTGTGTCCCTCGCTGAAAGGCCGGACGCGATACTCAAATATGTGCAGAGGAAATGCCTTCCCTGACTGCCGAGCGAAGTTTGAAACTTGAAGAAGCTGACTGACATTTGAGGAAAACAGTTATTTTTGCATACGTGCCATCTTCCTGGATGAAGAAAATTCCTCAGCTATCACCTTTGCTTGATCAGACCTCCTCTCTATAAATTTAATACTAAGCTGTAGGCTCCAAGGGCCAGGCCACTGGTGTTGTGGGGAAACAGGTTACATCTTTAAACGCTTTGCTCTCCTGCTCCGGGATCCCACATGTGGCAGTCAGCTCCTTGCAAAGCAGATATTGCGGCCAATTTTTCTTCCTGTGTTTACTGAGGTAAATGCAGGGGGGCGGGGGGACTATGGATTGATCATTCACTGTCCTGTGTGACAGGAAAATGGGTGTTTGATCTTGTTTTGTGCTACAGGAATCTCTTCAGAAATCTCTTGGAAAAATCTCATAAACCTAGGTTAGTGGCCACATACGGGATCCATTAGCTCCTCATTTCTGCTTGTTCTTAGCAAATTTTTGTCTGGTGACAACACATGAACTTTGGGGTGTTTTTGTTTTGCTTCACACCACAGAGAACTCTGTTGACTTGCTTTGGTTTCAAGAAAATATTTAGCACCAAACAGGGCTGTGGTTGGGCGAAACAACTGATTGCACGTAGGACTTGGAAAGTTTGGTTCGTGAGGAAGCAAGGGGACATTTGTTTCTTCAGATTTCAGGGGCATTCCAGAGTTGCCAATGTCTTGGGAAGAATTTTCCTTCCTTGATGAAACTGAGTCAGAAATCTGGGTTCTCTCCCAATCTCTATTCACATCTCATGGCATAACTTGAGAGGTCGGATTGGTCTCTCTTAGTTTCTAAATTCTTGTTTTCTGAATCTAGAACAACACAGCAATGTACTTTTTGCAAGACATGCACTTATCCCCAGGTTAAAAGGCATTATATAATTACATAACACCAATATTTGGAACTAAAGTTACTCATGTGATGGAAAACAGATTGGAGGATGTTAACTCAAAGAAGGAATATAGGATAAGAAATTTAGAAGGAAATTAGCTTTTATTTTTCTGTTTTAAGTAATTAATAAACCAAACACAACAATCAGTGCTTTCACCCACAGCCAGCATCAGGGGGCTTCAAACATTGCCTTTGAAGTCGGCCCCCAGTAGGGAGGACCCCACTGTTCAGGCTACTTTATAGTGGTAATATACTGTCTGGAAAAAACAGATGCCAAGAAATCATGCAGATTGTATCTCTGAGCATCTGAAACCCTAAAACTTCAGAGGGCCAAAGAAGGTCCCAGGCTTTTGATTTTTTTTTCTTAAAAAAAAGGGGGGGCCCCAAAGTATTAAATTGAAACAGGCACTTCATTTCTTTCCTTCATTTCTCCCTTCACCTCAGGAGACCTTCGTTAAATTCCTCTTAGATCACAGCTAGACATGGGTTTGATGGTCTCAAGCCACCTTTTCACGTACATTCATCCCATAAATAGAAGATAAATAAAGATGTCAAACTTCATCCATATAATATTCTGACACATGTGGCTCTCTCTGTGAAAAAGGAGCCCTGATGAAGGCGGATACAGTGGATTCCATGGAGCAGAGAACTGCCACCTATCACGGTGAACTTAGCCACACAAACAAGACTGTGTGGACCACCCAGACAACAGCTAGTGGAGCTTCAGCTGTCAACCTGGTTCTGAATGGACATTTGTGGAAGGACACCAATTGGGCTGGTATAGTAGGAGTTCAATGTGGGCCACTTTCCTAAAGCCATCGTTCTTAAACTTTGTGTTTTAAATGGTAGTTTTCCAGGTAAAGCAAAGTCGGGCCTATACTTAACTCAAGGGGTCCCAAGACCAGATTCAGGTCTTCATGTCTGAGTAAAAATACATGGATCCCAATTTGGGGATCATACGACTACGATTTATTCATCTATCTGTGTCCTAAATAGGGAAAGAGCCAGATTAACAACCGGAAAGCAAGGAATACACTGCCAAATATTGATAATTCCTTCCCTGGAATACTCACAGCTATTTTTAGTTTGTTAATGTAAAAAGCCAGTGAGATGAAAAGTGAAGTGATCCGTTTCCAGAAGAAAAAACAGTCGAATCTTCATTAATAATTCCTCGTAGAATACTCCATGGGCCTTTATCTGACAGCCTGACAAGCTGAACCAAACAACAGAGACTGTAGGAATGTAAAAGACATCATCTTAACACCAAACCTTCTGAAGATTTGGCTGTCATTTTACATTAAAGGCAAGGGGTAAAAACTTCCATTGAAACAGAAGGAGATTGCAGCGTGATTATAGTGCCAGAATTTAATGGGGGAAGAAAAGGCAGGCTTCAGAGTTAGCAAATGGTGGTTTTAAAGAGTATCGAACAGCTAAGCTTTCCTTCCATGTCTGGCTTGGGCTTTTTGAGAGCCAAAGATGATGATGCAGATGTGATGAGATGCTTTTCCTAGGTCTAGTGACAAATCATTACTAATAAAAGCTGTGTAACAAGTGTTGGAAATTGTGTAACAACTAACACAAAGATTTAGACTCTGTTTATGTTTCTACAGCAATTTCCTCTTTCCAGTGTCTTTTCACGCTCTAGTCTCATTGGATTTTCATAATGCCATGGAGCAGTCAGGATAGACACTGTTGCCCTGTTCTACACATGAGTAAATCATTATTCGTAAATACTAGGGAACTTGTCCAAGGTTAGCTAGCTGGTAAGTATCTGGGTTGAGACCAGATCCAGGTTTCTTATATTTATACCTGTGCTCCCAATATATTTTTAAAATAAAAACAAATGCAAACAGCAGAGCTTGGACTGTCTAATGCCCACCAAAGGCCAAGATGTGCAGAAAAGAATTGGAGTCAGCAAGCACAGAACAAAGTCAAGGAGCAAAGGATTATGGGAGCATATGTGTGTTACTCCTCCTCTGAGTTAAAGATCTTCTTGCCCATAATGTGAGTAAAATCAGGGGGGGAAATGGGCTGCTGTTGTGCATGGTTACTTTCCCCCAAATCACATGATATTTAGTAATAAAATACAGTAATTCACTCTTTTAAAGCACTGATTTTATGTCAGGCTGTATTCCAAGCTCTTTACATTGATTCATTTACTCTCTCTGAGATAAGTTTTAATATTATCCCCACTTCATTGCCACATACCTCAATCTATGAAAAAGAGAGAGAGAGAGAAGGTGTAGGCAGGGGTGGCGCGGGGAGGCATCTCTCTCTCTCCTCATTCTCTCTCTCACTTTATCAATATTTCCTGAGCACACCCTGTCATGTGTCCCCTTTGTTACTAACCCTCCAGTGCTCTCAGAGCAAAGGTTGGCTTGCAGCTTTCTCCCCTTCCTGCCTCCTGTCAGGAGAGGAAATCACAACTTTCAGAGGGACCTGACACAGGGGGAACTGGATAGCACAAAAGGGTCAAGGGTAAGAATGCAGGGAACAGTGAGAAATCCCAGATAGTGTCCAGCCGGTGCAAGGCAGGAAAGGCTCCTTCACATGGGCTTCTCCTGTTTGCTCTCTCTGGTTCCTGCAGGAAAGAAAACCACAGCAGATTTTGCTGGGACCGCTAGAGAAATGCTGAGGGTTTCAGGGGAGGTGCAGTCCTAGACTGTGGGGTTGCCAATCTCCTGTGTACAAATGAGCCAGGAAATTTAACTGAAATTACGTGGTATTGGTTAAATAACACAAATATAATGTATAATTCATCAGCAGGTCCTACTGATCTAATAACCTAAATGGCAAACCACACGGTGTGCATAGTAACAATGGTGTAAGGCGAAAGGCTTCATGAAAACGGCACGAGAAGAAACCTCCCTGTAAATTCTTCAAGGGATTCTCTCCCATGCATCTCATTCCGCACCAGGCTACTGACACTGTGAAGGATGGGGTGCGAGGTGTGCACCTCCTTTCCTTCTCCATCTGTCTTGGCTTCTGCTGTGTCAGGAGGACTTGGCCTTTGATGAGAACACACCTTCCCCATAAAGGTCAGGGTATCCTGACGTCCAGCACCTCTCAGCCTGTTCCGCTTGGGGTGAAGGTCCCTCTAGTTAGGAGAGACGACCAGATCCACGCAACAAAAGGACAGACCGGGAAGTCATGGGTTAAAGGTTTGGGCATCAATTGTTTTGCTAGTGATGTTTCTAAGTCCCATTAACTTTCATTAAGAATTACGTGTGTGGTGCATGAGGAGAAGACACACTTATTAACTGAGCCTTTCTCTCCTACTGGCAGCGAATACTGCTATTTATTAATGAAGCCGCGTGTTCCCAGAGCATGCAATGGTAAAGATCATAGAATTTTAAGCCTAGCATGGGCATTAGAGATCATTTCGCCTAACTCTCTTGTTTTAAAGAAGAGGAAACAGGTCCGGGGAGGCTAATCACTTATTTGAGGAAGGTCATTTGTTTAGTTAGTGGCAGAGTCTGGGCTACGCCCATAGTTTCGTACCCCCACCCCACCTATGCCACGCTGACAAATTTGCAAGTATTAAATAGCTCCTAACATCTCAGGAGCCAGAGTGTGAGGTTAAATCTGCATTGCTTCGGGTGTGCGTGGAACTTGAGGCATATTTAGTAGCCAGAGGCTATGGGCAAGATATCTTTTAGAAATGCAAATTGCTATCTACTAAATAAAATGAGTGTAAGTTTGAGGAAGTTAGTTCAGCTGGAGCACATAGCAACGGTGTTAATTAGTCCAAGGGCATGGGTCCAATTTCCATAAGGACCAATTAGCTTCACACAATGGGGAAAAAAGACTGATTCCTAGACTTGGACTGTACCCGAAAACTCGGCCGGCCGGGTCCCTGGGGAAACCAGGTGAGGGGGAGAGGGTGACACTGCACAAATCCCCCTTCCCTGCTGGGAGAGCAACTCAGGGCATTTCTCAATGGACTCCCCTTACTACATTCAGGGCAGATGTTTTGTAAAATGTTTTATCAGAGTTGAAAGCTAGAGGTTCCTTGGAGCACATTTTCACGTTCATTCTTTTCACATCTTCGAGTGATGGTAGCAAAAGGGATTTTTATTCTAGCTTTGCAGATGAGGCCTTAAGACCCAGAGAAGGACAGTTACCTTTTTTTTTTTTTAAAGCCAGTATCAGGCCCTGAGAGAACATCTTTCCAGTAAACTAGACACCACAGCTCCTTACAAGCAGAGAGCTACCGCTTTGCTGACACAAAGCGAAAAATAGAGGCATTTTGAGTTGCATCCCAGTGCTAGGTCATCTCTCAGCCAGAAAGCCAGCTTCTTTCCATGATTGGGCCAAGGATAAAAAAGAAACATGTGGTCACGAGTCGACTGCAGTTTTCTCTGGCAAAACATAAACAGACCTAAATGAGAGGTCTTCTGTAGCTCTTGCTTGGCCTCAGCTGCAAGGCCTCAGGTCCGTTTCACAAGTCCAGACCCCAGACACGTTGATGAGGACAGAGGGCAGGGAGGAGCGGCCACAGTTGGGACAAGAAACGTGAAAAGAAACAGGTGGAGGCATATCTCGTGCATGTATATGTCCGCAGGGCTCCTTTGGTCTCTTCTCGAGGTATTTCAGGCCATGCTAGTTTGTGCAATGGCAACAAAGTTATCCAGACAGACTTTGTCCTTTGCAGGAGTAACTCACAAGTTGTTAATATCAAACATAGGCCGTCAAAAAGAAGCACTGAGGGGCTAAAGATGTGACCTGAAGCCAAGCAACTAAACAATAACCTTAGATCTCCAAGAGCAATGCGGCTAAGACACTTCACACCATTCCCCCAGATAAAGTCGATTTTAAGCATGACAGAAAAGTCACCTCGTTTTAACTACGTTTTCTTTTCACAACTTGAACAAACCGGTATTGTTCAAAAAGCTGTTTTACACCTAACTACACAATTCAGCCAGCACACAGATTCAATTATAGCTAATCCAAGAATTTCTAACCATGCTGCAGAGAGCTTGGGCAGTGTCTTTTTCACTCCTACCTAAGGTATTTTATTAAGTGATTATGGTTTCCTTGAGACTTCTGTTCATAACGGAACAGAAAGCAGCCAAGACAAGCAGTAACAGCTGCTCAAAGGACAGGGCGAGGCCACCTCTCCCATGCTTTTTCCTGGTGTCTCACATCCGTTTGGGTGGGAGCTCTTCTCAGACAGGCTCGCAAGTTTCTCTCTTTATCCTCCTACCAGAGGCCTGATCTTATCTGGTTGTTTGGGGCTAGGATGGAAAGGCTGGGAATTACAACTGAGAACCTCCGGACAGTCAGGTTATTGTTTGATGTCAGCATAAGAGGAGGTAAAAATTGTTGGGGTCATCTGGTCCAGCCCTCAATCCTAGCCTGCCATTCTCGTCCCCATCTCTAGTTGTGGGAAATTCAGTCCCTCCCAGGGAGGCCCATTCCAGTCTAGGCCAGTTCTAGTTGCAATAAAGTTGTTTCTTAAGGAACCATTTGCTTGCCCTGTCACTAGGAACCGCTGGCTCTGGTTCCACCCCGTAGAGCCCCAGCTAATGAGTTCAGGGTCTCTCCCGCCTTGTTGCCGATTCTATATTAAAACCCAGACACCTTCAGTTTCTGAATTTACTCCTTAATTCACTCAGTCTGCATTTTTAGAGTGTCTATTAGGTTGTATAAAATGTTAAATAGCCCTGCATCCTCGCCCAAGGCGTTTTCAGTCCATTTGTGCTCATTTTTCTTCTTCAATCTAAAATCACTCTGTTCTCTCAACTTCTCATAACACATAGAGGACTCCGCAGTCTGGATCTCCTCCTCCAGACTTCACAACGAAAACACTCTGACCCAGAATAGTTATTGAGGACCCACCACGTAGTAGGTCTTGGGCTAGTTCCTAACATTCTCAACTTCCCCGCAAGGTAGGTAGTGTCAGTCATGCATTAGCCACGAGGAGCTGTGGCTCAGAGAATAAGTAACTTCTCTTGATTCATGTGTGGATGAGCCAACAGGTGGGAGCTGGCATGGTTGCACAGAAGTTGCCTCCAAAGCGTCCAGTTGGAGGGTGTTCCTTGAAGGGACGGCACCTGGAATTGGTGATGGTACTTCCTCTGTACCCCATCCCTGGCAGACAAGACCATCTGCTGCTTTCTGTGATAGCAAGCAGCTCTTCATGTTAGCCCTTTCTTTGGATACCTCATTATAGCACATAAAACATAGTCAAGTACATTGACAGCCCGCGTGAAATGTATATTCTGTTGTAAAATTTCTGAAGGGATTTTAAAAACCATTTGTTTTTGAAGTACAATTTTTTATCAATTTAATTTATGATTGGCAATCATTTCTTGCCAAACACCACACACATTCAGGAATTCTTATAAAATGAGAGAATCTAACCTATAAATTTTGTTTTCAAATGTAATGAAATTTTTATGAACACTAAATATAACAAATAATGAAGTTGACATCATGTTACATTTTGTAGATGTTTAATTAAACATTTATTCATTTCAGTTATAACTTTGTATTTTGGAAACTAAATCTTTTGAGACCTTCAAATACGTTTACAAGCCTTTGAGAAGAACAAGGCTGCAGGTGCTGCGCTGTTAGTACTGATACTGGGTCTTCCATGTTCTTTGATGGGGATAGAAGAACCACAGCAGCTATGTGTGTGGCTTATGACGGCAATCGCTTCTTTTGGAGGCCACATTGTTGGTTTTTCTTTCTGTGGCCCAGTGTGGCACCTTTTGGTTGCCCTGTCTGTCCATCTTGCACATGCTTGAAACCAGGCAAAGGGTACTTTTTAGACACATCTCTATGTGTCTTTCAGCCTTCTTGACCACCATCTTCCTCTTTCTCGGTCAGCAACCCACACATGCCGAATTGCTTCTTTGCTTCCAATCTGGAATGAAAAGTTGCCCCGATGCCTCTGGTTTCATGAGCAGCCACTGAGGAGCTGGGTAACGCAACCTGAAAGTGAGGGGGAGTTCACTTGGCTCTTGCCCAGCAGGCAACGAGAGAAAGGAAGGAGCCAGAGAAATTCCCCATCCTCTCTCCCTCCTTGCATCCCTTCCAGAGAAGTCCTGTTTGCCAAACAGACGTCCTGCTGCCCTTCTTCATGACTGGGGAAGCAGGACCAGCTGCAAATTCATCTCGTGTTGATGTGCATCTTTCTTTATCTTCTATCCCTTTTTCCTTTAATCCCAATACCCTGGGTTGTACTTTAATGCTTGCCTCTGGTTCTGCCTTCTAGAGAACCTAGCTGAGAGTGCCAAGCACCAAGTTGTCATTCATGAATTTTATGCTGAGTAGCTTTCCTTGACTTGCTTTTTCAACTGTGTCCTGGTTACCTTTCCAGATTCTGACTATTGCTTTTTGTTTTCCTGTTGGTTTTCATTCCCAGCTCATCCTTGGATATCATTTTTTTTTAAAGGATAGACCTGGAAAATATTGACTTTCCTACAGACTAAAACATTCAAGGCTGCTAAGCCAGGTCTCTCTTATAGTGCCAATTTACAGTTAGATTTTTGAGCCCAATTGTAAGACCTTTTATTCATCCCTGTTAAATTTGATCATTTTTGTCAGTTCATTATTGTTCTTGCCTGTCAAAAACATTTAGAATCCTAATGTAGTCATTTTCCATATATTTAATATCCATAGATTTGAGCTTTTTTTGGGGGGGGTCTTCATTCATTGATATTAGATTATATGGTCCATGGTGGATAAAAGATCCTGGGACAACCTATAGAAAACTCCCAAGCCCTAATCCTCACCATTTAGCTGTATTTGTTTATTTATTTACTAATTCAATTGTCCTTTGCCTGAAGACGAAGGAACTCCATTCCATTCCACAAACATATATTCACAATTGCATATTTTGGCAAACCACAGTATTACAGGTCTCCTGTTGGGGTGCAAAAATAAATAAGATGTTGGATAATTTTCACTGGTGAGAATTTCTACTCTTTGCAGGAAGATAGGCCTGTAGTAGAGCTACTTCAGAGGAAACCAGCCTTCCGGCACCCCCCAAATCCCATAGAATGGTGGCTACCTATTTCTCCTCCACAAAAGGCTGGCTCTGGTGAAGGATAAAAGAAGTGCGGTTTCAGAACTCTCTAAGAAACTAGATACACTAGTAGAAGAATCACCTTCTCCCACTGAAAATTGAGTTTACAAAGAAGGTGTGATTTGAGAGACTAAAATAGCCTCCTTCCTAAGCACCTACCCATGTCGATGAAAATCCTTTGCCAATTCACAAAGTCCTATCGTGGTTGCAAATGACTCTGTCACAATAATTGTTTCCTGCTAACTTTGAAGGCAAGAGTGAGAGGTTTATTGAATGGCAAGGAGATCATCTGGCATTTCTCATTTAGTATCTGGAATTTCAGCAAATGTCAAACACGTTTCTGAGAAGGATAAAGAGAAAAAGTCATTGGGAAAGGAAAAATAAAAGATAGCAAAACTATCGGAACATAACATTTCATGTGTCTTCTCAGAAGTATGTAAGAGCTTGTCTTTAGTTCTTTATTACCATTGAAAAATGAACTTTCCTTGCAGTCTGAGAAAGATGCAGTCTGGAGCAAACTGCTGTAAGGACAAGAAGCAGGAAAACATACAAAACTCTGAAAAGAAACTCGGACTGAAAGCCATAGAAACAAGCACCTGGATAATATATGAGGTATCACAGTGAAACACACAAAGAAACAGAAGCCAAAACATACTTTGAAATGTAAGTCAAAAAATATCTTCAAGAAAAGCAAGACCATCATTCACAGGTGACTCAACTCCAAGGAAAGCCATTGGTTAACATTCACCAGGACGCTTACAGAACATGGAGTTGGGGGCGGGGGGGAGGAGGAGGCACTGATGTTTGTAATGTAGAGGGCCCTGAACTCACGGACATGCCTTCTTCCCCATCTGTCTCTTTCCTTACTTTAATGGCTTTGTTCTCTAGAATACTGCTGATTCTAATCCTTGAGAAACTCAGGCCATCAATAACCGCATAAGCACATGCATACATATCACGCACACATGTGGGGAGAATATGTCATTAATAATCCGTCAGATATTGAAAGCTCAGACTTCCCTGCTGACACCGGGGCTGCACTGGGGACACATGGCGGGGCCCTCTACCCGGTCTCAGCAGCTGCCTGGCAGCTTCCTGGTAGTGGCCCCTTGGGTGGCATCTCCACAGGGAACTGGAGGGAGGAAGAACAGGAGAAATTACACTCTTTGCAACCCAAATAAATCCCTAAGGATGTATGACTTAATCTTAGTGCAGCATCATCAGAAGAAACACAACCCAGTTAACCCAAAGTAATTTAAAAGAAACTTTAATCTTGTTCTCTCAAGGAACACGAAAGGGATCCAATTCATAATCTCCAGAAATGGGAAAATCCCCTTTCTTCTCCTTTTCAGTTCTTTTACACACACAACACCCACACATGGGGTCTCCGGAGCTTCTCTTTCCCTAAGCCTCTCACTTTCAACCTTTTATCCCCTTAACTTCCAGACACACACCTGCACAGTCTCCTTTCTCCTTGCTCTGGAGCCCCCCAAACACACCTGTCTATGCTGTTGGAAGAACGTGGAGACCCTGCAATTCCCTGCTGGAGGAAGGTCGGGTACCCCACTCACTGACCCTTCCCACTTATTACTTCTGTTTGTAGCATTGCCAGATACAATATGGGATATTTGTTAAATTAGAATTTAGTTAAGAGACAATTTTGCAACATAAATATGTCCCACCTACTGCATGGGACATACTTATACTGAAACATTACTTGTCATTTATCTGAAACTCAAGTTCAAATGGATGTCCTGTATTTTCATTTTCTAAATTTAGCAATCATATAATTTTTGAGAATACTACTCACAAAAAAAAAAGCGTCCACATCAGGGAAACAAATAACACACTTTTTAGTAACTTCCAGAGCTATCTAAGAGGAAGCTGAATTCTAGAGTTTCCACAGAATGAGGCAGAGAATACTTTCTTATCGTGTTATTGTGGACATGAATCAGTGTCCAGCTTCACCAATAAGAAAATGATCGACCAGAATTAATTTCCATGTGTAACTTAACTGTTTCCATACTCTCTGTCTAGAAGTTTGAGATCTGCCTAGCACAGGAGTTGGTATACAATAGATCTTACCGAACATGTACTTTTGAGTGCAATTAAAAGATTCCTGTGTTATCTAAAAAAGTGTCCCAAACATATCAATAGTATTAATTGCATATTAAATGTCATGAGACTGTGAGTTTGGTCTTCATATAAGTGCATGCAAATGCTGACATGGGCATGCTGTCTCCTTTTTCAAGAGTCACCTTGGAAGGTGATGAATTTAACGATGTTGCTCCAAAGATGTCAGATCCTCTCCAGCCGCTTTCAGCACCTGCTTCTGGGTCACATGGAAGAATCAGTCTTCTTGTTTTATGTTCTCTCTTTGTTTTGTCCTCAGACTGTATTCCCCAGCTGGCTCTTCAGCTTGGCCCACCCTGCTTGGTTCTAAATGACTTTTGGCTATCTCCAAAAGGTCATAGCTATCCTCCAAGGATGAAGATTCACAACCACAGGGAATACAGTGACACCTCAATTAACAAACCCCCTGGGAGCAAAGCTCTTCTATAATAAAGTGCCCATATTAAAAATGAGATTAACTCCTTATAAATCATACAAAACAGAGTAACCTGCATGTGTTAGCTGGACAAAAATGCCTTCTCAACAAGCTTCTGTTTGTCCCTGTTCCATTCAAAGTAAAGAGATTGATTCCACTCCAAATGGCAAGTTTGGGGAGGGGGTCATTTTGCCCACTTCGCCTCCCCACCAGTGCTGTTCCCCCTACTGTAAACCCCCACCCCAATGTCAATCTCCTCCTGCCTGTGCATGCCCCATCCCCAACTTCAGGTACCAAATACCTCTCCACACTAACAACCATAAAGAATTTACACTGATTCATCACCTGATTCTATTTTACTTGGAATTCATTTATTCAGAACTATCTACCTAGGATAAGTTTTAGTCAAGTATACGTTTAAACTCAAAGGATGGTTGGTATTAAAATCTTTGTCCCTGATACAGGGAGAGCCAAGCATCATCTGGCATATGTGCATATATTGTAGGAGATGAAGATGCTTCTGAAATTATTGTCTACTCCTGGGTGATCAACCTGATTTGGGAGGGAGTGGAGAGAGGGTTGAAAGTGTTATCTTTTGTACTCAGGTGGTTCCCTTCATCTTAAGAAGGAGGGAGGTGGGCCAAGTTTAGGCTTCTGGAAGCCTATTTCTCAGAGCAGCTGGGAGTAGAGCAGCCTATGAAAGACTTTATCACTATCTTCTCTGAGGATCCCCCCTAGTACTTCAGTGTCTAAGAATGCAAACGCCCCAACATGACAGAAGGCAAAATGAAATGGGCGTATGGATTTTGGTGGATGGACCTCCCCATTAGTAAGGAGAACAAGGTAATAGTCGATCCACCTTCAGACCCAGTAAACCTTTCAAACCCTTTTTGCATGACTAGTTACACATTGGAAATAGGACAAATGACATGAGATCCTACTTTACATCCCTGACACTGCCAAAGCCAATCGTAGAGTCAACCTTAATATTGGCACAATACCTTTTATTCTTTTGAATATTTCTTAACCCAATTTTGGGCAACCATTGGAAGATTCTATATACAATCACCTTAATTCTTTTCCTTTAAAAAAGTAAACTAGTTAGCTGGCACATTGCTGAGAACATCCAGCATTTAGAGGTTCAGGAAAGTGACATGTGGGGGTGATGGTGGATGCTTACATATCATTCATTCTTCTATATTCAGGGAGAAGTGGAGGTGTTCCTGCCCTATTCATGTCTCCCTCTAGGCCATAAAAGCAGGAATAAGCAAAAGGATGATGCATTGTGATAATGAATAATAATAATGCAAAATAGCAATACCTGTCTTCAGATTCTGATGGCAGCTTCTCAGTCTTTTTGTATGCAGATGAAGAGGTGGATTTTTATAGCAAATCTGCCTTCAGACCCAAATGCCTTCCCACATCTCACACCCACTTCCAAACACACACTCACACTTTGGGGCTGGGAAGGTGACTTAAAATTAGGATGTCACAAAAGGCATACAATTGATTTTGTGTTCTTCAAAAGGTTATCCCGGTCGTTTTAGTTGGATATATTTGTGTAGTTGTTAATAGCAGGCATATATTGAGTGTCAAAATGATCTGTGTGGAAATCGTGGAAAACAGAACAAATGGTCATAGTGACTATTTCTTGATGAATGTATCTTCTAAAAGCTTAAATGGAAATGAAAAACACATGCCTGAGAACACAATGAACGACATCTTTCTTTACGTAAAGGCAAGAAAGAAACGACAATGCTCAAACATGTCAGTGTGAACAGTTTTCCATTAAATCTTAATTTTTAACCAATTCCAAACCACTCATTGATTAAGTCCTTTAGGATCTTTAGCATACGTATTCTGTATTGCCTTCTCCAAAAGTCTCTCAAATTGATGTATTAAAATAGTTTGAGGGGATGCTGAGAAAAATATCTTAAGCTCTCTAGTTGGTTCAAACTCCTTTCTCTGAGGGTCTCTTCAGTGGAATATCTCATATTTGCCCCCATGGAATTTGTATTCAACTGCAAACCATTTCCTTTTTGATTTTTACACTTAGTAAACAGAGGAACACCCTGGAGATGGCTCTAGAAAATTCTGCCATGTGTGAAAATTATCATCAAGATGACAGGATCCACCATTTTGGTTCTTTAATTGATATCCAAGAAAATGAGGGAAACCAATTTATGCAGACCATGTAGTTAAATTGACCTCCCAATTCTAGAGCTGTAAGATACTCTGGGAGGTAATGTCTCATATGATGACTACATTAAAAAATTGGTTTTGTAAATTAATAACCAATTGGGGTTCTTAATAGGTCTCTGAAAAAAAGAAGGAATGGTCAGACGGTTAAAATCTATGTAGATTAGGGATTATAATGTCTTTTTCTATGGAAAAATTGTTAATGTTTTAAACATGGATTTTAAACATAGATATGCTAATATTTGCACTGAGAGGAAGATGAGCGAAGCTGAGCTTAATAATACCAGAAGCAGGGAGACAAAAAGGCAGCATGGTGAGAAATAAGAACGTTTTGGAGAAACTGGACAAACCAGCAGGAGAACTTATTCAAGGGAAAAAGTATAAAAGCCAGGGGGAAAATGAGGTGCAAGGATTATGTAGGGAAGCTGATCAGAGAGCTCTGGCCACAGGAGAAGAAAAGATAATTAGGGGAAAGAAAATTTCTAAGGGAGAATAGAACTGTAGCATTGGAATTAGTACAGCTGGGTATGGCTTATACACTTCATTTCCCATCATAATAAGGGGCTTCTCTTGTTTATTGCCTGTTACCAAATAGTGTCCAGAGCAGGTATATATGGTCAATCGATGGAATCTGGAAGGGTGTAAAGTGTGGGTCCCAAGTGTATAGTCTTTGGGAGTTGATATTAGAAATTTAATACAAGTACATCACCAGGAAATGTTCCCATCGAGTTACTTTGAGCTTCTGATAACTTTAATGTCCCTTAAGGAAGCCTAGTTTCTGGTCCTAGTTCTGCAACTGATTTGCCATGTGACTTTGACTAACTTGCTTAAACCCTTTAGGATCTTGGTCTTGTCTGTAAATCAAGAAATGGTTTTCTAATTATGCCCACAGAGCCGTACAATCCTCAGTAGGTGCCCCTGGGAGGCTAATGGGTGAGAAGTAGGAGTGAGGTTCCATCGTTGACTCTCCCATGTACATACTTAAACCACTTTGAATCCATCTCACAAATTGTGGGTCCAGATATGGTTTCCTTTTCTTCCTGCTTTAAAAAGATTTGAGGGGCGCCTGGGTGGCACAGCGGTTAAGCGTCTGCCTTCGGCTCAGGGCATGATCCCAGCGTTATGGGATCGAGCCCCACATCAGGCTCCTCTGCTATGAACCTGCTTCTTCCTCTCCCACTCCCCCTGCTTGTGTTCCCTCTCTTGCTGGCTGTCTCTATCTCTGTCTAATTAATAAATAAAATCTTTAAAAAAAAATTAAAAAAATAAAAAGATTTGAAAATTATTATTAAGCAGGTAGACCTTAAAGCTCTTTTTTACTATACATTTTTTTTCTTTTCTTTATGATTTTTTCCCACAAAACATCTCTTGATATCACTTGTGCCAAAAAGAACACCAAGATGCAGGGAAGGTCAGGGATACATGGCCACAGAAAATGTTGAATAACAGCCACAAAACTTGGTACAGCAGTAAGCCTTCCTTCCCCACGTGTGTGCAGGATGGTGATTTCGTCCGGGGGCATGTGGTGGGGGCTGGTGTTCCGGTCTCAGCTGGCAGTCAAAGGGGGACTTACCCATCTGAACTCAGCTATACCTGTGCTGGCTGTTGTCTCAGCACCTTGGCCCCCCTATGTGTCTCTCACATTCCTCCAGCAGGCTAGCCTGGTCATATTCTCATGGCGATAGATAGCAGGAGGCAGAGGGAATAGAAAAGAACAAAAGAGGTTTTTCAAGTCTCTGCTTATGTCAAGTTTGCTATTGACTTACTGGCTAAAACAAGTTACATGGCCTAGCCTCCGGGCAGTGTAGGAGGGCACTTCCAAGGGGTACAAATGCAAGGAGGTGTGAAAAAAATAGGGCCATTGATACATTCTGTCTTTTCATGGGGAAATCATAAATCTTATGTTCTTATAAAAGTGGCCAAATAGGTTGGGTTGCAAAGTCCAGGTTTGTGAGTGATAAGCAAAGGGAATACCCAGTGGTAGACTGGTTTATCAGGAAAGATTTTTCCAGCAACCCTCTAGCAGCAAAGTATGTGAGTATGAAAGAAATTATTTTTTTCTTTCAAGTTTTTACTTAAATTCCAGTTCATTGGGGCACCCGGGTGGCTTAGTCGTTAAGCATCTGCCTTCGGCCCATGGCGTGATCCCAGGGTTCTGGGATCGAGCCCCACATCAGGGTCCTCCGCTGGGAGCCTGCTTCTTCCTCTCCTACTCCCCCTGCTTGTGCTCCCTCTCTCGCTGGCTGTCTCTCTCTCTGTCAAATAAATAAAATCTTTAAAAATAAATAAATAAATAAATTCCAGGTCATTAACATACAGTGTAATATTATTCTCTGGTATAGAATTTAGTGATTCATCACTTCCATTCGACACCGAGTGCTCATCACAAGTGCCCTCCTTCATCCCCATCACGATTTCACCCAACCCTCCCCCACCTCCCCTCTGCTAACCATCAGTTTGTTCTCTATAGTTAAGGGTCTATTTCTTGGTTTGTCTCTCCTTTTTCCCCCCTATGTTCATCTGTTTTGTTTTTTAAATACCACATGTGAGTGAAATCATATGGTTTTGTCTTTCTCTGACTTATTTCCCTTAGCATAATACCCTCCAGTGCCATCCATGTCGCTGTGATTGGCAAGATTTCATTCTTTTTTGATGGCTGAGTCATTGCATATATACACCACATCTTCTTTATCCATTCATTAGTTGATGGACATTTGGGTTCTTTCCATAATTGGGCTATTGTTGATAGTGCTGGTATAAATATTGGGGTACATGTATCCCTTCAAATCAGTATTTTTGTATCCTTTGGGTAAATACCCAGTAGTGTGATTGCTGAATTATAGGATAGTTTTATTTTTAACTTTCTGAGGAAACTTCATACTGTTTTCCAGAGTGGCTGTACTGGTTTGCATTCCCAACAGCGTAAGAGGGTTCCCCTTTCTCTGCAGCCTCTCCAACATCTATTGTTTCCTATGTTGTTCATTTTAGCCATTCTGACTGGTGTGAGGTGATATCTCATTGTAGCTTTGCTTTGTAGGAAATTCCTCTTTTAATAAATCTAAAACACTTGATTTTTCTCTAAATCAGTCTTCTAAGCCTTTCAAGGTTTTCCACTAGGTGCCCATGAGGTCACATCACTTCATGTATTTAATGTTGAGAACTCAGATGTTTGTGCAAGGCATAGAGAAATAGATTGAAAACCATTTCAATTGTGCAATAGATAAAAGCCCTGTCTGCTCACGGGGGCGTGATCTGAGTGTAAGATGGGAATTCTTGGTTTCTGTATGTCCCTCAGAGTGTGAAACTGCAGCTAGAAATACAAGCTCACTGAACCTTTTACCAAACCAAAGAAATGGTGGCCTGTACTCAAGGAAAGTGAACCAATCTGTCCATGTCTGAATGGTAATTTTGATTGTGAGCACTGCTGGCCTCACCTACTGACTTTAGAATGTTGTTCGAGATAAAATTCTACCAAACACCCTGCCAGCAAACTTTTTGACTGAAGTTGAGAACCTTGCAGACACATCACAGACCTTCCATCGGATTGGCATGGGGCTGCAGTGGCATCAGTTCTCTGGGAATCCTGCCCTGCCCTTGGGGGTGAAAGCCAGAGCCTTCCCACTCAGTGATTCCTTCACACTGAACCCGAGTGTGGGCCCAGGCTGAGCCCTGGCTCAGGGGGTGACGCTGGATGATCTTTTACAAGATTAAAAAACCAAATCCTCCACTAAACTGTTCACCTTGATGCTCACTTTGCCAATAACTTCAACCTAAGTAACTGAATGGGTCGATCTGGGCTTACTGTCAGAAGAGTGGGTCGAGCGCAATATTGCGAAGACTGAAAAGAACTCACGTGCACCGCCCACGTATTGTTTTAGGTGGTGCATAAACAGAAGTTGTTATTTCTCTAGATGGCTGTCTGTCAAGCTTTCTCCCCAAGAGATGTCATTTGGGGTGTCACATCCAATTTCAGGGATGTCAGTTAACAGCCTGTAAAATGTTCCTGGGATAACCCCTCTCAATGAGAGAAGTGTGTCCTGGGCGTTGACAAGGCTGACCTTGTCATTGACACACACCAAGGCAGCCACTCAACAACCGCATCCATTTCTGCTCCTCTTCAGAGTTCTGAGTGACAACTGTGGTCAGAGGAAGGTGGAAACGGAACAAAAACATGAAACACAGTGATTTCCAATACATTTTTTCCCTTGTCTTTGGGCGAAAAAATTACACCATTATGTCATTTTTGTGATGTGCTCATCAACAGGAGTGAAAACCTCATTTGTCATCTTTTGGTCTGATAGAAAATCAGAGTTTAGGGAATTCAGCTGGGCTGTCAGCACTCTTGCTGTCAAGTCGAACAGCTGAAGGAAGGCAGCAAGAACACAGGGCCAATGAGAGCTACTGGACCCTGATGCCAGTGCTCACGGTAGAAATCCACAGAAAGATCTGTGCTCCTCAGCATTTCAATCCGATTTGCTAGAGCTGTTTATCAAGTTCCCATGCAGACAGGATGTAAATATGCCACTTAAATCTGCAAATACAATAATGAAGACTGATACTTGTAATTGTATCTGTGTGGTCCCACTGACTCAAAGCTAAATGGATTTCCAACCTAATATTGCGAAATGAATCCTTGAAAGATGTGAGGTCCATTACAGTGGAAGAGTGGCATCGCTTCTCACATCCTGTCATGATAAGGATATCTCCATCGTTTTGTATGACTGAAATATTTTTATCTGTCTCCCGAAATTGCCTTGCCTCAGTCTTAACCCCATCTTTTGTGAAAAAGTACGTGCCATGTGAGTGTTCCTTCCTTTTGCTCTGGTCTGGGGAACAGCTGTTGTACCATGCCAAGGAGAAGGTTCTAGATGGCAGGGAGAGACTTATGGACACTCCCCCTCCCATCCACAGTTCACACATCTCCCCATGGGCAGCCTCCACAGAGTTCTCTCTTACTGTAAAAGGTTCAAACACCATCCATGTGTCTAGTAAATGATGGGGATCATTGTAATTCTCACCACTTCTTGGCCCCAGTACAGGGAAATGCCACAATTCCAGAAACATTGTTCTGGCATTAAAACATAATTCTGGCGTTATTGAAACACAATTAAGTCTTTGCTGGCATTCTCTTAAATAGTTTGAAGGGGGAAGACATTCCTCATGGCCATCACAATATGTTTGCCATCCATCTTTTCATCTCTTTCCCTTTTAATGTTTCCATCATGAGGCTTCCTTTCCCACAGCAAATTCCTCAGAACCCTTCTGTCTCAGCCCACACGGATTCTCTTTTCTCCTCTTTTCTTTTGTCTCTGACTCAGCTCTTTAGTTTGGAGAGTGACTTGGCCTCCTCACGCCCCATTCCCCAGCTTCTGTGGCACAGGATACCCTGGACTGCCTGAGGAAGGAAGAGCCCCTTTCTCCTCAGGTTAAGAGGAGAGGGGGGAAAGGGAGAAGCACAGAAACTTGTAACTTAGTTTCTTCTTCCGTGATCTCCACTATACTCCTGGGCCTCAGGTTCCTCATCTGCCGAGTGGGTATAAAGGCAGCATGCCCCCCATCTCAGAGTTATCGCCATGAGTCCACAAAAATAGAGCAAGAAAGCCCCATTCCAGAGGAGGGAGCATGCACATGACTGTGCAGTAAAAGTTATCTCCTTCCCCTGTTCCCAGTGAGATTGCAAAGATGTCCACCGTTTATTATGATGACTCTTCTTTCTGTGAATGATTTTTTTATAGTTGTTCTTGCTTAGGATTATTTTCTGTTGTGGGCGCTGTCATTAAATCATGTTATAGTCTATACTATTTCTTACTCTGAACATCTGTTTGAAGGAACTGTATTTTGCTCATTTTGCTATCCCGTATAGTAGTACCCATTAAAATGCTTTAAATATATTTAGTGCTCAACAAATGTTGGACCCAACTGCATCACTAGGTTATGATATAGATCGGGTCGCACCCCATTTCCCAGACGTACACGTCACATCTGACAGGACTCAGCATTACTTTGTAAACCCCAGGAAATGATGAGGTACAGATAATGGGAAAACTGCCTGTCTACAGCCATGCCATCCTAAACACAGTGGATCTTGTCTAATCTAGCTAAGCAGAGTCAGGCCTGGTCAGTACTTGGATGGGAGAAAACTGCCTGACATGTCAACAGGGCCCATTGGTTGAGACTTAGCATCACTTCTTTGAAGGAGAAGATTTCACTTTGGTTATTTTTCCGGCGCCTAATGCACCTATTGTCTCTAGACACGTAACGCTAGAGTGAAACTTGGCAAAGACTGCTGTGATTGCTTCTAAAATGTAAATTATTCAGACAAGAGGAAAACTTTAATTCCCTTCCGAAGTTTCTGTCCAGCATAGTTACATATCCCTTTCTGATAAAGTTAAACTTTGACAGCCCTTTTACCCATACAACTCTCTCTCCCCTCCTGTTAAAGCCTCCCAATTCCCAAGTAAATAAAGGATTCTGATTCACAAGTCTTGTTTGAGGGTAGCATAGACTTTCAGAGCTTTGCAAAATTCATCTTTTCTTTAAAGATTTATTTATTTATTTATTTATTTATTTATTTATTTATTTATGTTAGCGAGAGAGAGAGCGAGTGAGCACATGCGTGTGGGGAGAGGGACAAAGGAAGAGGGAGAGAGAATCTCCAGCAGACCCCCAGCTGAGTGCAGAGCCCACGAGGGGCTCCCTCCCACAACCTGAGCTGAAATCAAGAGTCGGTCATTCACTGACTGAGCCATCGAGGCATGCCAAAATTCATCGTTTTGATGCCCAAATCTATAATATGACTGGTTTTGTGTACGACGAAAATGTGCTTTGGTCAACTTCATTAAAACTTCAATATATTTCTATTCTGTACTGGTTTTCTTGTGTCTTCTCTCTCTTACCTCCCCATTCTACCTTCTCTCTAACCTACACAATAGAAGGGAAGTTTTAAATACTCAGAATCTGCCCTGCACTCTTTATCTCCTTTTATATTTTCAAGCAGTTACTATAGATATATATATCTATATATATATATAACTTGCATGTATGTGACTCTGACAGATGACATATATATATATATATATGCGCAATTAAACGGTGAATCTCCAGAAGACACAGCACAGTCGCATCTTAGGATTCAGACAAAGCCATCCCAAGAAAAATTCCATTTCCTGGAGTCATTGTTGCCTTTTTTTGTTAGAGAGAAAGTCCAGGTTGACCAGCAGACAGGAGGAGGCATTGAGAGGGCATCAGTGGCAACCGCTCACTCTCCATCTCAGTCTGTGCCCCTGACAATGAGGCTGAGAGCAAGTTGGCAGACACTTCTGGAAATACAGATAGAATTTATTTTCTTATGGACCTCTCTTCTCCTCACTCACTCCCAAGGAAAAAAAAGTAATAACACCACTTCTAGTTTCCATGATAATCTCTGTGTCTAGAAAATGATCCCATGTAAAGAAAACAGTATTTAATGTCAATTTCCCTTTATTTTTCTGATGATATTCTTGATACAAGATCAGGATAAAAAATTAGGAAATGCAGAAAAAGATCACTTTACCCACAATATCTAGAATCAGTTGTCATTAACTTTGATACATATCCTTACATGTTGTGTGTGCCGTGTGCAAATGCATACGTGTATTTTGCATTAACTTGAATTTGCTTAAATTCTCACTTTACTATAGACAAATGAGAAAACTGCTTGAAATTACATCGCCATTTTCCCCCTAATACTCCTAACTGTGCTTAAGAGAAACATTTTTATAAGCTGGATGCAAAGTGAGGCTTGAAGGCATATTTTCAGAGAATTAGTAATTTTGGAGTTTCTAACAGCCAGATTTTTTGAATGGTACGAGCCCAGAAAAAAAAGCGTAGAAGGCAGCAAAGGGCAGAGAAAATGGTTGAATAATCAGCTGTGCTGTTGAAGCGGGTGGAGGCAAGAAAGAGGCAGCCTATGGCATCGAAGTCTTATTCAAAGGAAAGCGTGCTCCACTTGACGGGCAGGATGCCAGGACGCAGTAAAGCAGGGGCTGTGGAGGACGGCAACACGGTACTCTAGAAATACATTTTCCAATTAGTCCTAAGTGTTTATTCATCAAGGCACACCACAATGCTTTTGGTAACTGGGTTGTACAAGCAGCTGTAATCGGCAATTGAGAAGCATCGCCGCAAACGTTTGGATGTCTAATCCTGAAATTGTTCCCGCTCCGCATTTGCTCTGAATGGTCCCTCTGTCCTGGAGTGGTGTCAATAGTGGGCCTGTGACTACAGGTTTTGGTCCTTTATAATCCTCCAGCATTACATTAGGTCCACCTCACACGTTCCGTCCTTTTTCCTGATTGGTTTGGAGAAGAGAAGTTGAAGCGGATTGAAAAACGATCTTGCAGCAAGGCTGGTGGGTATTCTGTTTGAGTAGGAGGGGAAGCTGGTGGGATGGTCGACTTAGAAATATTTTTGTAGGTCATCCGTGTCAAAGAGTCTGTGTCAGAAGCTCTTACTTGCCAAGAGTTCCAACAAGACGCTCTCCACTGGATATGGCACATGTGGTTGCAGACTAGCCCGGCTACCGGGGGAGCCTGTACCACTGCTCCTGATAGCTCTGTGTTGGGGACGTATCCCATTTGCCTTCTGAGAGTTAATCTAGAACGATCTTTAAGCTGGATAAAAAGCTCCAGTGAAAAGAATTCTGCAGGATGTTTTCTGAGCTATAGAAAGAAAATCATCAGGACTGACAGGCTTTCGGGTTTTTTTTTTTTTTTTCCACTTCTTAGTAGCACAGAGCTGCGCAATTACCTAAAAGGGTCTCCTCCCTTTATTCTCCAAAGTTTTCAGGTACTTAGAGTGAGAAGCTTGTGACAATTAAATCAATTTCCACCGGAATCCCCAGAGGTGGGGCTCATCCCAGCTTCCTCAAGAAGACTTGTTGCACTAATAAGGAGCTGACAATTTGCGGGGGAGGATGCTGCAAAGTAGAAAAATGAAATTTCAGGTCAAAGGAAAACTTTGTAGCAGAATTACTGCTTCTTGCAGACTGAAGATCCAGCTCGTAATAGAGTCTTATTTATAATGGGAAGAAGAGTGTAGCCAAAATCAGGCCTTGAAAATAGCTTTCTGATAACACTATTTGACTCTTGAAAAAAGAGCTGTTATTAGAAAGAATTTACTTCACTCTCGCTCCAAGTTTCAGATGTACTTTTCATTTCCAGAGGTAAAAAAGGAACCTACTGATTTCGGTGCATGTGGAGGGTTACAGATACAACAGCCTGAGTGTTCATTTTACAGTTATGGAAGCAAAAGCTACATAAAACACCACCCGATTGCCCCTTGCCTGGGTTTAATCCCAGCAATTAGCATGCGAAGCTGCTTTGAGACCGCAGACCATTGTCCCCCTCTTCTTCTCTTTCTTCTCAAGCGTAGCCAGACCAAGGATGCCAGTGCCCATCTTCTTCTTCAACAGGCATCCTTATCTGGCAGATAGAACCATCCAGTACCTTCTCACCAGCACTACTGGCCACCTTTTCTGTGTTCAGCACATGCTTTTGGAACCAATAGGCCAAAGGATTCGTTGACGCGGCCTACATTCCTCCGGAGCCACCTGGCCTTGGCGCTGATTAGGAAGCTTTGGAGCTACCTGCCCAGGTCACGAGGCTGCCTTCCCGTGAAGCAGCAGGGGCTCTGTGCTGGACGATGCAAGCAGACAGTGAGAGCACGCATGCGTCAGAGGTGCTCTGGATATCCGAGGTAACAGTGCATGTTGGAGCTGTGACAAGAAAGGGTTTGGGCAAGCTGAGGTCCTCGCAGCCAGGGAAGGTTCTCAGAGGCTGCTACTCTGAGCACTCCTGGAAATCGCCCGAGGTCTCTGGAGTCAACACATTCTGGCCCGGCAACCGGGGTACCCCGGCTCTGTACCATTAGCTCCCTTGGGTTAGAGTCCCCCTCGGCTCAGGCCAGTCATGTGCAGAGTGTCTGCTGTTAGGGTGATGTTTTTGTTTGTTTGCATGCACTGGGATGCAAACCACTGGAGACTCCGAGCAGGGTTGGCCCTCTGGGTGTGAAACCTGTACATTCTCACAGGACCCCGGGCTCAGAAAGCCTTGCTCCTGGAAGTTCCTTGTAATTTTTATAGAAGGGGACTTGCATTTTCATTTAGCACTGGGCCTGTGAATTTATGTAGCCAGTCCTAACTGCAAGCCTGCCTCTCAGACTGCCACGTCATCTGCTCCGCCTAAAAGTCGGATACACCCTGCTCAGGAGAGTGGAACTGCTGCATTTAAATACGACAGAAGCTCTCCTCCAAGTAGAGCAGCCCTCAAACAGTGGTGTAGTTTTCTTGAGCTGTGCCCAGGCCTCTATGCAGAACAAGAGACACAAATAAAAGTTGCTCATCCTGATCATTGGGATCCATTGATTCAAAGGTCAAGACAGCCTTGCTAATTAATTGGGTAAATGTTTTTCTTTTCCCCTCCATATGGATTTAGATTTCACTCTCATAGGAAAAATCAAGGTCAACTAAATAAGTGGCCAGTAGGCCTAGAGCTCACGGGAATTTTGAAAAGGAATTGAGGGTGTACGAGGGGCCCGACCCCGAGAGCAGGAGCCTTTTCCCCCAGCCTGTAGGACTGGAGTACGAGAGCAGTGAAACCACAAGGATCACCCCAGGGCACGACTCAGGGTAGCAATTGTGGGCACAGCCTTGGCACGTTGTTCCGGGGTAGGACCTAGTGGTTGAGAGCTTTTAAAAGGTGGCTCCCCTGAGATTCAAGAGAGAGTGCGAGTTAACTGAAATGTCATCCTTTATCATTCCAGTATTGTAATTCCCTTCTGCATCCGCCCTAGTTCTCCAGTAGGCTGTTGCTAAGCATGCACTGTCTGTTCCACGGTTACACGAAGGCTGAGGAGACAGGCAGGTGGTCTGGGAGGGCTTGGGCTGAGGGGACGTTCTAACCCCATCTCTCTGTGACCTCTGTGTGAGAGAGCGTGTCCACTCCTCCAGGGACCTCCTGGGACCTCTTAGTTCCAAGAGATTGTGGTGAGCTTGGAGATGCCTTCAGCAGCGCCGTGCTGAAGGTCGATTCCGAAGAGGATTTACACGAAAGAGACAGGAAAAGCAAATCACTGCCACTACTGCGTGTTAGCTAGAGCATACCATTCCCCCAAAGGGGGAGAGGAATCCCGGTGAACTTCCAGATTATACAACCTATCTCGCAGGACTAAATACGCCCATCGGTGTTCCTCCTCATTTATATAACTTGTGAGCCAAAAGCTTTACTGCAGATAAAGCACCAGATGCTATGCGCTCTACATATAATATTTATAAGTATATAATAGTCATAGATGTTGGTCATACATTGGAATAATTTAGTGAACGCAGTAAAACAAGCTGATGTTTTGATATTTAATAACATTTATAATTGTTATTGCACTGTGTGTTGATTAGGGCATAATAGCAAGTTTGGTTCACATGTGACTAAAATTAATGTTGCTTTTACAAAGTCAAATTAAATTTTCAGTTTTTCTTCTTCCACTTGGCTCATTAATATTGCTAACCAAAGGTGCTGGGTTTGCTCATTGGTCCCCAGATTTGCCCATCTCTGTCCTTCTGTTGACTCTGAGGTTGGCCCTTTTGTGCTCCATCTTTGGGGCCCCCATGCAGGCTGGCTTCTGGTTGGGTTTGGTCAATGATGGGCACCAGTGAATCAGGGGGCAGAAAGAGAGAGGCAGGGGGTTCTCCCCTTTATGCAACCCCACCCTCCTCATCCCCTTGTCTCTGCAGAAACTGGATCTCTTGGTGAGTGCAGTGCCCACCAGGTGGCCCCTCCTCCAAGGCTCTGTTTTCAGTGGGCCCTGGTTGCCCTAATTTCTTCCACTGTCATTTCTGCCCCGGGTCAGCTACGGCTAGCCTTATGTTGGTGTACTCCCTTCACCTTGCCTGCACCCCTGCAATTGTCCTTTCCTAGAATCTCTCCATCTGATCCCAGCTGGACTTGGCCCGACCCCAGGAAGGCAAGTTGCATGTTGCATGCAGGCTTATCCTCCTCTCTCTCTCTCTCCCCCATGCTCCCTCCGTTGAATGCAAACAAAGTTCTCAAATCCACTCCACAACACCTGGGATCCTATCTGACCCGTGCCCCACATCCTCCCTCACCGCCACCTCCCCTGCCCCGGTGTGTGCCCAGATTACGGGGGTTTCCGGAGATTTTTCTCCCACCTCCAGATCTTCTCTCTTCCATCCTATTCCAGTTTTAATCTCCAGACTCTATGACTATTTGAGCAGCAAGTCCCAGAGTCAATGAGAGCACATGCGGCTGAGTGCGAAGTAAGGAGCTGTGTGATCATGGGCTAGGTCTGGCAGAGAGTAGCGATGCCGTCACTCCAGAGCTTCAGGCTCTCACACCTCCCGGGAACAGGTCTCCAAAACCTGCCTCTGGAACAACTTTGTAATCTCCCCCAGAGAGGGAGCCTGAAGGTGGGGAAAGAGGAGGGCAGAACCTACGGTTTGTCTCATCCCCGGTGCTCTGCCCAGACTTCTCCCGTCTCTACCTTGGCAATCATCACTGCTTTTGTTGACCTTGGTCTCTCCCATCACCAAGGGACCTTCTTTGATGTAGGTCCTGCCTTTCATTTCTGTATCCCCAGGATCCAGCAGCCGTACGTGGCTCACAACGCTTGCTGTGTTACCTGTTAAAACAGGTTTTCCTTCAAGACTTTCAATGATTCGTTTGGGAGAAGGGTTGCCATTTTCCTTATGGGGGTGGTGGAGGTCAACACTAGAGATGAACAAAGAAAGGAGAGGAGGCCGGGACCATCAAACACAACCTGCTTCATTATTTTGTTCACTTACTTCTAACTCATCAAAGCAAAGATGGGTAGGGAATTATTGTGGATTTTTGAATAGCACTACGTTTGTGTGGCATAGAGGGAATCCTGCAGACAATGTGTACTTAAGCCTTTCACAAAGCTAGGGATCTGTGGGTAGTACCATGGCAATGCCTCAGGAAGAAGGGCAAAGACCAGGCCACAGGTCAGGGGTCTTGGGTTTGGCTTCTGGTGCTGCCACGCACCAGCCGTCTGATTTAGAACACCGTCATCCACCTTTTTCTGCCTTTTTATTTTAACCTGTACAATGGAGACGATAATCCCTCCTTTGCGTCCTTCCTCAGACTATAGGGAGAGTCCTACAACATCAGGCAGGAGAATTTCGCCAACTGAACAGCATGAGACGAAGGTGAAGCTCCAGAACCTGTCTCTGCATCCCGACTCCCCGAAGCCAGGAGAGGCTCGGGCCCTGGGCCGCGCTGTCCCCAGCAGAGGGGAGGCAGGTGTGCTGAGCTTGCTCCAGCTGCTAATTGCGCGCACTCTGGAGACCCTGACGGTTTCCAGCTTCACTTTGCGGGCAGTGAATTACTTGGGAATTTGTGTTCCTGCCCATGCAGATTCCCTCTTGCTCCCCAGAGCTGTTCTTCTCTGTTTTCCCCTCAATGTGATGACTCACTAATCCCTTTCCCTTCTCACATTTCCTTCGGACCAGGCCCATGTGTTTGACTCCGGAATGACTCCTGTGAATGCAGGCGTGGGCTCAAAACATTTGGTTGGAAAGCCACTCCAGGCTCCCGCCATTCTTACAGTTTCCAAGTACATTCTCTTGTAACCATTGCAATGTCTTAGGTCAGAATGTTTTCATACTGCGGCCGTGTGTGTGTGTGTGTGTGTGTGTGTGTGTGTTTGTGTGTACCCACACGCTGGTTGTACTTAGTGGAAAGAAGGCTCATGGGCCAAAAACCTATTTGGGTTTTTTTGGATGAGTAAGAAATGATGGGAATTCAGAGTGTATAAGATTATAAATATTACAGAGGTTATTCAAAATCTCATTTACTTTAGTCTGACTGCCTCTTTACATATTTAAATTCCATTTGCAGCCACCGACCCTGATACTCTTAAAGAAAATAACAACAAACAAGCTACTGCTAAGGGAAATGTAAATTGGTTTGTTCGCTTCTTTACACTCCTGGGCAGTGAAAACACAAGCAATTGTTATTCCAAGGGTCTCATTGAATATACAAAAATCTTTGTCTTTCTTAGGAAGGGCTTTAAAGGTTAACCACTTTCTAAAGAGTTCTTTGTGTCTGGAAAGCAATTTTGGGCTCCTTTTGTCCAGCTAAGAAGTTCTTATAAACTTGTTAAAGTTTCCCACACAAACACATTTGCACTCATTAAAAAACAGGGAAAACAGCTTGCTTTGGGAAAATCTGTTTGTTCTTCTCTGACATTTACAGAGTCTTCATAGCTGCTGGGAGCTGCATGCAGCTCTAGAATCCCACTGCCACCGTGGGTGGGAGGTCCCCTGAGGGGACAGGAGGCCAGAATTCTGAGACGTTGATGCTGGTCCTGACCCAGAACTGTGCACACACAGCCGCGCGTGGCAGTGGGGACCTGTGTTCGAGATGTGACCCCACGTTCATCACTCCCGATTCCCGACCCCCGGGCCCCGAGCGCTATCCTTCTCAGATAATCTCTTTCTAGCAGTGTGTTTCATGCACTCAGAAATGTCTCTTCCCAAGTGAATTCCTATTCAATTTCTATTCACTCTTTACTATAAATGGTTGTGTGCAAGTCAAGATGGTACGCACAGACTGCCATCAAGGAGAGATCGTATAATGCCCAATGTCCTCCATCTAAGATGGGGTCATAAAAGGAGCAATATCTTGGCAATTTAAAGGTCTTCCACCTTCCCCCAGGATGAGAAAATATCATGCTTAAAGTCCCCAACCTAAACTCCCCAAAAATTTAACATTTTCATACCTATGATTCCTAGTTTTAAAAAGGATTCTTTTAGATATGGACTCGGTCAATGGGCATTTAAAATGGGATTTGATTTGCAGACATTTCATTCAACAATGTGTGGAAGGAGGTGCACATAAGCCACAGTATTACAATTTACACACAAGACTCACACTGAATAGGTATCAAGCAGCAGCCAAGCAGGACAACGGTCAATTGCTCAGAGTTGGATTTGTCTTTTTAAGAAATGTTTTCTTGACATTTCAAAAGGACCCCTCCTCTGCCTCACAAGTCGGAGACTCTTTCTACTTCCTCATAAGATAGGCACTTTCTCTTGCCCTAATGACTTATCAAACATCTTTTTAAAGATCTGAAATGAGGGTATTTGTGCTTCTGTCTGTTTTTATACTGTGTTTGTTCTTAATCTCTCACTGCTCAATGATACAGACTGTGACTGTAATTATAGCCCATATAGGCTGTAATTGTTCAACAAAGGGGGACTCAGTGAGGTCAAAACAGAATTTGAAAGCCATTACAGCAAAGCAGCTCGGGCTGGTGTGCAGTAGTAATGCATTGGCCGGCTAATTGGGAGGCACAGATGTGGGTACAGAACAAGAAGCTTCCTTGGCCCGAGTGAAAGACAAGCTGACATAATTAGCTGGGGCTTGTGAAGCGTCCACAGGGCTGGGGGTGACGCACCCACGTGCCACAGCCAAAAAGATGGCCTGAGGTCAGCCCCCGGCTATGCCATGATCCTTGGTTCCATCTGGCCTTAAAAGAGAAAAGTCATAAGTGTGAAAACCCAACTAAGGCTTTGAGTCTCTGCAACCTGCATTTGCTTCCTTTCAAAGAAAGGAAAGTATGCATGACAAGTATCACACCTCCAGTGCAGCCACTGAAAGATAAACTTGCAAGAGCACAATTCATTAAAGTCAGTATGCACAACCATGACACTATTCGAACTGTATCAGAAAGGATACATTTGGCTTCCTTCTAATTCTCCTAGAACCACAATTCTAAGCCTCAAATTCTCATGTGATAATGTTCAAAGGCAAGAAGAAAAGGGGTGTGAGACACCAAGGGCTCTTTCCCACCCCCACCCCTCTCTCAGTGGCTAGAATCTGGTCAGATGCCCACCCCTAAACCAACCACTAGGAAAGAGGAAGGACTCAGGAGAGGCTGAGATCAGCCATTATTCATCTGCAGAGGCAGGAGCAGGGCAGAGGGGATCCACTTTGCTAGAAAACATTGCCAATGCTATCTGAATGTAATTAGGGTTCTAAGTTTTATCCAGTCCCCACAGGATACAAAAGAACAATCACAAGCTACTGAAACATAACCTCCTAAACTAAATGGAAACAATATAGCTTGGTAGATAAATGCTAAATTGGAGAGCTGTTGTTTTGGGTTGCTTTGTCAAATGACTCACTCCCTGCTATGTGTCCTTGGGCAGCTCTCAATGGATCCAAGCCCCAGTTTGTGCTTCTATCAAAGGAGAATAGTGTCATTTACCACCTCCTGGTCTCACAGTTGGGTTGTATGATGATTAAAAGGAGCCTCATAAGGCCTATGAATTTCTCAGATTAAAGTATAAAGTGCTGACACGAATGTCAACTCACTGAACACAAAACCAGCATCGACTTGCCTCTCAAAGTGGCTTGGAAGCCTTGCCACCTAAGGACGGGCTCCTCTTTTGATGACTTTGATTTGAATCCCTCCGGCTCTTATCCTTTCTCAGCTCTTCTCCGAGACACTTGTGCCATCCCTTCTGCCCCATATCCTCCCTCCCCCAAAGCTAGGAAAACAAGGGAATGAGCAATGGGTCAGGGTTAAGAGGAGGAGTGTGGTGGGTGTTGTAAGAAGAGGGAAAAGAGGAGAGCTAAGCAGAGGTACTCTGGTTTCCGTCCACAGATTTCGAACCCTTTCAAGTCCACTGTTTTAATACCTAAACTAGAGCATTACATGCTTTCATGGTGCCCAAGACTGGCACGATCTGGTCACTTGATTGTAGAGTTCCAGGGTTTCAAGCCAGTATGCCCTGGTTTCCAAAGCCGCCCATACTGATGGTATGTGATACCATTCAGTTTGTCCAAACAGAGAAGACATGCTCAGCTAAGCTGGTTCTGAGGATCTTGCACACGTCAGCCCTCAGTTCTTAAAGACATTCCTGTTACAGATGCACCCAGAGTGGACACAGGGTCACTATATTTATTTTTACTTCTTCCCCAAAACAAATGGAAATGGCTTACATTTAAAGATAAAGGAAGTTTTTTTTTTTTTCATGAGAGCTTAGAAATAATTTAGAGCAAAGACCTATCAGATGGTGATCCTAAAATGAAATAGAATGAGTACAAAACTCCACAGTTTAAGACAGAGGAAAACCTGCTGGGTTATATAATTCTCTGTATCTAATTTGTTCCTGTTTTTCATTTGTTCCTCTGTCCCCCTCTCTCTCTCTCTGAAAAACACCCTTTTACGTAAACTGGAAAGTTAAACTGATAGTTGTCATTAAATTCGAAAAGAGATTTTAATCACGTATCGTAAATTATTCTTGGAATAAAGCATACCACTTGTTGATTTATTAGTCAATTATGCTGCATCTTGCAGAAGGGACATTTTGGAATGACAAAGAAGAAAATACATTTACCTTTGGCTTTGCAGAAGATGCAATGATGTCTTCCATATTAATGCTCCTTAAGAAATAATTTTTTTAAAAAGCAGATGGTATATCACTTTATCGTGATTGAATGAAAATATTTCCATGGGAAGCTAAGAGAAAGAAACAGCTATTACATTTACAAATTATGTTTCAGTTTGCAGCTCTCTTTCTAATGCTCATTGTCCATCTGTAAAATTTCCCAGTCTGCCTTCAGACGTTGTGCTTTCCAGTTAGCCAATACTGGCACCTCTCCCTCCCTCGTTTGTAAACAATGCTTCTCTGGCGGATTTTGGTAGGGAGCCCCTTCAGTCACATCAGATAACACGGCTTTTTGAAAAGAATGTAAGCTCTAGAATTAGATGGGTCTGGGTTCCAATCCTACCACTTACTAGCAGGAACTGTGGGCAAGTCACTTAGCTGTTCTTATCCTTAGTTCTGCCTCAAGAAAAACAGGGGTAATGTCTCTTCTCAGATACTTTGTTGCCTCCTCTCCCTCTGCCACCACACCAAGTCCTACTGATGGCCCCTCAGTGGCCATAGAGCTGCCCTCCTGCCACGCCTTCAGCTCACCTTTGCCTCTCCCTCAATTGTACACAGCCTTCTCTCTGATCTCCCTGCTTCTAGATTTACCCTCCTCCACTCCATTCTCAAGACGAACTTGCTCAAACACAGATGGAGATGTGTCACTCCTAAATATTCTTTACCAATTTGACATTGTCCTGGGACAAGGTCCAAACTCTTTTTCATGGATTGTAAGACCTTAAGACCCTTCTTAATCTAGCCTTGACTATTTTCTCTTGCCTCTCTCACCAACCCCAACTCACTCCATGTTTTGGCCACAGTGAACTATCTCCTATTCAGGGAACGCATCAGACTCCCTCTCTTTGTTGAGCTTTGGCGCTGAGTTCTCTCTCAGCATCGAACACCGCTCCTCCCTGGCCTGTGCTGGGCTCTCACTATTCATTGGCCCTGTTTGCTGTCCCCTCCGCTTCCCCAAGCCCAGCATGGCCCCAAAGTCCAACGAGAAAGTTTTTCTCCTGGGAGCTTCCTCAGCACCCTGTACTGTCAGGAGCCTTTCTGCTTCTTGTCTCTCCGACTGGCCATGAGTTCCAGGAGGGGAGACCCCGCGTCCCCATCTTAATACCTTCAAGGTGCAAGTCAGTGCCTCACAGAAGTTGCTTAATAGATATAAATGAAAATGGGAATGAATGAATCTCCTTCAGAGTTTTGGGGTGGATGAAATGGGACGAAAGAGGAAAGGCACTGGAAACATGGCATGCACTCAGTAAACGGCCATCCTCATTATTACCCTTGTTAGAACTACTACTCTTGCCCCGGGCTGTACCGCCTTCAGAACTGATCGTGTCCTTTGCCTATGGAAACCCATGTGCAAACGTCTCAAGGGCTTTTGACATTTGTAACTCCAGAAATATGAAAACGACCAAAGTCGTAGTTTGGTTGGGTCTTTGTAAAAATGTGCCCCTACCTCCACCTCCCTCATTTCCCGGTTCGAGTGCCTCTTGCAACCTTTCGCAAATAAGTGGGTTCAGTCACTGGAACATGCACTTTCGCCAGTTGGTTCACCTCCCTGTAACTCTATTCAACCCTATTGCGTCCCTATTCAACAGAGGCTAGTAATTACCATAGCAACCGCAGCATGTGGCGCCTGCGCGCTCTCTCCGAAACAAAGCATTTGCCTGAAAAAAAATCACGCACACACACATTAATTTGTAACATGAAATTCTATTTCATGGTATTTATGAAGGGAAATCATGCCTCCAAGTAAGCAGACTACCTTCCTCCCCAAGCTGGGGGCTCACAGGCTTGTCCTGTTTGCCCCATCCCCATCGCGCTCCCCACGCAATGAATTGATTCATTTTAAAAATGAAATTTTTGTGCAACGGAAAAAAAAAAAAAGATGGGAAGGATTCGGTTTCAGTGGGAAGGTACAAAGGTCAGTGAGAGGGTGCAGAGCTCCATACAGCAGTTGTTCTCTCTGAGTGATGATTATACTACCAAGGGGATTTATTAAAATGGAGCCTATTGCTGTTAGGCTGAATGAGGCTCTCCATACATTCTGTGGGAGCCTGTCAGTGGCTGAGCCCATATGCAATGCTAAATACAGGGCCTGCATCCCGGCCCTCGGCCCGGCCCCTCGTGCATTCCCCGAGCGCTGGGTGCCTGTGCAAACGCGCTCCAGCCCACTCCCAGGGTCTGAAAGGAAATGCTATGCATGCCCAGAAATGGAGGCTTCCCATTCTCATCCAGGGTGTGTGTGTGTGTGTGTGTGTGTGTGTGTGTGTGTGTGTGTCCAGCCAGACGTGATGGTGCAGAATGTGACCATGTGACCGAACCACTTGTTCTGACTCTTGATGGGGGGGGGGCGGTGGAGAGGAAGGGGAAGGAGATTGTGGCTAAAGCAATTCAGGCCGGGCAGCACCATGGGCGCCTCCCCCCTGTCCTTTCAAAACACAGACGAGGGAGATCGGTGCTAGGGACTGCTCAAGGTACAGCTAGCTCTCAATGTCATTAGTCATAATCAAAGGGCAGGCAACAGAAGGCGAACTTTCTGGCCTGCCTCCTTGAGTCACCTGAAGAGAGAAGAAAACCTGGGGAGAGACTCTGCTTCAACTAGACCTTTCTTCAGTTGCTTAAACCCAGTCAGTTGGAAGCCTCTTTATGAGTTCTCCAGTTGAAACTCTGATTTTTTTTTTTTTTAATTGCTTTGGTCTGAGGAAAAACTAATACATTCCAGTCAAAGGCTTGCCGGCCCCGAACAATCTAATCCCTTCACTCTGTTCCGCAGGAATTCAGTTAGACAGCCTTCTCTAATAACATGGGGACGTTCTCTCAGCAAATGGAGCTCAAGAACCCCAGGGCAGGGCCATAGGACGAGCGGGTGGGTGGGGGTTTGGGGGAGAGGGGTGGGCAGACGTATTCTCGTCTTCATCCGCTGTTACCAAATAGTTCCTGAAATGTTCTGCATTCACTCTTGACGGGAGTTGAGGAGTGGGGCTGACAGGCACAGGATCGCCTACAGTCCTTTATTGTTATTAGCAGCACGGAGACGGACAGCTCTCCGGGAAGCCACTGCCTTTGGCCTGGGGCCCACTGTCCGTGAAGCCAGGTGAGGGGTAAGGCCCCCGCTTTGTCCGGGCGCCCCGGGGAGCCTCGCTCGCCCCTCCAGAGGCCGTGCCGGAGGCGCCGCTAGAGGGCGCCTTCCACCCAGCCATAGCTCCCCGCGGCGAACCTGCCGCTAAGGAGAGCACGTTGAAGGGAGAAGCGGGGGAAATCACTGACGTGGGGAATTATTATGCACAGTTCATTTCCTTGTAATTTAACTCTCAGAGTAACAAAAGCATAATGTATAGCCTAGTTTTCGGGTCTGATTTACAACAATTTAAACTAAAAGATGCTTTCTGCCTCTCCCACCCCCTTCTAATCACTTCTGCTGATGTCAGCAGCTAGGAATTTTGTTATTTCATCATGCCACCATATCCTCCCTAAAGTCACAGGTCCAGGAAGAGAAAAATAGAAAACAGGACCCCTGTAAACAGACCCGGATGCAAATTGTCACTTTCTGTTTCAAATTCCATGAGAGCCTTATTGTCTGTGTTAAAAACTTTGTTTTTATGATGGTGCTTTGGTGAGTCTCCGCCACCACTTTTAAACCCTGTGAAGTCCAAATGGGGCAAAGCTCTTCTGTCCTCAAAGGGCTGTGGTGTCGAGTTCAAACCCAGAGGTAAAAGGAGCAAGCACCAGGTTCCCAGCTGACCTGAGCTCTCTGCCTTCCTGCAGACTCTAGCTGCTTTGATCTCTCCTTCCTCCGGCTGCTTGAGCACTTACTGACTCTACCAGCAATTTAGCGTTTTGCAGCTATTGTCTTGTTCTCTAATTGCTTCATATGTGCACGTTTTCTTCCCTAAGGAAGAGAAAACAACATTTTTTTTTGAGTGCCTACTTTGATAAGACTCTTTGCTGAGGGTATTACATGTAATTTCCTTTAATTCTTGTAATAATTCTATGGCTTAGATGCAACTGATTTCATTTTACAGATGAAGAAACTGAGTCAGAGAGGTTAAATAACTTACCAAGGCTGTACTGGAAATAAGAGGGGGGATTCAGACACAGGCATACCTTTCTGTTATATCATTCTGATCCCACGTTGATGGTAAACCGAAATGACTATCCCACTCTTACACACATGCACACCAAGTGTAGTGATGGGTACACGTGCACACATGCACACACACACACACCCCTCTTCTTACACAGTATTTAAAATCTGTCTGGTCTAGCCCCTGCCCCTTGTAACTTGGCAAGGTAACCCCATTTTTAAAGTTAAGTAACTTGCTGAATATTAGCCAACTTCCCAGCCTCCTTGTACAGAGCTTTCTCCACTGTACATAGTAAGGAGTTAATAAATATTTATTAGAGTCCCATTTCTTTGAATCTGTGCTATTGTTGTTGGGCCTTTCAGTCCAAGGGAAGCAGGACCCATGTTGGTCCAGAGAGTTATCATGAAGTATCCACGCTGGAAAACCTTCGATGGGGTCCAGCCAGCTACCAAAATAATAGAGTAATTGGACTAATGTGAACTTGGGTCTCTAACTCCCAGCTCAGCATTTTATTCATGACATTTATTGTCTTGTTTCCCCTTTGTGTGGCTTGATTTGGGTTGGTTTGGTTTTATCTTAGATTTCAGTGATTTCAGACTCTAACTCTACCCCCCACTCCAAATATTGGAGGGAAGATCAGTCAAGAGGAAGAAAGAGGGCTGCTTTCTGGGCAGTGGGGAAAAAAGAGACTGCCTAGGGATAGGGAAAAATCAATAGATCTTAAAGCCCTTTAGACGTGTGCTATGTCCGACGTGTTTGGGAACAGCAAGTGGTAGGTGAAGGGGACTGAGTCAAAGTGTTTGTGTTGATATAAAAGAAAAATTCTTTCCATCTGTTGATTGGGATCAGTCAGTAAGTAATGAACTGGTACCCCTAAACAAGAGCTTTCTGGGTACCTCCCAGAAGTCTCAGAGCACTGGGCCACTACAAAACTACCCAAGCAAGTTAACAAGATAAAGACACTGAATAAAGTCATCGAGGAGGTGGACTCTAAAGACCCAGTGGAACCTACAAACTGGGAGGCCAGTTCTCCTCTCTGGTGGATTCTGGCCTTCAGGAAGGGAAATTGGGGGACAGAGGAATGTGATTTCTAATCCCCGAGACCACATTTGTAAAACATATGGAACCAATAAGAAAATTATGGTCCCTATAGGGTGGTTTTAGGAACTCAGAATTTTACCACATTTGGGACTACAGATACAAAAAAGGAAACATCTTAGACCTCTTGGGGGTTTGAATGTTAAGTTCACCAAGAGGGAAATTCTGCCATTTGTAACATGGATGGACCTGTAGGGCATTATGCTAAGAGAAATAAGTACGCCAGTCACTGGAAAACAAATACTGCACAATTCCACTTACGTGCGATATCTAAAACAGTTAAATTTATAGAATCCAAAGTGGAGGGGTGGTCACCAGGGGCTGTGGGGAGGGGAAAATGGGAGCTACTAATCAATGGGCATCACGTCTCCGTTAAATAAGATGAATAAGCTCGAGAGATATGCTGTGTTGCATTGTGCCTCCAGCTCGTAATACTGTATTGTACACTTAAAAATTTGCTCAGAGGGTAGTTCTCATGTTAAATGTTCTTAGTACAATAAAATAGCTAAAAAAAAATAAGAGAAAAATTTATGTAAAGTTAGTGAGCTACTGTTCATGGTCTCCTGACTTACCTTGGTGGTTTGTTTTGTTTTGTTTTTTTAAGATTTTATTTATTTGAGAGAGAGGGAGAGAGAGAGAAAGCACAAGCAGGGGGAGGAGGAGCGGGAGAAGCAGACTCTCTACTGAGCTGGGAGCCTGGTGTGGGACTCCGTCCCAGGACTCTGGGATCACAACCTGAGCCAAAGGCAGACGCTTAACCGACCGAGCCACGCAGGCGCCCCTGAGCTTGGTGTTTTAAGAGCCTCTAAGGGGAAGCAGCTTGAGCCGCTTCTGTGACAGGGATGCTAACATATGGGAGCATGTCTGACTGGGAGGTATGGCATAAGGAAGAGACATTCATAGAAATCAAATTGTAAGCTAGGGATGGGGTGTGGGATCTGGGGGCTCCTGAGATAGAATTTACTTTCAGGGAAGAAAAGGTTGGAATCTGTAAGGGACCTGAGGGTCAGAGGGTTGTGCTGATTTCCAGGACAGCAACACTGTGGATGCTTCTGAATGTGCTCTGATCCAGTCACTCGGAGGAAAACTAGACAGCTTTCCGTCCTTAGGAGGAAATGGTGCAAGGGCGGAAGAGGAAGGAACTGTCTCACCAAACTCGTGACATTTGAGCAGAGCTCCAATCAGGCTCAGGCAGAAAGGGGGTGCTGTGCGCCACCCCCCTTCATGCGGGACTGCTGATGCTGGGGATTGAGGACAGACAACTACACTGCTTCAGCCACCATGCATCCCCCGTGCCCAGAAGCCAGTGAGCTGCAGCAGCAGAGTGACAGATGACTGGCAGGTGGAGAGGACGGTGTAGGGGAGTGGCGGGGAGGGCATTCTGGCAGCAGAGGGCAGCTGCAACCAGGCTGATGCCTGAGTGCATAAGGTGACACTCCCAGGGCCTCAGCAGTCCCGGCAGGAGGAGGAAATCTTGGATGTGGGAATTCTATGTATGCTGGTGGGGGCAAGGAACCAGAGAGCTAAGAGCACTCGGGTCCATGGGATCTGAGTCATATTCCAAAACTGCTGAAGGCTTGGGGGCCTCTGAGTAACCTTTTCAACATCTGCTGCAGATGTAACATGAAATAACTGTTAGTTTTCTTCCATTTCCTTCCCTTCTCTAGAAGGCTTGTGTGTGGGGACCTTATCCTAATTCATCAGTGAAGTATTAAGACTCAGTCCATCCCCTATCATTTTAAAAAATAAGCTTTACTAAGCATAAGTAGAGTCATTTAATGTGTTAAAAAAATTCCCAAGGGGTCAATTCAGACAAAATGCTTTCTTCTCAATGCTACTTCCCTCACCTCTGCTATAAGCCACCAAGATTCCCAATTGATGAAGTTCGAGAAAGTATACCAGACACAGTCCTGTCGTAGGGCTGTTGCACCTGCTATACCCTCATCTATGGAAAGAAAGTTCCAGGTAGTCTGAATGTCTGGCTGTTTTGGGGTCATTGCTCACAGGTCACTTTCTTAGTGAGATCTCCCCAACCACCTTAATTAAAATTGTAACCATCCACCAACCCTCTCTGTGTCCCTCCCTGAATTGTTTTCCCACAGCATTCATCACCTTTGATACATTTTTGCTTATATTTGTTATTAGTCTGTCTCCTGCACTAGAAGGACAGAGACTTTTTTCAGTCCTGTTCACTGGTATTATCTTCAGAGCCTGGAGGATTGCCTGGCATAGAATAGGTCCTTAAATATTTGTGTGAACATATATTAAAATGTCACACCTTTAGTTAATATTTCTGCCATTCAACATTGCTTGGCTTGAAAGCAACATTTTATTTTCTCAGCATCTGTCTTAGTATATCTAAGAATTCTTTCTTGCTATATTTAACTCTGGGTAAAGAAGAAAAGGATGCATAAAGGAATAAGAAAAATGCCTGATCAAAAAGCAAATGAAGGCACACAAAGCCAGCGCGGCAACAAAAGCAAAGAAAGATCATTCAGTCCTGGAAAGCTCAAGTGATAATATAACAATAACAATAATAATAGTAATAGTGATAGCTGTTAGCGGGTACCACCTGCAGGCTGGGGCTTCATTTTCAAGACATATAATTAGTATCATAGAATTGTCTTTCAGGAGCTTAGAATTCCTGTGACCTTATTGGGGCAGGGGGTGGGGAACCATGAAGAAACTGACAGGAAGATACATAATAACAGGAAGTAGGAGTAGCAACAGGGAAAGGAGGTGGGGAGAGAGGAGGAAAGTAGAAGGAGCAGGCCAACATCCGGGCTGCTTCCCCACCCCCACCGAGACAGCCACCCCTGAAAACAGCCCCTTTGCAACCACCCTTGCTTCTGCCCTCTGTTCCAGGATCCGTCAGGGCTCAGGCAGGTTTCTTCTCCCTCCTCGTGTCAAGTATTAAAAATCACCTGCTACCTCTCCCTGGGAAATTAAAGACAAATAAGGCATTTAAAAAAATTGCTTAAGACACCATGTTATAATGCTTTAAAGTTGCGAGGATCCCCACTTAAACACAGTTTGCAAGGCTTCTGAACAGCACAGGATAAAGGAGATACGGGAATTCCCCCACACTTGGAGGAAAGGAGGCATCACCAGGTTTGGAAATCTGGCTGTAAGTTTCCTGCAGGAAAGTGAGCGGGGAGCTCGGGGCAGAGTGAATGTGGAAGTCTACCTCAGCAGTTGTGACACACGTGAGCTCACTGAGGCATCCTGACTTACTTCTGGCACATTGTGCTAAACCAAAAACAGCCAGTTGGAGAAACACAGCAGGAATCTAGGTGCAACCACTAAAATGCAGCCCTGCCCCATTTTCTATCCAAATGAAACAATGGCCAGCATTTGAAGCTGAGAAACCACAGTGATAAATCCAAGAGACAAAGGGAAGACTCTGAGCTTCCATTTACGCAGGGTTTCTCCCCAGGAGGAGCAGAGCAGCCCAGAGGAGAGCCACTGGTCTCCCCTCGGATGGAGAAATGCTGCCAGGAGCTGGAGTCGCCGTGATCGGCGTCCTATTGCACAGGTGGAGCAGAGTTTTAATAATTACTGGCTGACAGCAGCTGTGGTTTTGATGCCATAGCAACAATCAGCTCCTGGTTTGTTCTGAGTTGATAAAATTATCCAGGCCGCAAAGACATTATTCAAAACAAAACAAAACAAAACAAAAATATCTATTCCACAGCTTGAAGGCAGTGCTTCTCCAAATACCATGCTCTGGTATCAGTGGCGCTAGCCACTAAGATTGCAGGTGCCTTGATTTCCCCTATGATATTCCACATTATGGTCTTTGAAGGGGAGGTCCCAAGAATCTTTATTGCTAATAAACCCCCTCAGTGAGTGGATGCAATTTCTGAACCACAATTTGACAAACACTGCAGTCCATGACGCCTGTTGGTTTTTAGTTCAAGCCCCAGCTCCAGCCTTCTCCCAAAGCAGCCCAAGGGGTGGGGCTCTCGACCTGTCCTGTCTAATGCAGAAGCCACCAGCCCCATGTGGCTACAAACACAAATGGAGATGTGTTGTAAGTGTAAAATCAACTGGATTTCAAAAACAGTATATATAGTAAAAACAGTACAAAGCATCTCATTGAAAATTTTTATATTGATTATGTGTTGACTATATTTTGACTATACTGTGCTTAATCTATTCCTTTTTCGATTTAAAGTTTTTATTTAAATTCTAGTCAGTTAACATATATGGTAAAATTGGTTTCAGGAATAGGATTTAGTGATTCGTCACTTACATATAACACCCAGTGCTCTTCACAAGTGCCCTCCTTAATACCCACCACCCATCTAGCCCATCAATAAAATATATTCTTAAAGTTAATTTTACCTGTTCCTTTTTACTTTTTAATGTAGCTACCAGAAGATTTCAAGTTACATATGTAATTCCCATTATATTTTTAGAGCTGCTCTGGACATAGGAGTTCCAGATCATAGAACAAGTCATGGAAACTTTCCAGAAGAGGAGGAATTATTTCCACTTTTATTTTTCATTTTATCTACTCTCTTAACAAAAAAAATGGAAGCGACCAAGGCTGGTCTAGCTTGGACAGCAGAGGTTGAAAATAAGCAGCATTCCAGCTCCAACCCAAACCAAACCCACAGACGTATTCTGTTTCACTCAGCAAAGGTTGGCCCACATAATGTTTTCCAAAAATTTAATGTCCCTAACATAAAAAAAATAGTTTACTACATATTTTTATTTTTAGTATCTATTAAAAAAATCTGAAGATCCAGGGGCCCCTGGGTGGCTCAGTCGTTAAGCGTCTGCCTTCGGCTCAGGGTGTGATCCCAGAGTTCTGGGATCGAGCCCCACATCAGGCTCCTCCACTGGGAGCCTGCTTCTTTCTCTCCCACTCCCCCTGCTTGTGTTCCCTCTCTCGCTGGCTGGCTCTCTCTCTGTCAAATAAATAAATAAATAAAATCTTTAAAAAAAAAAATCTGAAGATCCAGAAACACCGGGTTCACCATCCCAGATGAAAAGAACGCTGCTGGCCCCATGTAGCAGCTGCTTCCTGAGGAGTAGGACACAAGCCTTTCCACTGGCCTGACAATCCCTGACCCTCCTTATCGCCTCCCACACTGAAATGGGAGGCTCAGTGCCATTTTCATTTTCCTTGTGCTGTGGTTTTTCCTATAGGAAATATGGATCTTTCCTCTTTATTATATCCATATTTCCATTGAAAGTTGGAAAGTAAAAGTTAGACCAAGTCTACCACGAACAATAAGGAGAACACCTAGCCCACTGTCCACATTTACACTACCTGCCCGGGCTCAGCTTCGGGGAGGCATTTGAGCAACACTTGCTCAATAATCATTTGAAAACAACAGCCCAATGCCTGTCAGCCTTTTCTTTAACTCTTGCTTCATTGTGGTGAATCCTTAGCCCCTTCTGGAGCAACAGGGTGCCAATCTGCCTCAGGGATTGCCACAGGGATTGCCTCATGCCACAGGGATTGCCTATCTGCCGTCTTTGGAGCTGATTATTCATTGGTAGGAATTCTGCCAGATCCTGCCCTTAAAATAATCCATCTCCAGCCTGGGGCCAGCCAGTTTTGGTCTTCCTGGTGTGGACATGGCAAGATTCTGGATGTTTTACATATGGAGCTGCAGGTCTCAGCAGCAATGGCTTAGCTTCCTCTGTTCCATGGATTCCAAGATAATCTAAGGACAAATCAGTCCAGGTGCCATTGCCATAGTCTGTATTCTGCTTGTCAGATTTTACTGTGGCTCTGCTTTCTGAGATTGTCATCAGATAATAGACAAGAGAAGACAAAGAACAAGATAAGTAGCTCTTATCGAGATTTGGGTCTGATGGCTTCATCTAACCCTGATGCCTGTGTCTTCCACCCACCTTGCTCTTAGCCAGAATCATTCTTCCTAACTAAGAACAGTTTCAGAACTGGGGAGACGAAAAATCCAAAATACCCAAACTGGAAGTAGATGAAGTTCTAATTTATATAATTAGAGAAAGCCTCTTATTTCCTACCTAATGATTTTTTATAATATATTAGCCAGGGCAAGTGAAACTACCTACTGTAGCAAACACCCTTGGGAGCTTGACATGATACAAGTTTATTTCTTGCTAGTATCCCAGTCAGTTGCAGGATGGAGCAAGGGCTCTGGTCTACACAGTCGTTTGGGAACCCAGGCTTTTTCCATGATGTGGTTCCATCATCTTCAAGGGACTTGGAGTCCTCCATTGGCTCCTGGGAATCTAGGTGGCAGATAGGATAAGGAGACAAAGTACAGAAGTTCATGTGAGTAGTTTTCGGGCAGGTGGGAAGATGAGGTATGTCACTTTCACTTAATGGCCATTGGCCAGAACTCAGTTATAAGGACCCACTGAATTGCAAGAGAAGCTAGAATATGAAGGTTAGCTGCGTAGCCAGTAAGAAGAGGAAATGGGTTTTGTGCATCCATGTCAGCATCTTTGCGGGATCAAGGCTTAGGAAGGAATGGAATGTGCAGAAAGAAACACAGAGATAACTCTGGGAAGCCAAGGAAACAGCCAGAATCAGATCATTGTGGTGAGGTGCTGGGTCTTCCACAGCCTCGCCTCTCTGTCCTTCCTTCATTCCAACCTTGGATACATAGGGCTGACAAATTGCTTTTTGTACCTCTACGGGCAGCAAAATGGATTACTCTGCTTTTCCCAAATAAATTTAATAAAGAACACAAGGACCTTTCTGTTACTCAGAATACAGTGTTCAGTTCTGGCCCAGTGCAACCTGTGACTCTAAGCATCTGTTCTAGTGATTAATGTCATTTAGGACCCAGAGAAATATTTCTCCAAATCTGTTGCCCTGCATCCTTCTGTCAAAAGGCAATGGCCCTCAAATGCTGTGAAGGTTTGTGGGTTATTCTGCTGGCATCAAAGATGGACCTTGCTTTAAACTATGGGGATGATTTGATCATAGAAGCATTTAGGTATGAGTAAAAAATTGTTTAGTTTTCCCTTTTAGTATCCTTGAAATAGATTCTCACATAATAAAATATTCTTTTTCAATAGGGTGGAGCACTGTCCTCCGCACACATCCCAGTCTGTGGTTTCAGAGGTGCTGACAGGTAGGCGGTGTTCATAGCTGTGCTTGTGGTAGCTGAAGAAAAGTTTGTAAGGCTAAGCTGGTCATATTCTTTTTAATTAGCATATATGTAAGCCTAAACCTATCATCCATGAGGAACGATACCAATTCTTTACCCGCGTAACTCGATGGACATCAAATGCTAGAACTATAAATATTCCTGGTTTTGTAAAAATATGTAATAAGATTTTAATAGCTTTCTGAGGTATAATTTACATCTCATACGATTTACTCATTTAATGTGTATAATTCAGTGGTTTTAGTATATTCACAGAGTTGTGCATTTGTCACCACCATCTTAGAACATTTTCATCATTCCCAAAGGAAACCCAGCTTCCCTTACCTGTCATCCCCAATCTCCTCATCCCTGCCCCCAAGGGGCAGCTACAAATCTACTTTCTGTCCTTATGGATTTGCCAGTTTTTGACTTTTCCTATAGATGGAATCATACATGATGTGGTCTTTTCTGACTTGGCTTCTTTCACTTAGCATAATGGTTTCAAGGTTCATCCATGTGATAGCAAGTATCAGTACTTCTTCCCTTTTCGTGGCCTAATCATATTCCATTGTACGGATACACCACATTTTGTGTATCCATTCATCAATCGGTAGATATTTAGGTTGCTTCCACTTTTTTAGCTCTTATGAATAATGCTGCTATGAACATTCATGCGGAAGGTTTTTTTTGCAGATGTTTGTTTTCATTTCTCTTGAGTACGTATCTAGGAGTGAAATTGTTAGTAAGATTTAATTAAATTTTTAAAAACTTTAAAATAAATATTTCAGCTTTATTTAAATATGTTGACTTGAATTTTTGATATTCATTCACTGTGATTTGAATGTCTTTTATTCTTAATAGATAATTTAAAATATCTTGAAAAAATAACATTTTGAAAATTTGAATAAGTGTATAGATTTTTTTTTTTTAAAGATTTTATTTATTCAACAGAGATAGAGACAGCCAGCAAGAGAGGGAACACAAGCAGGGGGAGTGGGAGAGGAAGAAGCAGGCTCACAGCAGAGGAGCCTGACGTGGGGCTCGATCCCATAACGCCGGGATCACGCCCTGAGCCAAAGGCAGACGCTTAACCGCTGTGCCACCCAGGCGCCCCAATAAGTGTATAGCTTTTATTTTAATTTGCCTTTTAGTGAAAATACATTTAAATTGTCTGCTTTGAATCCAATATTCCTTTTAGTCCTTTAGGTCATTACTATTAGTGCACTGTAAGTTATATGTAAAGCTTGGTTATAGCAACATAGTGATTTTGATGAAAAACAAAGGGAAGAAAAAGAAATTATAGCAAATAAATGTGTAATTATTTTTGAATTGTATATATATCTTATTACTCACCCAAAATTGCCAGCCTGTCAACAAACAATACATAGATATAAGCAAAATATTTAAATTTTGTCATTAAAAATTCAACCATATAAAAACCATAGATTTATATGCATCTTTCCATTTTGTTATCATTGTTCTACTTGTTTTTATGAAATCATATTTGTCAAGGTAGGAAGATAGAATGTATGTTATTTTGTGGTTTGTTAGCTTGATTTTTAACTTTCAAATATTTAGACATATGATATGGTGACCTTTACTTCTACTCTTAACACAGGCACTGTAGGGTTTAGGGGGAGACCTAGTGCAAGGTAGTTAAATGAAGATCAGTGAATACTTGTTGATTGATTGGTCTAGAACTAGCACAAGAGGATTTTTTAAAATAATATTTTAAGAATTTTTAATTTCCTTACACCCCATGCTTTAGTCTCATGGAGAGATGTTTGGGTTTGATTACCCTGACTGGGATGGACAGGTGCAGCTGGTTGGTTATGGCACCACACACAACATCTACTGCACACTAGCAAAGGCATGTAATTAAATCCTCCATGTCAAACTTCTCTAGTTAGGGTCTCATTGCCAATCCTATGGAATTCTGCCTGCCACTCTAAGAAGTAAATTTCTTATTTGAGTATTTCTAATTATTTTACATTCCATATTCATGAACCTGGGAATCCCTGGGTCCTGTTGACCAAAGGAATGTCAAAATTGTTTTCCACTTTTTATCTTTTTATAATTTGCAACCAGAAACTCTGTATTATCATTAGATAGCTAACAAAAATACATTGAGTGAACATTTTGTGTTGGGTGCTATCCTGTCTCTATGTAAGGAATTGGCAAATAGGGAATACAATAGCGTAAGATGTAGCACTGTGAACATTTGACATTTTGAGGGAGTGTATCATTCTTTCTATTTGGGAGAAGTCCATTGTATCAAACCACTCAGTGGCATGTAGCCATATGCATTTGTAATCACCCTTATCATTCCGTGATGAGGTTCAGCTTGGGCAGCTCTGTCTCAACTGTGGGACTGAGTCAGCTGGGGTGGCTTTGCTCCACTGATGTTCATTCTGGGGTCAGGCTGATGGGGGCAGCCACTTCTCATAGCATGTCCTTCTCATGACAATGGCAGCCGCATAGAAGGAAGGCCCATTATGTAGATTTATTTCAAGTCTCTGCTCACATCACTCCTGTTGATATCCCATTGTCCAAAGCAAGTCTCATGGCCAAGCCCATGATGAGAAAGAAAGAAAAGTGAATATTTGTGACACTATCCAAACTATTACAACCCCTTTTGAGTGGGTCTTGGTGGATGCAGTGTCCTCCACCTCCCACTTCAGAAGCAAAAAGAGGTAAGATCTCTTTTTTTTCTGGACTCTGCCCTAGCTTGCGCACTAGACAATCCAGAGGGGATGACTTAAAAAAGGAACAGCAAGAGAGATCACTCCCTTAGCAGATCCCTCAAATGACCGGGGCAGTCACGTCATTGGTAGCTCTCTTGCCAGATTATTCCAGGGACAAAGCCTTGGCTATGTTCTCCTTTTCCTAACCTTCCTTTGGTCTTTCTGGTTTTCTGAGCCTGGTTCTATAGCCTCAAGATGATTTCTGGTATTGACCCAGTTAACTGCTTTCTCCTTGATAGCCAGAAATAGTTTTGATTGTTTGCTACCAAGAAAGCTAACTGGTGTTAGTAGCCACAATATTTGCCCTTGAAAAAATAGTCTATAGTTAGAGGAAGCAATATTCTCAAAGAAAACTCTTGAACAAAACCTTGTATTTATCATATGATATTCCAGGAAGCAAGAGTATGAAATTTAGGGCCTAACAGCAATGATTTCACATCTCAATTCTGGCACTTCCTTGCTGTGAGACTTTGTGTGTATGATTTAACTTCTCAGAGTATTGACTTTCTCATCTATAAATAGGAACAATACTACCTACCTCACTAGATCTTTGCAATGGTAAAGCAATAATAGCATGTGTGAATCTCCTAGTACAGTATTAGCATGCAGTAGAAATTTAGTAACTAGTAATTACTACTTTTACTATGAAAGGGTATTATTCAGAGTAGAGAAAGCTTCCTGAAGGAAGGGAGGCTTGAGTAAAGTCTGAAAGAAAGTAGGAGTCCTGTTTACAACAGAAGGGGGAATGAACCGTGAGAGACTATGGACTCTGGGAAACAAACTGACGTCTTCAGAGGGGAGGAGGGTGGGGGAATGGGATAGACTGGTGATGCATATTAAGGAGGGCATGTATTGCATGGTGCACTGGGTGTTATACGCAAGTAATGAATCATGGAACTTTACATCAAAAACTAGGGATGTACTGTACGGTGACTAACATAATATAATAAAAAAAGAAACTAGGAGTCTTAGACTGATGAAGGGAAAGAGAGGAGCATTTCAGAAAAAGATAATCTGTAATAGCCAGAGTACAAGGTCAAGACTTGACAAGTTAAATGTGAGAGACATGGAGGAGATTGGCATGGCTACTTGGCTGGCGGGCGGGGGGGGGGGCGGGATGCGCGTATCTGCATGGCAAGGAGAAGTTATAAAACAAGAGAAGATCTGATGCTCGATATAGGCCTCCACTCATAGGCAAGGTTTAAATGTGATGATTTGGTAATAGGGAGACTTAATAGATTTTTAGGCTGTTGGAGAATATGTATATGTGCAGAAGGACAAGTTATAAATATTTTTTAAATATTTGGGGGGGGGTTATGTGTGGGATGGTTAATGATGGAAATGGAGTTCAGTTAGAAAACAATTGCTGTAAATCCAGTATAGTGTGGTAAAAATCTGGGTCGGGGTGATGGCCGTGGAAGTATAATCCTTGAGAAGAAACCCATCTGAGAAATACAAGGAGCTCAGTGACTCTTTAGATGCAAGAATTGGGAGGAGTGTGGGGTTACTGTTACATTGGGCAAGGGACTGCATTTATAAGGACAGAATAATTGCTTCTTTTTATTGATATTCACATATTTGAGTTCTCCAGAGGAACAGAACCAATAGGATTCGCTGATTAATTGATTGATTATGAGGAACTAGCTCACGTGGTTATGGAGGCTGAGAAGTTCTACCATCTGTCATCTGCAAGCTGGAAACTCAGAAAAGCCAATGGTGTAATTCTAGCCTGAGTCCAAAGTTTAAGTATCAGGGGAATCAAGAGTATATTTCCCATCCACTGGGGTTCCAGCTGACGTAGGCAGGCAGGAAAGGAATGAATCTTCCACTTTTTGCTCTATATAGGCCCTCTGAGGATTGGATGGTGCTCACCGACAATGGGGAGACCGATCTATTTGAGTTCACAGATTCAAATGTTAATCTCATCTCGAAACACCCTCACACTCACCTAGAAATAAGGTTTAATTTGGTCACTCATGAGCCCAGTTAAATTGACCCAAAAGTCAACCATCACACAAACCATACATTTCACCATTTTAAAGTATACAATTCAGTTGTTTTAGTGTATTCACAAAGTTGTGCAACAAACCCCATTATCTAATTCTAGAACATTTTCATCAGGCCAAAACAAAAACAGGGGCGCCTGGGTGGCACAGCGGTTAAGCGTCTGCCTTCGGCTCAGGGCGTGATCCCGGCGTTCTGGGATCGAGCCCCACGTCAGGCTTCTCCACTATGAGCCTGCTTCTTCCTCTCCCACTCCCCTGCTTGTGTTCCCTCTCTCGATGGCTGTCTCTATCTCTGTCAAATAAATAAATAAAAAAATTAAACAAAAACAAAAACAAAAACAAAAAATCCCATACCTGTTAGTAGTCACTCCCTCACCCCTGCCCCTGTAGCCCCTGGCAACCATTAATCTACTTTCTATCTCTGTAGGTTTGCCTATTCTGGCATTTCATATAAATGGAATCATATAATACGTGGCCTTCTATGTCCGGCTTCTTTCACCCAGCATCGTGTTTTCAAGGCTTATCTGTGTTACAGCATGTGTCAGTACATGCTGATTTCATTCTTTTTTTGGGCTGAGTAATATTTCATTGCAGAGAGATGCTAATTTTATTTATCCATTCATCAGTTAATTTGGGTTGTCCCCACTTTTTGACCATTATGAATAATGCTGCTATGGAATTTTGTGGATAAGTTTTTGTATATTGTACAAGTTTTGTTCATATGGTTTTAATTCTCTTGGGTATATACCTACCTGCAAGTGTAATTGTCAGACTGTATGGTGACTATGTTTACCTGAAGAACTGCCGAACTGTTTTCCATTTCACATTCTTCCCAGCAATGGATCAAGGTTCCAGTTAGTCCGTATTCTCATCCACTCTTGTTTTGTGTTTGCTTTTGTCTTTATAACCATTTTACTGGGTATGAGGTGGTACCTTATTGCAGTTTTGAGTTGTATATCCTTAGTAATCAATGTTGCTGAGCATCTTTTCATGTGTTTATTGTCCATTTGTGTGTCTTCCTTAGAGAAATGTCTGTTCAAATCCTTTGCCCATAATAATATTTTTGCTTTGTCTTATGTCCTAATCTAAGACCATCTCTACAAAGTACCATATTTGATAGCTCTTTTGAGTATAATCTGCACTATATAAATCAGAAAATTCTGAAGTTTCTGAAGTTTTTGAGGAAGTACAGTGATGCCTCTTTTATTTTACTTGGTTTGCAGGTATGTGATCAGGAAATTTAAATTGCACTAGGGAGCTACTTTTCTACTCATTCCTTCTTTCTCATTTTTGTTCATATTCCTTGATGGTAATTGATATTAACATTTTGGATTCATTTTTTTAATCTTCTTTCATCTGATACCAAGGACAAATGAAATGAAATTCTTTTCAAAAGTTAATTAATTTCACTTTATTTGAACCATCTTTCAAACGCAGCTTTGTATAGTGCTTCCAAATTAGTGGTATAGACGTAAACTACACAAGGACTTTTTTTAAGTAGCTGTAAAATAAGAGAGCTGTACTAAATTATCTCAGATTTTTCTTTCACCTTTAATAGTCTGTGACTCTAACAGTCAACTGAGATGGGACATGAACCGAAGAATGCAAACTTAAGCCCCCTTCCCTGGTCAAGATGCCATTGTTTTTTTTTTGATGAAGTAACATTTGCGAAGTAAGTCTTAACTGGTCCCTTGGAGGCTGAAAACTCTGGAAACATAAGAAATAGGTCATAGAAGGAAAAGTTCAGAAACTAATGTATGCACTTAAGAGAGTGGTCATAGTAATTATTTGGTGGGTGAACTGTGCTTATAGATAAAAGTCATGGTTAAAAAATGCAAAACAGATGGTGGTTAGGCAGGGGGGTGAAAGTATGCTTTGGAAACCAATGAAATTTGGACTGAGATATTTTGAGAAGTCCAAAATGTTAACGGAAACCTTGACAGTAGATTAAAAAGTATGTGGAAAATATTATCCATTTGCAATCTGCTTCCATCTAGCTATTAAAATGGGATCAAATAAACCTGAAAATAGAATCAGGAGGAAATGGAAGCTAGGCTAATATTGCGAGTTGGAGGTAAAATGGGTTTCAGAGCCATGGAAAAGTTTGTGTGCTTTAAATGCTAGGTTTCCTCTGTTCTCAGTCCATTTCCAGTTTTCTTCTGGAACTATTTAAGAGAGGAGGGCTAAAGAGAAAGAGGAATTTGAATTTGAATTTGAATTGGTTGAGTTATGTCTTGTGCTTACTTACTTTGTAGTAACTTTGTGGGTAAAAGATCATTGTATATAAAATAGTATAAAACCATGTCCCTCAAGGTGTGATTTGTAAGTCAATTGCATCAGAACATTCTTAAATTCAACCTCAGAATTATTACAGATTTTTGTGATTAGAGCCACAGAATCTGCATCTTAATCAAGAATCTGGGTGACTTTTATACATTAAGATTTGAGAATCATTGCCCTAAAGTAAAACGGAATTCATCCAAAATGTTTCATTTTATTTTTGAGCCTCAAGTAAATTATGTGCAAAAACAATTTAAATAATTACTATTTTGTAATTTGTATGAATCAAAGAACTAAAGATTCTGCATTTCAGTGTTCATACATGATATTCATCTATTCAATCATTGGAACACAATGGGGAAAAAACATAAAAATGTGATTTATTTTTCGGTCCCATAACTGCAAACTGAAACACATGTCTGAAAACTGTATGTGTAAGTGTGTATTATCTATAAAATATATATGTTTACATTATGATATAGACCATATCCAGTGAAGAAACTGAATTGATAATTCATGATCCTCATTTGTTGCCTAAAGTCCCTGATCCAGATGATTTTTATGGATTAGAGTTATCAACATTTCAGGAAACAGGTCATCTTTGGCTTATATATGTTGTTTCAGGAAGAAAAAAAATGCTTCCACAGTAATTTCATGGTTCTAACATAATTATGGTTCAAAAATTAGATAAGAACAGTACAATAAAGGAAAAAATCAGAATCATTTCACTTCTAAAATAGATGCAAAAATCTTTTTTTTTTTTTTAAGATTTATTTACTTATTTTAGACAGAGAACACGAGCAGGAGGGGCAGAAGGAGAGGGAGAGAGAAACTCAAGCTGACTCTGTGCTGAGTGCAGAGCCGACTCAGGGCTCGATTTCATGAACTTGAGATCATGACCTGAGCTGAAACCAAGAGTTGGTCGCCTTACTATGCCACCCAGGAGCCCCTAGATGCAAAAATCTTAAATAAAATATCAATTAACCAAATAAAATTAAATCCCCAAATTATATTATGATCAAGAAGTATTTATTTTAGGAATGAAAGAAAAATTTAACATCAGAAATTCACTTCATTAAAGGATTAAGGAAGAAAAATCATTGACTATCTCAATATATGCAGAAAAAGCATCTTGTATAGTTAGATATGGTAATAAAGTCAGATTGCAGTGATCTATCCTGCTCAGAGAAATCAGGCTGGATTATTATGTTATATATCACATATATACTAATCAGATTCATTAATAATAAAACCTGGAAGCAAATGAGGAATTAAAGGAAACATTCTAATTTGATAAAGTCTACATGCCTAAAACCTATAGCAAACATTATATTAACAAAAAATTCTAGATATATCCTAGTTAATATCAGGCAACAAAAAAATTAATCATCACTACTGGTAACATAATGCTAGATATCCTGTCCAATTATATAAGACAAGAAAAAAGGAATTTCTGGAAAAGAAAAGCTAAAACTCTAATGTTTTACTGATGATTCTCTCCACTGAAAATTCAATAGAATTAAATCAAATAAATCATTAGAAGCATTAAGAGTTGAAAAAAGTGGTAGATACAAAATTATCTAATAAAATCTATAATGTTTCTTTCTATCAGGAAAAACAACCTAGAAAATATCATAAAAAATAAAATACCATTCACAAAAGCTATAGAAGTTGGCAAACTATGGCCCATAGGACATACCCATCTCTTACTACCTACTTTTTGTAAGGATTTATTAGAACACAGCCATGTCCATCCATTTACATATTGTCTATGGCTGAGTCAACTGATTCAGCTGTAGAATTTAGTGGTTGCTAGAGAGATAGTATGGCCCATGAATCCTAAAATGTTCATTACCTTGTCCTTTACAGAAAAAGTTACCAACCTATATTATAAGATTTTCAGAAATCAACATAAGGTATGTATAATACCTTATGAAGGAGTTTGTTAAATGCCATTAAAAAAACATTTGAATAAAAGGGATATTATGTATAGGATGGGATCATTTATCATAGCTGTCATTTCTTCCCTAATCTAATTCTCCCTAAAAATGAATCTATAAATTCAGTGCAATTCAATCAAATTATGGTCTGGATTTTGAGGAACTTGACAAACTCACTTTAGAAATTATGATAAAGGAATAAATGAGCACAAATACCCAAGTAAAAGTTAAAAAGAAAGAAGGGAGATGCCCACTACCAGATATTATTTTTTTTAAAGATTTTTATTTATTTATTTGAGAGAGAGTACGAGTGGGAGGGAGGGGCAGAGGGAGAGGGAGAAGCAGATTCTCCGCTGAGCAGGGAGCATGACGTGGGCTCAATCCCAGGACCCCGGGTATCATGACCTCAGCTAAAGGCAGATGCTTTACCGACTGAGCCACCCAGGTGCCCCCACTACAGATATTATCAAGGCATAGTAAAAATGTTAAGTTAAAAAATAGCATGTAATGGACGCAGGAACAAATAGACCAGTGGGATATACCAGAAATACACGTTATACATGTACTTTTGTATGTATGTGTATAAACTTGATAGCATGGCACCACAAAACAACAGGAAAAGGAAAGATTGCTTAGTATATGGCATTGGAATAACTAGTTTGGTATATGTGGACCCTAAAAGTACATACTACACAGTAAAAATTTGATGGGTTTGATTATATCAAATAACATATTTTTATTCAATGAAAGATGCCATTTAAAAATTTAACCAATACATATTAGACTGGGAAAAGTTATTTGCAACATCAAAATAATGAGGAATACATATCTAGAATTGACAAATAACTCTTGTAAATCAAGCAAGCAAGCAAGCAAGCCAATGAAATGGAAAAATGAGCAAAGAAGACAAGATAATCAGGAAATTTACAGAAGAGGAGGCCCTCAAAGAATAATATGTGAGGAGATACCCAAATTACCTTGGTGATCAGAGAACTTACAATAGGGGCGCCTGGGTGGCGCAGTCCTTAAGCATCTGCCTTTGGCTCAGGGCGTGATCCCAGCGTTCTGGGATGGAGCCCCACATCAGGCTCCTCTGCTGGGAGCCTGCTTCTTCCTCTCCCACTCCCCCTGCTTGTGTTCCCTCTCTCGCTGGCTGTCTCTGTCAAATAAATAAATAAAATCTTTAAAAAAAAAAGAGAGAAAACTTACAATAATAAAGAAATACCACTTTACAACAGCAATCATGGCGAAGTTAAAAATGTGAATAACAGCAGGTGTTGGTGAGGATGTAGGAACAGGGTACCCTGCTGGGTAACTGTAAAATGGTACTTGGGACAGCAACCTGGGGGGGTCTGGTGAACTAAAATATGTATATATCCTTCAAGCTGGTTCTTCCCATCTAGTCCTTATCTCAAAGTCTTCTTGCAAAGTCCATAAAGAAACATGTGCAGGAATGTTCATAGCTGGATCATTTGCTCTGGTGAGAAGTTGACGGTAACCTATGGGTCCCTCAGTAGGAGAATGTATAAATCAAATGCAGATGTTCTGGAACTCATTGCAAAAAGCACAAGGGATAAACTCAAAATGCACACAGATACCTGTGTTGATCCCCAAACGTAGTGTTGAGCAAGAAGTGTTTGGAACAGAATATGATTTATAACGCAACACTGGTTTTATAAATTAAAAATACATACACATAGAAAAAACATTAAACTTTTATAAGAATAAATACATATTTAAAGGCATATCATGGATAAATCTGACTGGGTACCTGTAGGGTGGAGGGAAGAAAATGAAAGTGTGGAAATGCAGAAGGGGGAGCGGCAACAAAATAAAATGAAATTTGAAAAAAGGCTTTCACCAACTGATGATGACAGTACTCTGTAGACTGAAGAGTGGAAAGAACTGAACTGTGCACCTCCTGTTTTTAAAAACAAAAAAGCATAACGGTGAACTTTTAGTCAAATCTTAAAATAATGAAATTAGCAATGTTCGTAAAATGCCCATTTGTTATTTAAAATTCCTCATCTTGTGTATGTACTTACAGAATTTCTCTCCTTCTGTAGATATTTCCCAGCTCAGCCAGAAAGCTGTGTTTCTAGGCATTTTGGAGGAATTGAAGGTTGAGAGGGTTTTGCTCTGCTGTTGCTCGGAATGTAATATCCGACCAGGCTATCTGTGCAGCTATCAGCAACATTAGTCTTCCGGTGAGTCAGAATTCTGCGGGATGTGGATTAGCATTTAAATGTAATAGGATCATACTGAATACTGCCTTGGATGAGATGCCGAAGCTGTTTATCCCCTTAGTAACCAGCTCTGACTTGTATTGCACTAACTGAGAATTTCTCCTTCTTCCTAATGATTGCAGTAAAGTGCTAGGCACACAGTAGTATTTTTTTAAATTGTTGTAAGAATACTAGTTGAATAAATAAGTAAAAACATAACAAAACAAATTGTCCCCTTGCCTCAAACAAGACTTAAAAATACATACTAACAAGGTTTCACCACTAAAACATGCAAGAATTGTACACCTTGGAAAACCTGAAAAAATATTTAATGAACAAACCTTCCCTTTCTTAGATAAAGAAAACACATTGTTATTTGGGGGAGGGGTGTTAGAAGTCTTCTTGCCTTATGGAGTCCATCTGTCTCCTTGTCTTGTGACCAGGTGACGATGGCTTGACTCTAAATGCAAAGACTGAAATTATTAGACTGAATGAGAGGGCTGAGCTAATTCAAAGACAAAGTGACTAGGGACTAAGGGAAGAGTTGTGAGCAAACAAGGATAGGAAGAATTCTGTGAAGGCTATCGAACAAGAAGGGAGCTGGCCTGGGCATTTGCCTTCAGCTAGGAGAAGACTGCTGCTCCCTCCCAGTAGAGAAGGTCAAATGGAACTTGGGCCAACACAACTAGCATTTTTGAGCAAATCTAGGAGCTCAGTGCTTTTTAGCTGTTATCGCCTTTAATCTTTACAACCTTATAAGGTGGCCAACACAGCTATTTTTGTCTTCATTTCAGATGGGTTAGCTTAAGGCTCAGAGATCTAAAGTATCCTGCTAAGGTCAGATCAATGGTAGACGTAAAATATGAACCCACTTTTTTTGTTGTTGTTGGTGGTGGTTTTTTTTTTTTTTCCAATTCCAAAGCATTGGCTATTTCCATAATACACAGTCTCTTCTTTAGCTGATGCCAAGAATGAAGGCAGACTAAAGAGAAAATACAAAATTTTAATATCCAAGGGAGAAAGATTTGAGTTAAAATGGGCTGGCCTCAGGTGCTAGGAGTCTGAAAATATTCAGAAGTGATGATGCCTTATGTAACACTTACTTCCTAAATTAGACTAACACTGACATTGCGTCTACATACCAAGAGCTGTCTACTTGTGCATAACATTTTTAACATTTGCAAATTACCAAAAACTTTTATAGTGTCTATAATGTGTAAAGTATCTATAAGTTATTGGGCCACGGATGGGGCAAGGATTCAAAGAAACATTTCCCACTGTCAAGCAGTTTGGAAAGGAAGTAGAGAGGCAGGACAGATAAAAAATGGACAACATGAGCCATAAGGGTGGAGCAGACAAGGGTGATTGGAATACAGATACGAGGATGATGGCTGTAGAGGGCTTTAGCAAGGGCAGATTTTAAGGAGACAGATCTAAGAAAGGGCGTACAAATGAGAAAGTTGTAGTTCAGCGGTTCTCCAAGGATGGTCAGAAGACTCTCGGGGTGGGTGGGTGGGAGTCTTGGAGATCCTTTCAGGAAGTCTGCACGGTCAAAACTATTTTTATAACAATGCAAGACTTTGCCTTTTTCACTTCATTGACCTTGGTGTTGATAGTGCAAAAAGCATGGTTAAAACTGCAGGGGCCTAAACCATAGAGGTGACACGTGGGTGTTCTTCACCGTGACACGCTCACAGTTTAACCAAGCTGCCAATTTCACTTAAGGATCTTCTTGATGAAACAAAATAATTTTATTAACTCTCAACCCTAGAGTATAAATCTTTTTAATATGCTGTGTGATAAAATGGGAAGTACACAAAAAGCACTTCCGCTGTGGATTGAAGGATGGTCATCTTGGAGAAAAGTGCTTGCGTGATTGAGTTGAAACCTGAACTAGAAATAGCTGCTTTTTCTTCGCAGAACATTTTTTTCTAAAAAAAAAAAAAAAAAAGATAAACTATGGCTATTCGGGTTTAGATATTTGGCAGACATTTTCTTGAAAATGAAATGAAGTGAGCCTGTCACGTCAAGGAAAACAACTAGCAGTATCTGTTGCCAAAAATAAAATTAGAGATTTCAAGTAAAAATTAGAATTTTTGGCAAACCATCTCCACTACCATAAGCTTGACAGCTTCCCAATATTTGAAGAGTTTTCTGATGAGATAGGTGATGATATTAATGAATGTAATATATATATACATCATATATATAATATATGTAAATAAAATAATGAAACAGGCCAACGTTTGGAAGATTTGCCTAACTCAACCAATATTTTCCAAATGACTAATGCCTGATGGTACAAAGCCATGAATGGGCAAACAGTTCATTCAACATGTACGATAGACCAATGGATTTTAATGTAGCGGAGTATGAAAAGTTTCATGATACAATTTTAGATTTCACATTGTAACCATCTTTGGAAAAAACTACTGCTTGGAGAATTTTGGTATAGCATCAAAAAAGAATAGTTATAATTATCTGAGAAATATCAAAATACTCTTTCCATTTCTAACTACGTATTTGCATGAAGTAGGATTTTCTTCATATACTTCAACCAAAACATCATATAGCAACAGATTGAATGCAAAAGCAGACAAGAGAATCCCCGTATCTTCTATTAAGCCAGGCGTCAGTGATGTTAGTACTTTTTCTCAGTACTTTTTTTGTTTGTTTTCAAAAATACAGTGGTTAAGTTAACGTGTGGTGAGGTTATTATTTACTATTTTAGTTGAATTGTAAATAAGTATTCAAAATGTTTTTCTCAGCATCAGTCCCTAATACAATACATATCAGTAGATAAAACCCACATAAACATGAACACTCTGGGTTCCTTGATCATTTTTAAGAATGTAAGGGAGTCCTGAAACCAAACACTTTGAGAACCACAGGCTTGTATGTGTGTGTGTGCACGCTACAAGTTTTCTTCTTTTTCTTTTAAGTCAAGTTTAGCGAAGTACAACTTACATATAATAAAATGCACCCATTTTTGTGTATAGTTATGAGTCTTCACAAATGCAAGAGAGTCATGTGTCTATCACCACATTCAAGTTATAGAACATTTCCCTCATCTCACCAAGTTCCTTTGTGCCCCTTTGTACTCAGTGTCTTCCACTATTTCAGCTCCTGGCAACCACAAAATTGGTTTTTGTTCCTATAGTTTTATCTTTTCCAGGAGGTTTTTTTTTTTTTTTCCAAAGATTTTATTTATTTATGCGACAGAGATAGAGATAGCCAGCGAAAGAGGGAACACAAGCAGGGGGAGTGGGAGAGGAAGAAGCAGGCTCATAGCGGAGGAGCCTGATATGGGGCTCGATCCCATAACGCCGGGATCACGCCCTGAGCCGAAGGCAGACGCTTAACCGCCGTGCCACCCAGGTGCCCCCCAGGAGGTCTTATAAATGGAATCATACAGTGTGTGATCTTTTGAGTCAGGTTTCTTTAACTTGGCGTAATGCATTTGAAATTCATTCACACTCTGAGTTTGTGATTGTTCCTTTTTATTGCTGAGTAGTAGTTCATTGTAGGGACATACCACAATTTATCTATTCACCAGTTAAGAATATTAGGGTGGTTTCCATCTTTGGGAAATAAAATCAATAAACATTCACATGAAAGTTTTTGTGTAAGTTTTCATTTCTTTTTTCTTTTGTTCTTCTTCTTTTTTTTTTAGAGATGGGGGTGGCGGCAAGGGGCAGAGGGAGAGAGAATCTTAAGCTGTCTCCAAACCCAGCATGAAGCCCAATGCAGGACTGCATCTCATGATCCTGAGATCATGACCTGACCTGAAATCAAGAGTCGAATGCTTAACCAACTGAGCCACACAGGCACCCTAAGTTTTCATTTCTTTTGGGTGAATACCTAGGAGTTCAACGTCATAAGATGACTTAGATATTTGAAGATGCTAGGGGGAGTATTCTAGGGAGGGAAAATACAGGCAAGCTACACTGCCTTTTTGTCCTCATTTATTTCTTTTTGTGAAACAGCTGAAATTTGATCTCTGCCTTATTCTTCTCCTTCATATGTGCCCAACATCTATTAAATAAACATGTAAGCAATGTCCCAGCTACATTGCTGCTGTGCTCATAAATGCAGGATTCTATGTGGTACTTCTTGGATCTGTTAAATAGACCAGTTTAATTGTTGCAAAAGACTTGTGGACTGGAGTAGTGGGAAATGATTCTGCAAAGAGTTAGGATCCAGCTTGTGGAGGGCCCTACACACCAAACTAAGGAAATGACGTTTTTTTCCAGCAAAGGGTGAAAATAAAAGAGCCTCAGGAGAGGATATATTTCTTACTCCTCTTAAGCAAGCTGCTTCCCAAAGACAGAAGATTGGAAGCATAGGCCTTATGGAAATGACAGGGTGATGGGTAAGAAACCTGCTCTTTAAGGACTTACCAGATACATGGAATGTCCCTCCTCAGGCCTCTTCGTGTCACCTACCTTGGTCCTGCAGTGCTTTCCCCTCCCCAGCTGTTACTTCCTCCAGCCAACAGATGACATCTGGATCCGAGCTGTCATAGCTGCTTAGAGCTAACAGTCCCTTGCCTGGGAATCAAGAAGAATCAATGTTTGGAAGAATTAACACAAGTTTGTTTCTACTTGTTAGATGAAATTAACTTTTTAAAATATAAGAGCTATTCATAATTATTATAGAATTTTCGAAAATTTAGAGTTAAAAAATTCTATACCCAAACAAATCACTGTTCACATTTGGGTTATTTTCGTGAGATCTCTTTCTATCCTTATTTCTTTGTAATTGTGATCACATTCTCTATGTTACTTTGTACTTCATTTTCCCCTAATATTCTATCATAATCATTTTCTCCTTATTAAACTCTTTATAAAAATTATTTTAATGGCCATGAGCTATTTCATCATATAGCTCAAACATAATTCACTTAGTCATTTCTTTATTACTGAGAAATTGCTTTGTCTCTGTTTATCACCAGTATAAATAAAGGTGTGGTAAACATCTCTTTTTCTAAATATTTTTATTAAATCAAATTTCTCTTTCTTTAAATTCCCAATAACAAAATCACATGAATACTTTTCAAGCTTAAAAGAAAATTATGAAGAGAAACATCTTGAATGACCCAAGGAAGAGTTTATTTACTTTTCTCTCTCTCTTTTTTTCTCCTGCCGTCTAGCCATGCTGGACACCTACCGTCTGCTGACTCCTTCCTAGGCGTGGCAAGAAAGGCTCCAAAAAAATGTAGCTGGAGGTTTAGAGTCCGAGTATCTGATTCAGTGACGCCAATATTTGTTGCCTCTCACGCTCACGTTATGCATCATAATGGAACTGGCTTCTGACGAGGAGCAGGCCTTCCCAATGCTGTCAGAGAAGGTCTCAGTGCATCCTCACACCAACCTAAAGTGCACGCAATGTTGTTTACCTCACTTTATAGACAAGGGAAGCACAGAGAGATGAACTGACTTGTCCAAGGACATACAGCTCATGAGAGGCCGAGCCAGGATTTGAACCTGTGTGGTTCACAGCCCCTTACCCTTTACATTACCTTGTTCTTCCCTCAAGAGCACTTGCAGCTAGGAAGTAAAGGTCCACAACGCCTTGTATTTTACCTCTTTCTTGTCCATGTTTATGTCCTAAGAGCAGTTCTGGGGAGGAGTAAGATACAAATGACTCTGGAATTTAAGCTGTTAATAGTGGAAGGTCAGTGTCTACCACGTTGGGGTACTTCTGCATAAAGCATTTTATACAAGTCTTGGTCACTGGAAAGTTCTGCTGCTAATATTTATTTGCAGTACTTTAAGACATATCTATATTTTTTAAAAACACATACACAGGAAAGGAACAAAGTCAGAGGTCCAGACAAGAAAGAAAAGAAAACTTGAATTCTTAAGAAAAAAAAAAATTCAGACTGAGCTAGATCACCACCTTCCAAATGGTGTTTTACATAAAAGAGTTTTGTGGATCAGCCCAGTTTAGGACATGCTGCATTCTTTACCTTCTTTTTAGAGACTGATTAAGCACATTAAGGAATTCAAGGCTCTGAGAAGTCCTGCAGCGAAGCAACCTGTTTAAATTTAGTTATATAGACCCAGAACCCTTTTCTCAGGTGACCCCTCTTTGTATCCCACACACTTGGGGAAATGGTGGACTAGACTCGTTGGATGGTAATTCTCCTCAGGCTGCTTCTGAGCACAGAAGCCAAGCACCATTAGTTGGTGGGGTCTAAGTGGCTGAGGAGGCTGGTCAGGCTCTGGTGGCTTTGTTTCTGTCCTTTGTCATGTCTCACCCATGGGAGACAACAGAGCAGTGAAACATGACAATTCCCACCAAACAGGCTAATTCTCACATTCTGATTCATTTCCCTTATGCTTGTGAAAACTCTGGAGGCCAAAGGGAGCTGTGCTTATAAAGCAGAGGAAGGCCCCTTCTCTACATTTCAAGTGACGCCTGGTTTAAGCGTGTCGCTGTTACTGGGAACACCTGCTGCCCATTCTGCAGCCCAGCATCTCCGCCAACTGGCCCAGCTGGGCCTCTCTCCCAGCACATGAGCCATTTCAGGGTAGTGTGATGAAGTTTTGACTCAGCCCCAGAACCGCCTCCTACCCTCCGCCCAGCCGCCTTTGGCTATTGTTTGGATGGAGGTGGTGATTGAATTAACAAAGCTGTTAAAAGCAGAAATGGAACACATGGAAAAGGACTCAGAGTCCTAAAAGGCAGCTTCATTTGTTCCCGAGTCTGGAGCAAAAGTGTGAGCTGCACTTAAGTGGTACCTGGTGATTACGGTATTAGGCGGAGCTTTGCTCCTTGACGCCTGTCACTCACTGCGGCTGAAAAGAGGTCTCAACCAGGGAGCCCTTGGAGTGGCTGGGGACTATGGGGCCTGTCATTATGATGCTAATTCCCAAAAGGTCAGAACTCCTTAATCAAACATTAATCAAACCGTTTTGTAAGTGATAATGATTTTATCCAGGGTGGGAGGTAAAACAATCAGGGACAGAGCCCCAAGTCCTCTTGAACCAAAATGGATTTTGAGGGTAAGTGTGGGTGAAAGCAAATAGCTTTACTCAGGAAGATAAAAATCAGTAGTAGGTTTTGTACTTGTTTTTTAAGTTCAAAATAACATCATTTTCTGTGGCTGTCTCACTACCTTGAATAACCGTGCTAGAGGACCGGTTAAGGGATGATGGTCCAAATGTGCAGACTCTTCTCCCCGCTCACCCTCTCTAAGCACATTCCTTTGGAATAATGTTTAAATTTGCAGAGCCCACTTCATTTTATGACACACTTCCATTTACATTGTCTTGTCTGCTCTTAGCAACCTCAAAAGATCGGTTAATCCATTACAGAGATGAGAAAAGAGACTCAAAGGAGACTCATTGGCTTTCCTTTAGCTGGTCAGTAGCAGAGGGAAGACTGAAACCTAAATTGTTCCAAAATACAAGGTCCTTTGCACATACAATAGCTTCTAGTAGGGTAGATCTTGGATTCTCGGATTCCTGAGCCATGTGGGCCTCTTATTCAGTAATCAAGATCTCCCTTTCACCCCACCCTGCCTGACCCTGCCCCAAATAAGAATGTGGGAGCTGGGGCGCCTGGGTAGCGCAGTGGTTAAAGCGACTGCCTTCAGCTCAGGGCGTGATCCTGGCGTTCCAGGATCGAGTCCCACATCGGTCCTTGGCTGGGAGCCTGCTTCTTCCTCTCCCCTCTCCCCTGCTGTGTTCCCTCTCTCGCTGGCTGTCTCTCTGTCACATAAATAAATAAAATCTTTAAAAAAAAAAAAAGAATGTGGGAGCTGACTTTTAATGGCTAGGTTTCCTAATTTGCAAACCTCCCAGTTACAAATAAACACACAAGCTACACAAGCAAGCCTGCACCTTCTCCAATTTCTGAGTCTTTAAAAATACATTTAAAAGACACACTAGAGTTTTTTACATACTGAGAAGTATGCATATTTGGCGATTGGTTGCTTGAAAAAGCATAACCTTATCCACTAGATCACTTATGTCTCCTTATATTTTTTTTAAGGCTTTGAGCCATCTTTAGCCCATTGCCGATCAGCTGAGATCAAGCTAATGGTAAATTTCTAGACACTCTCATTATGCAACTGGTCTTGGTCATCCTGGTGGGCAAAGTGTTTTTCTTTGTGGTCCTGCATTGTGTGCACCCGTCTGTAAACTCCAGGCAGAACACGTTGGCAAACAGCCTCCTTTTCCAATCCTCATTTTCTCTCCTTCCCAGGGTGTGAGCTCCCCAAAGTGTGATTAATCCACCTATTGATCGCCTCCTGCTATAGAGGGTGAGCTATGGCTAGCAATCGGTGCCAGGCCGCCTATGTGACCAGACTGCTAAGGTGGGGTGAGAACAGACAAGGGCTAGCCGGCTTCCCAACCCTGCAGTCAGAGGGGGCAACAATAGCCGTGCTTCCCACAAGTCTTGTGAAATAATCTCTCTCATCAAAATGCAGCTGATTTCTTTTTGAATGAATTATTATGTATATTCCCTGCTATCTCAATTGGCTTCACAAAGGTCTAATAAAGGTTTAGGGGTAAAAGGAAAGAGGAAGATGAGGGAAAAAAGGAACCAGGCAGAAGCCTCCTGGAAATAGAGCCAAATAAGAATGTGCTGCTTTGATTGAAGCATTCCAGGCCGATAGAATGGATGACCCAAAGTGTGCCAACCAAGGGGATTAGAAGAATAAGAAAGCATTTATGTAACACTCAGAGGCACTACGGTGAGGGAGGTAAGGTGAAGGTAAGCCAAAGGGATAGGCAAAGCCTCTAGAGAGAAAACCCACTTGGAAATGAAAAAAGTAAAATGAGAAACATGGATACTTCTCAAGGCTAGTTTTGGCTGGCAAACGAGGAAAGAAAATTTGGCCAAACAGGAATCAGAAAAGCTCCCCCCGCCCAGCCCCTGCTCGCCCTCCTGTCTAAGAGAAAGTCAAGCATACCTATCCTTGGCCCCAGATGCCATATGTTCTTTCATTCTGCTTCATATGTTTAGAAGAACCCTTCATCCACAGTCATACCACTCTTCATTTCAGCAACTGCTATCATAAGCAGGAAGTCACCTGGGATTATACAGCAACTTCCGTTTCCTGTGGAATTGATTTCTGAGAAACCCAAGCAGGAAAACAAACTAAGAGTTGAAAAGTTGATCAGTAGTTTAAAACCGAGTGGCCCTTCTGCATTAGGGAGAGTGGAAGTGAAAATTTTAAGACAGCCAGACCCCTCAGAGTAACCCCATGTCTCTGACTCATGTTAGCTTTTCTGCTTGTCTGTTCCAAAGGGATATCTGTAGACATCTGGGAGAGACAGGAAGACCTGACCAAGGACAAAAGAAATGGCCATAGTGTAAAAACTGTCAAGTGAAATAAAGAACAAAAAATCAGTTATAAAAATTTCAGTAAAAGCTAGTTAATTCTGATACATGTAGCATTTCTATGTAGGTTACATATAAAGAATCTAATACTTTCTAAGCACCTACTTAAATGTCAGTTTCTTTCTAGGGGCTGGTGTTCACAGTGAACAAGGCACAGACCTAGTACTCAAAGAATTTGTAGCTCACCAGGCCATTGGAATAGACCTTTAGAATTAGAATACAGAGGAGTACCTGGATGGCTTAGTTGGTTAAGCATCCAACTCTTGATTTTGGTTCAGGTCATGATCTCAGAGTCCTTGGATCGAGCCCCATGCTCAGCAGGGAGTCTGCTTGAGGGTTCTTTCTCCCTTCCCTCTGCCACTCTCCACCCCCAACCCCGCTCATGTTTTCTCTCCCTCTCAAATAAATAAATAAATCTTTAAAAAAATTAGAATACAGAGCCAAAATTCTATAGAAGGTTTTTTAGCCCAGTCACCAAATCCAATCTTGGCAACTCTTATTTAAGATTCCTGGAAGAAATGACACAAAAACTGGAACCTAAGGGACAGACAGGAGTTTGCCATACCGAAAAAGAAGCAGACGAAGAGAAGTGGGAGAGTGGGGGTAGGGGAAGCATAAGATTATTCTAGGCTGGAGAACCATCATCACACTGGTATGGCGGTGAGAGAGATCAGAGCACATTCAGGTAACCGCAAACTATTAAACACAGCCAAAATTAGTGTGTGAGCAAGACAGTGACAAGTCACATGCCTAGAGAGTCAAATCAGGCCCTATAGAAGACATTAAAGTATTTGGACTTAATTCTAAGGGCAACTGCAGAGCAGCAGATGGATTTCAGGAGGACTGTGATGTGATCAGGCTTGACAGCGTGGGGAATGGGTAGGAAAGGGCCAACACTAGAAGCAGGGACTAGTTGAGAGAGGATGGCTCTAATCAGATCACTGGGCTGATCTTAGGTGCTGGCAGTGGGGATGGGGTGAGGGAAAGGAGGAACCACATCCACTGAGAATTTATCTAGAGAATATACATCTAATCATAAATGGGTCCCTGAAAGGGCCCAATACTTCTTAGATGCCCAACACATTGTTAACCAAAAAATGTGTTAAATGAACACTTGCTCTTTCCAGTGGGTTCCAGGAGGTAGAGAACTCCAGGAGACAAGAAAACAACAGATTTGCTAGGCTCATATTCTACTTAAAGAATAGCCCCAGAATAGAAAAAGAAAAGTTCTGTCAAATTCAAGAGGAAAATGGAGTCACAATCCACATGTGAAAAACTGGCCATACCAGACTGTTCCAAAGTTGCTTTAGCAGTGTTGTTCTCCCAACCACCAGCCAGTGAAGGCAAAGTTGCATGTGCTTGGAGCGAGCAGATCATTTCCCACAAAACCAGTGTTTCAATGTTTTGCTTGGCACCAAAATCAAATTGGACTGGAGAAGATTGTGGTTTGGAAATAGGCTGAGATTTAATAAATGAAACAGTCTGTGAGAAATGCCAGTGTTTCCAAATATGGAGCACAGTCTTTGATAGAAATATTATTTATTAATGTCTTTATTAATAAATTGAAAAGAGGGATTCTCTTATTGATTCAAATCACAGATGCTTCTAAATTAGGCAGCATTGTCAACACCCAGCAGATCACAATGTCCCCAAAGAGGTTAGAAATGAGGGGCAGGAAATAATAAAACAAGGTTAAATTTGGCTGGATGGAAACTACATCTGGGGAAAGATAATTCAAAAAGCAGATATTCATTGGGCCAAAGAAATCTGGACCACACTGGTGCCAAAGGAGACCCAGGTGCTATACCGGATGGCAGATGAGGTGGGAATTTAAAATATGCTAGGGCAGCCCAAAGCCCATTTGGTCCTGGCCTGCCTCGTCTGATAACGCTGATAAAGATCGGTCGGCCTCAGCCTTCCATGTTTGCGGGCCATTCACAAAGGAAACTCAATTCATTCACTGCCTTTGTTTTAGTTATAGAGAGAAAACAAAAACCATCTACTGGAACTCTATGGCCTCTACCACTATCTCAAGCTCATGGCCAATGCTTTTCAGTTGAAGAAATAAAGCCGTGGTGATTTGCATACAGAAGTTTTGTTCACAGCAACTCGAGATGTGTAGCAAGTACTCTTTCATTACCCTCCCATTGTTGTCTCTTCGCAATAGTCTTTCAGGTGAGTGGCTAGCCAGTCATATGGTCTGTCTCTGTTGTACATATTAAGCAGCTGAGGCATGGTCGGCAAGGGTGTTCAAGATTGCCAGTCATTGGTCTCTGTCTGGTGCTTTGTCCATTACAAGGACACGTTTTTTCTAAATAATTTATGATTTTGAGAGATTTTAAATAGAAATGAAGAATCATCATCCCAGTGTCACCACAGGTCTAAGGGGACATTATTGGATGACTCAATAGGCAGATGAAGTATGTGGCTTAAGGCACCAAATTTTTATTTTTTATTTTTATTTTTTAAAGATTTTTTATTTATTTATTTGACAGAGACAGCCAGCGAGAGAGGGAACACAAGCAGGGGGAATGGGAGAGGAAGAAGCAGGCTCGTAGTGGAGAAGCCTGACGTGGGGCTCGATCCCATAACGCAGGGATCACGCCCTGAGCCGAAGGCAGACACTTAACCGCTGTGCCACCCAGGCGCCCCTTAAGGCACCAAATTTTTAAAAATTAACTGATACATAAAGAAATATCAAGTAGTCTTCATGATAAAAGTCAGAACTTTCCTGGATACTCCAGAGTTTAAGCTTCATTATTAATCTAGTTTGAATTTTAAAAGGAAACATGGATAGGATATGACCATAGTAATTTCAAAGATTTAAGGCTTATATCAAGTCTAGTTTGGAACTTGACATAAAGAGAAGCAGGAAATGGAAGTAAACACTATGATTGCAAGGAAGATTATTTCATTATTTCCTCAATTTGCTTTTATTACTTATCAATCACATTCGGAGAATGTAAATGCTCCTAGAGCAAAAATATATGATTTCACCCAACTGTCGTAGCTCAGTATTAAATGAACCCATTGGCCACGTACATGTTTGGGCAGAGTTACAGGGGCATTAATGTTGTGCATGCTCAGAAGCTCTTCCCAGAACTCAAATTGCATTTTGACCTCGACTGGAATCTGGGCACTGTGGTTTTAGAGCTTTGTTTGTAGTCAGACTCATTTCAGTCATATTATCTGAGTGACAACTCATTACTGCAATTCAGGGAAGGGATAGTTTGCAGCTTGGGTTTTAGCGAACGATAGTAAATTTTATAGTGTATATAATTTGGAACATGTCTGTGTTTAGCCCATATGTGGAAATCTGCCCGTGTGCTTATTATTATGCTTATCTGCAAATGACCAGATGGCCTTGCCCAAATGTAGAGAACCATTTAGTGCCATTTTAAACCATTAAGGCTATTAGCTCTGACTTGAGATAATCCTTCGCCCAAAGGGAACTAGTTTTGCTGTCCTTCAAAGTCATCAAATGTAATTAAATGCCATACTGGGGAGTAGGCATTAATGGATTAAGGAGACCTCACAGTCAACCAGTCCTGGGTCAACCAGAGCAGAAGGAATGTGGGGTGGATCAGAAAAATGATGTATTAAGTAAGGTCCTGGCTAAGCTGCTATAACAAAGAAGGCCCCAAATACAATGACTCCGAAAGGACCACTCATTCCCCTTTCAGACAAAAAACAGAGGTAGCTAGCTCCAAGAGAGGCAGGTATCAATGCCTACAACTAACACATGACATTTTGCTCTTCACCCTTCACGTGGAAGAAGTCAGTTCAGTGTGCCTCAGCCTGTGCAGGAAGGGATCGTCAGGACCAGCACTTATTCAGAGAGCTACCAGTGAAGGTGACGGGGCAGAACAGAAAGGCCCAGCATTTTCTTGTCATTGCTGCTGTTTCCCTCAGAACCAAGACCTCTTCCACAGTAATTCCACAAGGCTGGTGGCTCAGCTCTCCCCTAATCCTGCTCAGCTCAGAGACCCTGGTCTCCTTCAATATTCCCTATACTCCCAGCTTCCGTCTTCACAGACAATGTCCTCAATGGGAGCAAATTCTCCAAGCCCTCCTCCTGGATGGTATGACAATAGAGCTTGATGATTTAATCATGCATTTGCCAGGCAGCCTGGGAGGCAGCTGGTTAGGGCTAGGATACAATCTGTGGTTATGGAACAGAGCCAAGTAAACTGGGGTTGAACCTGTGACCTTGGCCTCCTGGGAGTGAACTCTAAGTCAATTGCACTAACTGGCCACATGTATGGCAAGACTGTTATGTATGATAATAGTAATAATAGTGCACATTTGCATTTATGGAGCTCTTACTATGGGTCAGGTTCTTGTCCAGTGCCTTTAAGGGGACTATTCCCTAGAAGTCTCTCAATTCCCTGTGAAATAAGGACACCTACCATCATTTCCATTTTCCATGTGAGGGCATAGAAACTGAGAGAGTCTAAGTAACTTTCCTAGGGCACATAACTAAGAAGTAGTGAAAACAGGATTTTTTTTAAATAAAGATTTTATTTATTTATTTGACACAGAGACAGCCAGCAAGAGAGGGAACACAAGCAGGGGGAGTGGGAGAGGAAGAAGCAGGCTCCCAGCAGAGGAGCCCGATGTGGGGCTCGATCCCAGAACGCTGGGATCATGCCCTGAGCTGAAGGTAGACGCTTAATGACTGAGCCACCCAGGTGCCCCTGAAAACAGGATTTAAACCAGACATTTTGATTCCAGAGTTCACACCAGTCCTGTGAGATTCCACACATTGAAGACAGAGCACAGATACAAAGAAGTTGTGTCCTCTGAATAAACTGGCTAGCTGGTATGAACCTCCTGATTTTCAGTTTAAGACTACTCATTTGACTTGGAGTTTTTGAATTTGTAAGTCTTGGCATCATTGTTTTTAATGCGCCAGAATCCCATCTTTTGTGCTAGATGATGACAGTCCCAGGAGAAAGAGGCTGATACTAAGGGTGCCTACACTAACCACGTTCTCAAGAAATAGTTTATCAAAACCTTGGCTGCCAAAGAGCAAATATTCAATCGTCATTGCATTACTTATACAGTGCCAGTAGAATTATAAATTGGTACCACTTTCTGGAATGTAGTTGGTAATAATGTATCAAAAGCCTTAACTGCGGGTATGTAGTTGACCCAGGCATTCACTTTGGCAAATTTATCCTGAGGAAATAATTTGGGAGAGAATTAACAATGATGTGATCAACCAAGAATTTTACTCACACTATTGTTTGTAAAAATGAAAAGTTGAAAACACCCTAACAATCCACCAATAAGGGATTGAGTAAATAAATTTTGTTAAACCCTTAGTGTAGAGTTCTCCTTAGCTATTTCAAATAGGAAATGCTATCCACATTTATGTTTGTGATTGCTGGTGAATTAAAGATGCTTGTGATATGTTGATAAATAAAAAAAGCAATCTTCAAATAATCTGGTTAACACAGTGTATTAATCTCTTAGGGCAACCATAACCAATTGCCTCACACTGGATAGCTTAAAACAACTTTATTATCTCACAGTTCTGGATGCCAGAAGTCTAAAATCAGAGAGTCGCCAGCATCGGTTCCTTCTGGAGACTTGGAGAATCTGTCCCATGCCTCCCTCCTTGATTCTGGGGCTTGCCAGCCATCGTTGGCTTTCCTTGGCTTGTGGATGTTCCACTCCCGTGTCTGTCTCCATCTTCGCATGGCCCTCTCCTCCTTGTTGTCTGTGTCTTCTCCTTTCTGTCATTGGATTTAGGGCCCCCTCTAGTCCAGGAGGATCTCATCTCAACACCTTTATTACTTTTTAAATTGAAGTATAATTAACATAAAATCTTCTATTAGTTTAAGGTGTGCAACATATAGATTTGACAATTCTATGCATTATTCAATGCTCACCATGATAAATTATTACAACATTATTACTATGTTCCCTCTGCTGTAGTTTTTATCTCTGTGACTTATTTATTTTGTAACTGAAAGTTTGTCCCTTATTCCCCTTTGTCTATTTTGCTCATCTCCCCCCCCCCCCCCGCCGCCCCTTCCTCTGGCAACTACCAATTTGTTCTCTGTATTTAAGAATCTATTTGTTCATTTGTTTTTGTTTTTTAGATTCCACACGTAAGGGAAATCTTAACGGTATTTGTCCTCATTTCACTTGACGTAATATCCTCTATGTCCAACCATGTTGTCGCAAATGGCAAGATCTCATTCTTTTTTTTTTTTTTACTTACACTCCATTGTGTATGTATATATACACACCCACATACACACGTACATATATATACATACACACCATACCTTCTTTATCCATTCATCTGTCAACGGATGTTTAGGCGACGTCCACATCTTGGCTATTGTGAACAATGCTGCGATAAGCATAAGGGTGCATATATCTTTTTGAGTTAGTGTTTTTGTTTTCTTTGGGTAAATACCCAGTAATGGAATTACTGGATCATATGGTGTTTCTAATTTTTTGTGGACTCTCCATATTGTTTCCACAGTGGCTGCACCAATTTATTTACACGCTCACCAACAGTGCGTGGGGGTTCCCTTTTCTCCACATCCTCGCCAATACTTCTTATTTCCTATCTTTTTTATATTAGCCATGCTGACAGATGTGAGGTGGTACCTCACTGTGGTTCTGATTTGCATTTCCCTGATGATGAGTGATGTTGAGCATCTTTTCACGTGTCTGTTGGCCATCCGGATGTCTTCTTTGGAAAATGTCTATTTAGATCCTCTGCCCATTTTTAAATTAGATTGGCTTTTTCGTATTGAGCTGTATTATAAGTTCTTTACATATTGTGGACATTAACCTCTTATTGTATGTATCATTTGCAAATATCTTCTCCCATTTGCTAGGTTGCCTTTTTGTTTTGCTGATAGTTTCTTTGGCTGTGCGAAAGCTTTTTATTTTGATGTAGTCCCGATGGTTTGTTTTTGCTTTTGTTTCCCTCACCGGAGGAGACATAACCATAAATATGTCGCTAAGGGCAAGGTCCAAGAGATAACTGCCTATTTTTTTCTTTGGGAAGTTTTATAGTTTCAGGTCTCACATTTAGGTATTTAATCCATTTTGAGTTTCGAGATCCTCTCTTTCATTGCATCTGCGAAGACTCTATTCTACAGACGTCACATTCTGAGGTTCCAAGAAGATATATTTTGGGAGCCACAGTTCAATGCATTACATATGGTTTTATTTTTGTTCTATTAAAAACATGTATTTATACAAATGTATATGTAAAAGAGAGTTTATCATGGCTGTATTGGACTTCGGAGTCAGACAAACGGTCTTTAGATTCTGGTTCTACCCTTGGCTGACTGTAGACCACAGGCAAGTTACCTTAATTCTTGGGGCCTCAGTTTTCTTATGGGGGATAATTCTTATTAGTACCTGAGATGGGTGATAATACTTCACAGGGTTATTATAGGGGTTTAAGAGATAACATACAAAAACTGCTTAGCCTAGTGGTGCCTAACGTGCAGAAAGTTCTCAGTAAATACATGTGTATGTTATTAAAAAAAAAAAAGTGTTCTGGAAAAATAACCCCCCAAACACTAACAGTAGTCATTTATTATAGGGGTTAACTATTCTAGGTAGTTTTTTCTTTCTTTTAAATTTATATCTATATTTTATAAAATTTTTAACCACACATTTATTACTTTTTTAAATTCCGGAAAGAAACAATACAGTCATTTTTATTTAAGGAAAGAACAAGAAGACTTATTAGATTCTGCACCCTCTTGTTACATATACACGCTTATGAATAAGCCAGACATTGTAGATTAAATTAGCCACGCAATTAATTTTTAAAAATATTCTCTCCTGGTCTTGGGAGCTCTTCCTCTCTCTCATTCCTCATTTTTCCATCTGCAAAATTTGTGTTGGCTTCAGTGACATTTTTCAGTGCTGGAGCCACAATATACTGACAAACATTTAAGAATAACAGCATTTCTTAAATGTCCACAGTGCAAGGGGTGAAGCATAGTATGTTTCGAAAGATGGGCTCCTTCTGTGGGAAGATTTGCTCTCAATGCAGGGATGAAGGAGTTCTGTCAGAACTAGGATCTGGGGACAGAAGGTCAATAGCAAAGTTGAAACCAAAAGGCTAGGTCTGATGTGAACTTGTCTAATGGATTTGCATCATACATGAAGGTACATTTTTAATGTTAGTCACCCTCTGAGAAAGAAGACACCTTACCTGAAAATCTGTATTAAAATTTTTTATCATGGTAAAAGTAGTATGTGGTAAATCAAGAAAATGTAAAACACACACACACACACAGACGGACGCGTGTCCCTGACAGCGCACAGAGCCCCTATATGTGAAATAGAAAAAGGCATTGCTCTTTGGGGATCACATTAGAAAAAGATGACACAAGTGGAGGGTACCTTTCTGCAAATTAGGAAAGGGCATCTTTTCCTCTGACCTGAAGTACTCTCTTAGCAAAGTGTCCTCTGGGTGCCCTTGTGAGAGGACAACTGGCGTGACAGACTGTGGGGCCCTGAAAATGAGGACAACTGCACCTACAGTTTTCAGTGCTGTATTAGGGAATACCTGATGCATACAAAATGATACTTGTAATACAAATGCCAGTTGTGGGGCAACAAGTTTAAAAATGAACCTATCAACCAACTTAAGAGCAGAATCGTTACTGGTGTCATTGCTTCTATCTCTTTGGTCTTCACTGTCCCAGTCCTAGCCTTTCCCCCAAGGGAGGGAATCACTATGTAGAATTTTGACTTTATTATTGCCTTGACATATTACATATGTCTATATCTAGCTACCTATCATCTACTTATCTATCATCTACCCATCTATGTCACATCAGGTTGAGTGTAGCCAGTCTTCTGTGACTTGTTTTTTTTTTTTTTTAACTCATGCTATCATGTAGCCTAGTTTATCACCTAATTTACAAGCATTTTTTATGCCATAGAATTTTATTCTACAATATTTGTACAAACTACAAAGTATTCTCTTGTAGGTTTGGGCCATAACTTAACTAACTCTGTTTTTATATTAAATTAGTTAAAAACTGATCACGCTCAGTTAACCTAGTTTAACTAATTAAAAGGCAGACTTTACGTTATTTCCAAGGTTGCTACAAAACTCTTCATGATGATTTTTAATTTCGTGTATAGGAAATCCTGAATCTAAAGGAGATCTTGGACAACCTCTGTCATTATTTCTTGGAATAAATGCCCAGACATGAATTTGGTGTGTCTGTGGTGTGCTGATTGTAAGGCTTTCAATATGTATGGATACTGGTGGAGTTGTTCAGGTGATGGAGATACTGCCAACAAAGATATGATGCTCGAACCAAGGAAGTTCAGGGTGAGCAGAAACGTAGTGTAAACACTTGTCAGATCTGCTGTCCTCAGAGACCTTCTCTGTGCTGGAAACCCCACAGGATTTTCTGTCTGCTCTGATTCTAGGAGCTCACGGTTTACCATAATTCCAATAATGGTATCAGTGTGGGGGTGACCATTTGGGGGGTTGGAATTCTCACGTAAGAATTGGTGAGCCCAAAGAATCACAAAACCAATCCAGGGAAACCACTTTGGATCCAAGGGAACCACAGGAGAGGGCAAAGAAGCTATCTCTCTGTACTGTAGTCAAAATGAAGGCCAGCCCATGAAGGGGATTTTAAGGAGATTAGAATATGCTAGAAGTGGAAAGGAGGGGTGTGGACAGCCTACCATCACAGCCCACATCCATCCCAAAGGAAGGAAGTAGGTGGAGACTTTACAAGAGGCAGGACCCACCAACGGCTCTGGCCCTGAAAGGAAGACAAATAAGCCCTTTGTGAGAACCGAAGGACATGATTAGAAAGCAGGCAAAAGTCCACATGAAGAGCCTTCTTCCTGAGAGGGGACTGTTAACTCAGTCATTGCCTCGTTTGGCCTTGATGGATACCTAACAAACAGAAATATTGTTTCTATGTTAGTATATTAGTTGCTTTAAAAAGACAATTTAGAAAAGCTCTTTTTTTTTTCAGGAAGCACTTCTATTTTTCTAACTGATTCAATTACTTGAATAATATGCTTCAAATCTTTACAATTGAAATGAGCGTGGTTTCCTTTCTATCATGTCTGGAGATCAGAAATTAAATTTGTGTGTTAAGTAGATTGTCAATGCGTTTCAAAAGGTCATAATGTCTGAACTTAAGCAAAAGTAGGTCTTTATATAAGGAAATGTTCTCTCTTCTTCTCCAAAGAAAGGCCAATAGTTTCTTTTTGCTTCTGTTTGTAGCATTGGCCTGTTTTGCTATGTGATAAAACAGCATCTGCTCAGAACATTCAAACAATAGTAGCAGTGACCACTGATTGAACATTTATTACATCTCAGGCACAGGTTAAATACAAAACTGTTGAATCTTTCTAACAACCCGTGGAGGAAGCTGTTGATGTTTAACAGAGAAGCAAGCTGAAGTTTAGTGAGGTCACCTAATGGGGGGAGGGTTGCCTCCAGAGTCCGTGACCCAGGGGCACACTACCTACCTTCCATCTATAACCCATGCCAATGGGGGAGGGGGAAACAGGTGGAGGGTGAGTCAGCCAGATCCTCACATGGAATGGGGGCAAGAACAAAGGGATGTGGGGTGAGGCCTGCCCGGTGACTTGGGTGGGGAGGAATCATGTTATTAAGGCTCCATTCTTACCTTCCTTCTCTAGATGTCTTTGAGTGTTGCTTCCCACTGTTTTCCCTAAAGTTTTTTTTCTTTAATTATAGTCTTAAAATTGTCATGTCTACACACTAGCTTTTACATCTTTTGAAAAAAATAACACCCCTCTTTAGAGCACGTATGCAAGCGAAATGATTGCTCACCTCACCATCACTTCAGCATCCGGGCATAATTATGACCCAGCTTAGAAATGAAATCAAGCGCTTCTGTTCTGAGCTCTGGATTGGAACTTTGAAGGCTATGTCTATGAAAAGTTTGGAGCTGTAGGACTCACTATAAACTGAATTTATGAGCTTTCTAAGCTCTGTCAAGGTAGCTTTGCTGTCATGAGTATTTCGTTTTCAATTGACAAAGAATGCTTGAACACCTACTATATGCCAGGAACTATCCCAGCTTCTGGGAAGACGAAGACGGATAAAGCATTGTCCTTGCCTATGAAAAGTGAGGAGGAGAGCACAAACAGAAATAAAAAAAAAAAATTACAGCAAAGCAGGGGGTGTGGCTACATTAGAATCAGCTGGAGAGTTTTAAAAAAATACCATGATTAGATTCTACCTTCGAGAATTTTGATTTAATTGTTCTTGGGTAGGACCTAGATATTTTCACAAGCTCTCCAAATGATCCTAAAGTACAGCCAGGATTCGCAATCACTGGAATTGAGGCACGCATAAGAATGCCCAAGGGTGTCTGAGGATATAATATTTGAGTTAGATTTGGAAGGATTGATGGGAATGTGCCAGACATTCCAGGGTAGAGCCGAGGAAGGGCATTGTAGGAAAATGGAAAAGCGTGCACCAGACTCCAACACACAGCTGGGAAGGTGACTGTCACGCAGTGGCTGGAGCACTGAGTGGGTCGGAGCTCAGTGGGAGGAGAGGCTAGAAAGGTGAAGTGGGCAGGTGGAGGGGAGGGTCCAGGGAGGAAGCAGGTAAAAAAAGACTGAAGGCCAGACTGAGAAGATAAGATTCTATTCTAGAAGTGACAAGTGGCCTTCAACAGTCTCACACAGATCCCAGTTGCAGTGCTGTGTGTGTGTGTGTGCGCGCGCGCGTGTACGTTGGGAGGGAGAGCTAGAGAGCAAGCGCTTGAGCGTTTGGGGGAGGGAAGGGGGGGTTGGGAAAGAAGGTCCTACAATGAATAAGCCTGGCAAGTTATAGAAAGAAACCCATGAGTAAGTTCTGGAGGTACTTCTGGTGAGATCTCATACAAGTGAAAGATAAAAGGAAATAATTCACACATTTCTTGTTTGTTTCCTTGGGATTAGTGGTCAGTAACTACAATCTATTAAAAACAAATTTTTTTCCTTTGTTTGTTGGGTTTTTGTGTTGTTGTTGTTGTTGTATTTTGGAAGCCTACAGAATAAGGCACAGGGGAAACGAAGGTGAATGGGAATACAGATGGAGACCCTGCTGTCCTGTTGCTTACAGTACAGGGGTTAGGGTTGTAGGTGGTGAATTTTCCAAAGTCATCTTTGAAGGGACAACTTCAAGAAGTGAAGCAGGTTGAAAATCTACACAAATTCAAGAGGATTTGGATAAGTGTAATGTGGGGATAATTGGGGATTGTTAAAGAGAAGTTAGAGGCATTTGCTACACTTAAAAAAAAAAGTTTCTGTAATTGGTATCAGGGAGGTCAACCATGGTCTCCCAGAAGATGTTGCTTGTTGCCCATATCAAAGACAGGATTCTTGGTTGAAGGGACTGTTAGATATATCCTAGCATAGAATTTCTTACGTTCAGATTATTTTACTTCTATCAATGTGGGATATACCATGTTAGAAACTTGAAGTAACTGGAGTTGTCCCAAACAGCCAATTATAAAATGTTTGTTAATTTAGCCTAATGACCATTGCAAGTGTCCACTTGAAGGCACTTGGGTACTATACCAACTATTTCTAGCATCCCATGGCCTAGTAGAAATATTATCCCCCAAGTGAACTAAAATATGCACAGGACCTCTTACCCTCAAGTATTACGGAATTGATCTTGAGTAATAAGGATGAGGATGATAGGTTTATTATGATTTACTAACAAATATAAATTAAAAATCCACTTACAAATATCCATTTGTATGCAAAATCATTATTCATTACAGTAAATAATTTTTTACGTTAAATTAAATTAGTGCAAGATTGGGAGGAATATGGATTCAATCAGCTATTTCTGGCTTTTTTTTTTTTTTAAACTCAAGCTCTAAAAGCTGATGAGGTGTTTTAATTATTTCGTTTCACATGTGGAAAGAATAAATCTGAAGGAAATAGCTTAGGATTCTTTCCAAGTTTGAATTACAAATTATCCCAGGACCCTGGAGAGAAGCAACAGCAAACAAGATTTGAGGCGGTTCTTTGTCAGGTCAGCCTTTCGATCAATATTGAAAGGTACCTCAAGGACCTAATTTCTCTCTTCTGCTGTTTCCCAGAGTTGAGGGAAATTTAATCTTCCTCTTGATAGGTCTATGATATGTATTATTCATGTATATGTGACCGGTGTCCCAGGTTCAAATCCTATGAAAGTTGCTTCATCTGGCCATCCCGTATCTACGTCAGCAGAGCCCTATGGAATAAATGCCCCATTGCCCCTTTAGCTTGAGGCCTGCACAGGAGACAGGTGATGCTGACTGTCCCTGTGCCCTGCCTACTGGCCATCTGGGTCTTCACACTCAGGAAGGAGGAAGGAGGTGCTCTGGCAGTGCTCAGAGTAGGGCTGGCTTATGTGCCACACACTGCCGGACTCCCCAATCAGACACAGTGTTCTCTGATAATCCCTTTTCCTAAGCTCCACTCTGGTCCAGCTCTGCCTGAAAGGAGAGAAGATCCACATGATGAGAATATACCACATGGAACAGAAACACTCGAGAGAAGAGTATTTTATCCCAATCTGGTTTTTATTTGCAATCCCTTTAATTCTCTCCCATAAGCTCCCCCCCCCATCGTACAGTGGCTAATTTTATTGCCCAGAGGAATCCTTCTTGTCTTGGATTCATACCCTTAAACGTAGACGTGAAGGGCAACCTTGAACATCTTGTAGGAATAAAAATGTGCCACTAACCATAACTAAAACCTGGATCTAAAAACCATACAACGTATTCTAGATGGCATTAAGAAAAAAGCAACATGAAAGATCAAATATTACTAAACAACTGTCTAAATCGCACTTGTCCCAGTAAAAGGCAGTAGAAGACACACCATTTCATAGGCAAACTTGGTAAACCCATAGGAATTTTGTGGCACGAGAAAAACAACTTCAAACTAGGCAAAGATTGAAAAAACAACTTCAAACTAGGCAAAGATTTAGTGTTTGACTGAGGCTTGATCAAATTTCCATCCTCTCCACCGGTCAGCAGGAGAGCTATTATTTTGGTGCTGGTTTTCTAAAAGTCTTCCACGCAGAGGATGTTTTTTTTTTCCCCCATCTGCAGTGATTTCTCTTGACTCTAACCTTCCTGCTGGCACCTGAGCAACCTCCTCAGGCATTTAAACTGCGAAGGGGAGAGTCTCGGGCATCTCCGAACACTGTGTAGTCACAGAGTGATCTGCCCTGCGCTGCTGTGCCTCCCAGAACACCTGTAAACCACGCTCCCTCACTCCCTGCCTGCGGGACACCTCCTTTTGGCATCGGCATAGACAATTCCGTTCTCTGGTGCAATGCAGGTTCCACATCACTTGATGCCAGGAGCATTCTGCTGAGGAACAGGAGTAAAAGGAAAATCAGCAGCCAAGTGACTGTATCATTTTTTTAAATACTAATTGACCTTGTCAAGATAATTACTGCAGATTGGGAGACACTGACTGTCTCTGGCAGGTTAGATGGAAAACTTACTGATTCTGGGGAGAATATACTAGGAAAAAAGTTTGCTGAGTTGAATGAGAAGCCTCAGGCTATTTTAGAGGGAAATACTACGTATTCAGAGATCGTGAGGCAGAGGGACATACGCTTGCTTTAAATCTGGAAGAAAAATATATACTCATGAGATTGTGTTTTGTGTCAGAGCCTCAAAGCACTACACGGTCCTAAAATCCTGCTTTGAAGCTGACAATATTATTGTCTATTTATATCAGCTCAGTGATTCAGTCATTCAACACCCATTTTTTGAGCATCTACTGTTTACACTGCTGTATTAGATTCCACGAGCAACACAAGGGTGAATCACACTCAGTCCCTGAACCGCTTATACTATCATAAGGGAGGTCTTATATTCATAACTAAATATAATACAAAATAGAAAATTCTATGATTTCCAGAATTCATTTAGAAATTTTAGGCTATAATTTGGAAGAGGTCATACCTGGAAGTAACCTTGGAATCATTGGAACCAACCATTTTATTGGAAATCTTGGGTGAATGCACCAACATTTTTCAAGGAGACCTAATCCGTAAAAGAAATCTGATACAAACTGGTTAAGGTATAATTTGTCACAAACTGGGTTGCCAAAGTAAAATAGTTGCACTGGTCTTTAATTGTCAGATTATTTTGTCATCACCAAGTCAACATTGATTCATATGCTCAGTGCTCAGTCCGGAACTGGTCAGGGGATAGAATGGAGAAGGGTCTTTAGGTTGTTCTCATTGATGACTTGGTTTCCTCATAAAGAAGTCTCTCTTAGAATCTTGTTCTATTCAACAGGTGTCATAAGTTGCCCAAGGATGTAGATGACCTGGTGGTCATGGCGGATCAGCAGATGAAGCTAGGAGAGAGATTTATTGTGTTTGATGACAAAAAAGACTCCCAAACAATCTCAACCAGGTATAGCAATGTGTTTGCTCTAACAGGATGAAATTTCATAGTGAAAAGAACCTGTGTTGGAGTCCACAAAGTAAGTGAATGTGTACAGCTGGCAAAGATGTGGCTCAAGAGCAGTAGGTGTGATCACTACCAACCTAGGAGCAGTGATTTCCATAAGCTTAGTGTCAGCCAACCAAGTAAGGACGCATCCAAAAATCGAATGCACACTTAGTCTGCACTAATAAAGGAGAGCTATTCCAAACAAGGGGCCTAAGCCCCACTAATGTCTAAGCTGGTTGGAAACTACGTTTGGAATATTTTTTGCCACACTTCAGAAGACAGTTGGCAAATGGTAGATCACCAAGGTTGGCAAAGGAAGTTGAAAACCATGATATACATAGAATTCTTGAATGAATAAAGCATGTTGAATCTAGGGAAGAGACTTGATGGTGGAAAGTACATGAGGATTAACTTCCAGTAAAGGAACAGCTGCTGAGGGAAAAAAACATTAGACATTCTGGATAGCATGGTTGAACAAAAATGGGACCCAGTGAAAGGAGTCATTGACAGAGAACTTTTAGCTCAACATAAGAAAGAATTGTGTAACAATCAGAGCCACCATAAAAATGGTAGTCTTTTTAAAAAAAGATTTATTTATTTATTTGAGAGGAGAGTGTGTGTGCATGCATTGGGGGAAGGGCAGAGGGAGAGAATCTTCAATCACAGTCCCTGCTGAGCACGGAGCCTGACATGGGGCTCCATCCCAGGACCCTGAGATCATGACCTGATCTGAAACCGGGAGTCAGAGGCTCAATCCACTGAGCCACCCAGGAGCCCTAAGATGGTAGTCTTGATAGATAGTAAGTTCTCTGCCACGGAAAGCATTCAGGGAGCATATTTAATGGAGTATTAGTGTGAGATTCATGTATCAGATAGGAAAACAGGACAAATGACTCTTAATGTCCTTGATAAATCAGGGATTCTATGAGTTTATGTACATGATCCTGGGAAATTATCCTCTGTCTGTGTTCATCTACACATCTACATTCATTCACAGTATTGCTCTTACCAACAAAATCACTGAGAAAAAGACTGATTTATTTGTCAAAAAGTGCATAATACAAGACCTACCTTGTCACCGTGGCTCATACATAGACACTCAACAAGTATTTGTCGAATGAATGAACTCGGCTTGTAATACCAAACAAATGAAAACAAAACACAGAGCTGTATGAATAATGCAGTATGGGAGTATGTGAATTAAATGCTACTAGCCACAGTTTCTATCTGTCTGCTTCCTGGACGAGGAAGAAAAATGACAAAAATCTTAGGATCCTTGATCTATCTTTCTTCCCCCTTTTTTCCCTCACTTGACATCACCTCCCAACCCTCCTTTAGGAATTCAGTTAGAAACCCCGAAGCTCCAAACAACCCCTCCCCCAACTAAAAGGAATTTTCTCTCAGTTACTTACCCCTGCTGACTGACAGACCGATCAAGGTAGAAAGACTTTCAGTCACTGTGTCACTTAACCAGGCCTGTGCATTTAATATCTTCCTCTGTGATTGTGGCACAAAGCTTCAAAAGTCTACTCAGATCTTAGTGAGCAAGGGGATGAGGCATTGAGGGTGGATCAGATCTGAACCTTCCCCCAAATTTCCCAGTGTGGTAGAAAACTTTTTAATAATGGGATCAATAGTTACTGATGTACAGTAGAAAGTTAATCAATTCAGCTAGGCAAATAATGAACCCAAACTACAATTCTACTTCTTTTACTACAGTAAAAGAAAAAAAAATGAAAAATAAAAATGAATCACATACTTTTTTTTTTTCAGGAGGGGAAATAAAAACTTAGAAAATCCAGGGGCGCCTGGGTGGCACAGCGGTTAAGCGTCTGCCTTTGGCTCAGGGCGTGATCCAGGCGTTATGGGATCGAGCCCCACATCAGGCTCCTCCGCTATGAGCCTGCTTCTTCCTCTCCCACTCCCCCTGCTTGTGTTCCGTCTCTCACTGGCTGTCTCTATCTCTGTCGAATAAATAAATAAAATCTTAAAAAAAAAAACTTAGAAAATCCATAAAAACCATCTCTTAACAGACTTACTACTCTTACACTTTCCAGTAAACTGTGCTTGCCCCTCCCTCAAAGTGGCTTTTTTTTTTTTGAGAGGGGCACTTGTATCATGTGTGTGTTTACACGTGTATGTGTGCGCACACATTATCTTCGAAAGGAGAAATAAGAGTGCCAGAGGAAGAGGGAGCCCTGTCTGCAAAGCCAGCCCTGAAGGTCCAGGGAATTCTATCCTTTCCATGGGGTTCAAAATGGGTTTTTCCAGCTCTTCCCACTCCCATGGGTAAAATGGGTCAGTCATTGGGCAAGGTGTGGCTGCTGGAAGCTTCTTTCCAGATACTGAGGGTTTAGATATGTCTGACACCCGTTGGCACATCTGGCTCTGGCTTTCCCTCTGTCCTCAAGCTTTTTCTCCCCTTTGGAGCGGTTTCTGCTCGCCAAACCCTCCAGCAGCCATTCCCCCTTTTCTTTTCTTTACATGCTGGGCTCCCCGTTCTCCTGACTTGAAGCAATCCCCTTCCCCTCCCTACCTTTGACCCAAGAGATTCAGATGCAAGTTTTACATTTCCAGCTCATTTGTTGCTAGCTGAACTAATTTATTTTTATAACTCCCTCTTTCTGACATCCTAAATGCCTCCATGTGTCTCTGTATCACTTCTACTCCTGCGAGCGTAGTTTCTAGTATCAAAGACGGTATTGCAGTGCATGCTCTGCAATTAGTTGAGGTCTCACTCTATTAATAGCAGCCCCATCCTTGGGCCTTCCAGGATTTCATGTATCCAGGGGAGAGAAATAAAGCCGCAGGGCATTTCACAAACAGCCTTCTGTAAATTCAGAGCATTAACGCCACGGCACATCTGATCTCAGCAGCGCCCGCCCCCCACCACTGGGGAGCAACTGCTTTAAAGCAGGAGTCTTCCTTTCCAGGCACACAGAAGCCCCGAGGTAGACAAGGTCGTGCCAGGTCTGGCGAGCACGGAGATTTAGTCTTTGGTTTCATGATGAACCCCGCTTCATGTTCTCAGCTGCCTTACCCTAATGATCCTTGATGCCACTGCCCTTGGAAGGAGGAAGACAGGAGTTGAAATGAAAACCTCAAGTATAAAAGACACTCAGCAATAGCCCTCCCAGCTGGGAGGTGGGCTGGCGATGCATGCTGTTGACCTGGCTGCTTGAATCTAATAACACAGACCAATGCCTGCAGCTCGCATCAGAGAGAAGAACAGAAAATCGTGGGACACTGTGGACACGGGGAATGGAAGGGGGAGGTTGCCCACTGGGGCGTTTTCAAGGCAGGTGGTCCGTCCTCTGTGCTAAGGGTTCTCTTTGATCGTGATCTTTTGATGACCAGCCTTAGGAGCCAAGGCCACCTGCGAAGTTGCTGACAGAGCAAATCGCTGAAGAAGCAGAGAGGAAAATTGGTTTCCGTGCAAATGGACTCACATCCAATACTCCCACCAGGCCCCACCTCCCTGGGGACGTGACTCCTGCCTGGCCATGTGGCCTTGGCCGAGAGGCTGCTGACACCATGACGCAAAGCTCACTGCGGCTGACGGCTGAGGCAGCTGCCATCCAGGGGCAATACTGGGGCTCAGAACTCTGCTCTCCAAAACCGGGGTGACTCCATTAGAACTTTAAGAACCCCCTTCTATTGACTTAAACTGTCAACCCGTTGATATCCAACCCGAGGTTTTCTCAAACTGAATTAAGCTGTTGGGAGGTTCTATGTGACGACACATTTTTAAAATGGCTTTTGGATGTGTGTCCCTGTCAGAGTCCTTTGCTTCCACGTGCACCCTGGAGAGAAAGCTCTGGTTTCAAATTCTTACCTCAAGGAGACTTTGGAGCCCAGGGAAAGAGTTTCAGCTACAGGCACACCTCTCCTGGAGGGGGTAGAGATGAGTAAGTTGGGGAGACTGGAGGGGCGCGATCCGTCCATTCCTTACTGCTTTCTGCCCCTTGTGAGGAATGCTGAGCTCCCGTGCCTGAATCCTGTTGTTCGTGCAGCAGTGTGGAGAGCTGGTCACAAGAGCGTCATCTGTCGGCCTGCTCCCTTTCCTTTCCCCCGACAGCTCAAACTCCTTCTAGATCACGGCAGTTCAGGAGCCATTCCTACCAAAGAGAGAAAAGCTCCCGGAGCTGTGTCGTATTGCCAGCAGGCAGCGTTCTCGTACCGGTACTGGCACTGACAAAGAGATGGGGAGATCTACCCCTTCCTCTCCAGTTGTGAGGAAATGAGTCCTGCGATGCCATTCTCCCCCATGTCACTCACAGGTAGAAACCGCTACGAGTAGACTGTTTGATCGTGAAAGGGTCACTGTCAAAGGCATAAAATAGCAACAATGGTGTTTTAAAGCACTGACAACTATGCTTTATCATGCCTAAGGTTCTTCTGTAGCGTTCCTGCCCTTGTACTGAAACAAAAAAAGCCTTTTTCTCAGAGAGGTGGAAGGGTTAAATCCCAAACCTGAACCACCAACCGGGATTTTCTGTCAATCCTCCTGGAAAGGGGCCAGAGCATCTCCTTCTAAGGCAAGTGCAGGCACCCTGGACATGGCCCACAAATGACTGTCATATTAGTTCCATTTTCCCGGTAGCCCTACAGAGGAGCAGGGCCCCAGCACCAGAAACAGCGGTGTTCAGAGCCAAAACATTCATTTCTCTCTTTCTCCCTCCTGGACACCCTCAAGCCATCTGAGCCTTTGAGCTATAAAGCTTGGGATCCATCTGTAATGAGACTGGTCAGCTCTTCACAAGAAATTTGTGTGGCCAATTCAGCCAATGATACTGATATCACCACTACTAATGCTAATAGCAATAATAATAATAATAACAACAATCAACAACAACAACAGCAACAATAATTGAGCTTTTACTGTGTGCTAGGCAACATGCAAACCATTTCCATTTATTAACTCACGTAATCCTCTTCATGGTTTACAGATACGCATGCATGCTTCTCCTACTGATACTTTTGTCATGTGGCTTGTAGGTGTGGGCAGAAATAGCATGTGCTAACTCATACTTAATTTTTCTGAGAGCAAACTTTCTTATGAAACACATTATATGGGATGAGTTTTATTTCTCTATTTTTAAATTCAGGACTTGAAGAACACCCCTATTTTATGGTGGAAGGAGAAGGATCTGACATCAGTTAGTCCTTTATCCAGTAGGTGCAGGGCTAAATATTTCTTTATATAAGATCTCACTCAATTCTCACAACAATTTTACAAAATAGATATTCTCATATTCATTGTACAGACTAGGAAATGGAGGTTCAGAGAGAGATTATACGAGAAGTAACCCACACAGTAAATTGTTGAATAGGATTTAAACCCAGTTCTGTTTGATTCTAAGCTTCAAGCTTTTCCCCATGCTATTGTTTTTACTTTCTTTCTACTCTCGAGCAGAGGCAAATCTTGCCAGACCATCTCTCTTTGCCCTGACCTACTCTTCCTTTCACCTCTCCTTTCTTCCCCCGTGGTCCCACACCCAGAGTGACAATTAGAAATGACAAGAGGGTTAAGTTGATAGTAACAACGTACCATTTCATGGCTTTTCTCCAGTTTGGACTCTAGAGGGTATGGTGGCCTTGCCACAGTTTCACAAGGTTCCAGAGGCACTAAAGGTGAGGATAAAAACCACAGCACCAAGGGGCATGCATTTCCGAAACCAACCGTAGCCTAGGATTGTAGCTAAATTCAGACTTTTTAGATTCATCTATACTCTTCTCACCCCCAATTCCTTTTTATTCACGTGTCTCTCACGTTAATCATTTCTTTCCAGCCTCAGTACTCTGCTGGAGGCTGGAGGTAGTACAAACCGGAATGAGACATGGAAAAGCTCTGCAGGTCTGTTACAGCGTGCTAGGGAGGTGAGGTACATGCATAGGCCCCTCCCCTCCTCCGCTCCCCCTACACCATATGCATCTTGAGGGCAGGAGTCCTTCATGTTCGTTCTCACGCTCTCCGCAAGGCCCCGCTGGGAACTAACCCTAACCCTAACCCTAACCCTAACCCTAACCCTAACCCTAACCCTAACCCTAACCCCCTCGCCCAACGTCAGACAGCCTCCTATAGTGATGATTATTCTTCCCTGGATTTTTCTAGCCAGTTAAGCTCACTTTAATCTTATTAGGACCTCTAGGTTCACTACCCAGAGTGGTCTAGTTTCTTCTAAGACCCAACCTACCCTGAGGAATACCCGAATCTCTGGGTTAGCTCTAACTGCCCCCCTTCCCTCAGTTTTCCAGTTCTCTCTTGGCTGATGATGATTGAGAGAGAAGACAGACATTAGTTTGGTAAACTTTATTTAAGCACATAACCGCTGTGTTTTGCAACTGTGGTTTTCATGTCGGCCTCCCACATTTCATGCATGTGTAGGTCTTGTGATCAGACACACAGACTGGACTGTAACGGGCTGTACATTCCTGCGGGTAGGGATCTTGTCTGTCATGTTGGTGTCTTCAGCACCTAGCGTAGTACGAGGAACATTGTAGGTACCAGATACAATATATTTTAAATAGATGATATCTATATTGCAGAATGTCCTTTTAAAATATCTCCTTCTGCACTCTCTCCTCTTAAAAAAGGTGCATTCTCTCTGTGTTTATTATTCTGGTCTGGGCTGGGACTTGAATGCTGCTGTAGGGTAGGATCGCGGTCATTTGGGAAAATCGTCATAAGCAGTGGCCTTGCCATGGGGACTTCCTATCTTTTCCGGTCGTGCTTGGATGTAGTTGATCCGCCCTTGCCTATGAAAAATTCAGTTTTGGTTTGCATCCCTGTGTGTTCACTCTACTGTGGCACCATCAAAATTCACCCTGTTTATTTCTAATCACTCCCCGATCTGCCAAGGAGATTTATAATTTCGGTCCTAGATACCACCATTTCTGCCAGTTTGCAAGCCCTTGCAAGTTTGAGGAGCTTGTGCAGAATGGGTAGAAAGCACTGGCCAGGCCCTCTGCGCCCTGCCCCTCCTGGGCGTGGTAGCACAGGAGATGGCTTATCACGCAGCAGCGGGGATTACACGAAAAGCGGGATGACTGGTCATTGGGTTACCTGTTGTAGAAATGCACAGAGGTGACCTGGCTTATAAAACTATATGAAGAATCCATGCTGGCTTTTCACGTGACACAGCTAGCCACAGAAGAGGCTTGCTAAGCCCTCACTCTGGAGCTTCCTGGGTCCTGACAGTTCCTTCTCATGAACAGGCAGAATCCACCAATCCTCACATGTCCTGTGAGTGATTGAGAAGACTCGAGAAGCTGTGCTCACTGACCAGAGCCTGTATCAGTATCTACCCACCTGTCTCTGCTTGGCTACTAGACACATGCTGAGTTTTGTTTTGTTTTGTTTTTAAAGATTTTATTTATTTATTTGACAGAGATAGAGACAGCGAGAGAGGGAACACAAGCAGAGGGAGTGGGAGAGGAAGAAGCAGGCTCATAGCAGAGGAGCCTGATGTGGGGCTTGATCCCATAAAGCCGGGATCATGCCCTGAGCCGAAGGCAGACGCCCAATTGCTGTGCCACCCAGGTGCCCCTAGACACACGCTTAGTTAGCTGGCGATCCAGCCTCTGACATTATGATCAGGAGCTGTACCATTTACATACAAAGCACTATTACACTGCCATAAAAAGGATGCGACTTGTGCTATTTGTGACGACACGGATGGACCGAGAGGGTAGTGTGCTAATGAAATAGGTCTGACTGAGAAAGACAAACGCCATTTGATTTCACTTATATGTAGAATCCAAAAAACAAAATGAATGAATAAACAAACAATCAGCAAAAACAGACCTGTAGATATACAGAACAAACTGATGGTTGTCAGGAAAGGGTCCGGGGGAGAGGCGAAATGGACGAAGGGGAGTGGGAGATACAGACTTCCGGTTAGGGAATGAACAAGTCACAGGAATAAAAGGCACAGAGCAGGGAACACAGTCAGTGATATTATAACAGTGTGGTATGGTGACCGATGGGAGCTACGCTTGTGGTGAGCACAGCATAACATATAGCAGAACCGACTATGTTGTACACCTAAAACCCATGGTTGTGTGCCAAATATACGCGAATAAAAAAAATTTAAACTACAACATGGAAGTATGTGCCTGAGTGCTTTGTTCTCTACAAAGCTCTGAATCGCCTCTTTTGTTAGACAAGCTCAGACTGTTAACCAACCAAGGCTAAAATAATCATCATTATCACTTCAACATGCAAATGTTATCTTACAGAATAATTCCAGACACTGTAATAGATTATAATATTTGTTCAAAATTCTTTCTTCCCTTCCACCGAGTCCATGGCTTCTCTCTGTGAGGATACGTCACTCTCCGACTGACATTGGGCTTGGCCACAGAACTTACTTTGATCAGTGGAACGTGTGCTGAAGTGAGCGTCTCACTGTCAAGTCCAGGCTTTCACAGTCGTAGTAAAGTTCTACTTGGTCTCTTGCATCGCAGCCAACAGCCGTGAGAAAAAATATACACTGGAAGCTCATCACACCTTCGGCTGGGTCATGGAATGAGAGGCTGACTTGAGCTCATGCGTCGGTGAGCTCAGCTGAGCCACAGCCGATTCCAGACTCCACAAGGCAGAAATACATGTTGTACACTGCTAAAATCATGGGATTGCTTGTTATGCAGGACTATTACAGCAAGACCTGAGTGTCAGTTTCTACATGTCTGTATTACCTCTGATTTTTCTCAAAATTGGTGCGGGAGGAATCATTGTACAGAGGAAGCAACTGAAGCTCAGAATTTGAGACTCATCAAATATTACAAAACTCGTCTTTCTGGAAGGCCGTGCTTAAGCCCAGATGTCCTGACGCCAATAGCAGTTCCCTTCCCATTTCATACACACTCAAACCTGTCCTCTATGGGAAGGCTCTAACCCATTAATAACCATTTTTTCTTCCAGTCTTCTAGCTAACTAAGCACATACCTAATAGCCATGTGGTTATGAGGTAGGAAGATTCTCTGATAAAAAAAATATTCAATTTAGTTAAATTTTATAGGAAAACATGCTATAGAAGTGTTATAAATTATTGACTATTTCCCATCTCAATTGATTCTCACAGTGTGCTGCATTTTTCTTCATTTTCTTTTGTAGTTGTCGTCAGAAAGGGAAGGATTAGCTTTTCAACTGCTGCCTAGGAAACTATTCCTAGTCCTTTTCTTAAATCTATTCACTGGACAATTGCATCTCCCTGCTGGGCACCGGGCAGCATTACAAGGGGTTCCTGGGCTGTAGCAGCTGCAGTCATTTCTTAGCAAAGATCAACTGGGTACCAACTGGCCTGAGTCCAGATGTCCAACTGACCATGTTAAATAGCTACCCAGGCAGGGACGGTTTAAACACAATGCCATATCCTCAAGATGTGTCTTACTATTATAGCTATTGACATGTATTAAGCACTTAGCATGCCCAAGTGCTTAATGCATGTTAATAACAGACTACCCACACACATGTGACTCAATTTGGTTAGCATATACCCCTTTTCTCCTTCCCTGCCATTTTATCCACATGAGTTTTCTGGGTCTGCTGAACCTGACTTTAGCTCCAAAGTGGGAGATGGAGAAGGATGAACCAAAGGACTGTACTTTGGAGTAGAGTTAACGGCTGATACACGCAACCCTTTGCACACATAGGTGACAGTGAACTGGAGAGAATGGGGTCATCCGCACTTTGGGAAATGGAATTAGAAATCTGTTCAGTGAGTTGGAGTGATCAGACCTGAATGAAATAATAGACAGGCAAGGCAGTGTCCCAGCGTCTGGACAGCAAGTGAGGAAGGCAAGCAGAATGTACAGGGGAGAACCACATGTGTGCATCGGGCATAACGGGAAACAGGGAGGACAGGGTCAGCAATACTGACCCACAGAGCAAGAAGAGTAGATCCTGCGAAGTCTGTCCTCCACCGACAACCTCTGAGCAGAATCCCATACCGTGGCCAAAATTTCCTTTTTAAAAATTTAACAATTACCTGTTGAGCTCTTTGTCCATTCCAAGCCCAGTGCTGAGCAATATTTGCATATGATGGTAACCAAACAGACAAGACATTTGCATAATTGCTTGACTGGACATTAAAGTGCTGGGAAGAAGATTCTCACAAAAGTACCAATACAATTTAGTATTCAAAATACCTTTAAAGAGGGGTGGCTGCATGGCACAGTCAGGTGAGTGTCTGACTCTTGGTTTCAGTTCTGGTCTTGATCTTAGGTCATGATTTTGGGTCATGATCTTGGCTCGTGGGATCAAAACCTGAATTGGGCTCTGTGTTTAGTGTAGAATCTGCTTAAGACTCTCTCTCCCTCTGCCCCCTGCTCCTGTGTGCACTCTCTCTCTCTAAAATAAGTAAATGAATCTTTAGAAAAAAACCTTTAAAGAAATATTAACAGGAACTATCTGATTCATCAAGAGATATACCCCAAGTCTATGAAGTGCTCAGCTCAGAACAAGAAAAAGTGGGTTTCAGGAAGAGCAGCAGGGAGCTAGGTCCCTTGTGACCATCACTGGGAAGAGTTACTGAGGAGGCAGGTATGTCCTTTTGTCAATTAGAATAGTCTCACCTGTTTCAGATGGTATCTGAGGATGGCCTTCCCAAATGTTAGGGTGCATCAGAATCACCTGGAGGGCTTGTTAAAGCACACCCCCTCATCTTCAGATTCAATAGGTCCGGGGTTGGGCCTGAAAATGTGCATTTCTAACAAGTTCCCAGGTGATGCTGCTGGTCTTGGGATCACACTTTCAGAGCCACTGATTTGAATCCTGTTTCCTAAACTCCCCTATTGGCGATAATCGCCTATAAATGTAGATTTGGGTCTCTCTTCCTTTATCGCTGCTGCAAAGTGGGGTCCCTTTGGATCCATACCTTTCATTCCTCACTTTGGAGTTGAAGCCAGGGCCAGCAGCTCCGGAGCAGTGCTGTGGATAGAATGATGGAGAGGGAGAAGCTGTTCAAACACCCAATTTTCTAGGCCTTTCCTCTGCATATTTGTATATAGTAGAACTGGGGAGAGGTCCAGAAACTGGCATTATTCTCATATACATCAAGAGACACTTGTGATCAGGTAAACCTAGGAAACCTAAGTTTCCCTCCCATGATTTTATGAAGACTGTTACATAGTGTGACAGAGAGAAATTCAGGTTGCACTGCGTTTAGCAACTTAGGTGAAGTATAAAGATAAATGGCTGTGGAGTCAGAGACCTGGATGATATTTGACATTCCTACGTGTTGTGACTATGGGCAAACCTCTAAATAGGAGGGTTATGTGTAAAATACAGCATTATCCGCAGAAGTAGACCAATAACACCCAGTTGTTCCTTTAGCTTCTACCGTGGCTCAGGCGGTTACCAAAGTGAGCGAGGACAGATACGGTCCCCACCTCCACAGGCACACACGATACAGGCAAGCAAAACGTGATGTAAGTGGTAACAATGAGGTGTGATGAGGTGTCCCCCTTTGATCAAAGGGTTTCCATAGCATATGAGGAGATAATGTAGAACTGTTGGAAATAGAAAGCTCACTAGCCATAAAGGAATTGACTTGACCATCACCATCCTCATTACGGGCAGGGGACAGTTCTGATAATGGTCACAGAGAGATAAGAAAAGGAGACCAGAAAATGGACAGCCGAACTGGGAAGTGTTGACAAAATAAGCGAATGGCCAAGAGGAGAGGAGGCAGGGAGGCTAGCGTGGTAGAAACTAGGAGAGGACAGAGTTTTACAGACTTTGAGAGCAGGGTGGGCAGTAGTTACAAAGGCTGCAGAGAGATCAAGGACAGCAAGAGATGGCATCTGGGAGGCTGAGCTGGGCAACCGGTGACTCGGGGGAGGAAGGCAGATGGTACAACGAAGCATGTTATTTTCCATCCGTTTTATCGAGCAGGACACTGAGCAACAGAGAAAAATACCCCCAGGTAAGTCATTTGCAGAAATCAGATCAAAACGCTCTGCCTTCCCGAAGGTCAAGTTATGTCATTGCAGATTAGAGTCCCAGTCACTTGGCTGGTCTCCACCGCTGGTACGGATGCCAGCCCGAGCAGTCCTCGGGGACCACACAGGCGAAATGACTCCTTTTGGAGGGAGCTTCTTGCATGTCTGGTGGCTTCTTTCAGTGCAGAGTCCGTGGGCTGACTCCCTTGGTTACGCATCTGTAAGGTACTTTGAGGGTTAGGAGGCTGGCGCGCTATAAACTGTTGCATCATTAATAACAAATAAAGCTCTGCAAGAAACCTGCATTGCAGACATGAGCTCCACCAAACAAGAGATCCACCATGGGGTGAATTTCATAGGAAGTAGTAAAAAGGATGACTTCTTGGGGCGGGGGTGGGAAGGAAGAGTTAGACAGCGAACATGTGTTGTTACTGACGTTTCAAAATATATGCATTTTTAAGGTATGGGGAGAAAAACCTGTCCCTACGCTGGCTCTTCTAATTCTACTGGGCTGTTCACAAACCTGAGGCATCAGGACTGGAAAAGTCTGAGGCCACAAAATGTAGATGAACTGCGGGAACAGACACACGGCCACAGCAGCAGATGAAAGGGAGGCGGCTGGGGAAGGGCTCAGCTGAAGATGATGAGGCATTACATAATGAATTTTGTGAGTAAGTAACTCACTTTAAAATTGCTCCTTTTGATCTGTTAAGAAGGTGTTTACTGTAATCAGGAAAAGGTTTACTTGGCAGAGGGAAGAAGAGAGAAAGAGGAAGCCAGAGAGACTGTTTTCGATCTGGTTTTAAACAATTTTCTTTGCTCTTTCTGGTGTTTAGATCCTTCCCTTCTTGATGATTCCCTCCACCTTCGTAGAAAAGCAAACTTAATTTTCATGAAATATTGGGGGTTTAAGGGTGGAGGAAGTGGCGGGAGAGCAGATGGGAAAGGGATAAACCCAGAGATGCCTTGCTTTGTAAAGTGAATTATGGTTTTAAGCCGGATGAAACTACAGCAGCACAATCGCTGATACAATGTGAAAGCAGAGATGAAGCATGTGAGGAAAACAGCAAATCTCTGCCCATGTAACGGATGAGGCTTCCTGGTTTTTAGGGATTTCTGGGCATTGCTAGGAATGCCCCTCTCCGTCACCTCAGATGCTCTTACTGCATTGTTTCAGACAATTCAGGATGCAGGAAAGCTGAAAGTTCTTTCCACTGGGGAGGGAAGGCGAGTGTCTCTGCGCCATTAAATTTGAGTGTGCACGTAAGCCTTTCTACCACCGATGGGTGTAACGAAGATTCACGACGCTGACTGCCCAGTCAAGTCTTTCTCTTTTCTTCTTTTTCTACAATCTTTCTCTCTCCCCGTCCCTCTTTCCCTCCCTCTCCCTCTCTCTCTCTCACTATCTCCAGGGATCTCGAGGGAAGTGGCTTTGGCAATAACGGCTTTTATCCCCAAACTGTGACCACGCAACGTGACATTAGCCATCTATGTCCCCTTATCTACTTCCATTCAGGTTCTCACTATGCAAGGACCAGGTGGCCCCTGGAAGCATGGGGCCTGCAGGTCGCATCCCACTTCCGGGACGACCAGGTCTGGGGACAGCAGATAGGAAAGAAGCATGAGCTCAACTGCTAACTGTACAGTCATGTCATGTCAACAGAAAAGACCTCATCCCTTACTTCTCCCAGAAAAATCTCTTAGGGGAAACCCTAAGAATGTTAAAATGTTGCTTTGACAAGTCAAAAATCCCTTTCTATCCTCTCAGGATTTGGGTAAAGAACACAGGAGTCTGTATAGGTCCAAGAACAAACCAACCAACCACGCACGTGGCGGCAGGTGCTACAGAGCAAATCCAAGCATGACGACAGCTGGGGCAGGTCATGTCTCTGGGTAACCCATTCCCTGGGTACCCTTATTTCAGGTGAAACTCCTCAGACAACAGACACTTTGAAGTCCCTAAGTGACTTACTCCTAACCCTTCAATGTCTTTCCCAAGAAAATTTGCTCAGCTCCCATTCCCAGGGACAACCACACCTCTGAGGGTTTTCCTAAAAGATATCCAGCAAAGAACCTGGCATGGTGGGCAATGAGATATTTGTCAATGGCATGCTAATGGTAAGACCACAAAATAAATTTCAAGTCGGACACTTTTCTTTCAAAGAACTTAAAAATAAAACATTTAACAAGTCATAGAAAAAGTGTCTCAAATTGAGGAAATGGCCAGATTTTAGTGTCCCTGTCCTAAATATTGGGTTTTCTGGCATTTTATAAAAATTTGTTTTAAAAGATTTATTTAATTATTTCGGGGGGGGACTGGGGGGGCAGAGGGAAAAGGAGAGAGAGAACTTGAGCAGACTTGGTGCTGAGGGTGGAGCCTGATGCAGGGGTCAGTCTCACAAGCCTGGGATCATGACCTGAGCCTTAAGCAAGTCCAACGCGTGACCGGCCGAGCCTCACAGGTGCCATGGTTTTCTAGCTTTCAAAGGTTTTAAAAATAATTTTGCAGAAAATTTCAAACACATACAAAGTAAATAAAATTAAATATGGAACCCATTACCTTGCTTTAACAGTCATCCACATTCTGTTCTTGTTCCATCTAAACCTCTACCTACTCCCCCTCACTTGATTAATATTTCTATTTATGATTTTGCTAAAATGAATGTACCCTAAAATGCACGAATCTTAGCTGCATGAGTTTAACAAATGGATATACACATGCAACTCTTTCCCCTATTATAAATACCACATTTTCATCTCTCCAGAAATTTCCCTCATGATACTACTAGGTCATCTTAGACAGTTTTGCCTGTTTTAAAAGCCATTTCTGCCTGTTTTAGGACATCATGTAAACAGGACCATATAATGTGTATTTTTTGTGTCTTTTTTCTTCACGTTGAATGATGTCTCTGAGATTTGCCCATACGCTTGCATGCGTGTGCAGTTCTTCACTTTGCTGAGTAGCCTTCCATCATCTGACTATACCACAGTTTGTTTGTCCATTCGTCTCTTGACGGACACTCGGACTGTCTTCGCTTGTTAGCTATTATGGAAAAAGCTGCAATAAACATGCTTGTACATGTCTTTTGGTGGGCGTTTGTTTTAATTTCAGTTGGACAAATAGTGAAGAATGGAATTGTGGAGTCAAAGAGTAGGTATACATGTCACTTCATAAAAAAAAAAAAACTACCAGTTTTCCAAAATGATTATATGATGTTCCGTTCCCACCAGCAGTGTATGAGAGTTCTCTCTGCTCTGCATCCTGTTCACGGGTGGTATTTGCCCATCTTTTTAATTTCAGCCATTGTGGTGGGTGTTAGTAGTATCTCATCGTGGTTTTAATTGCTTTTCCTCTATGGCTAATGATGATGAATACGTTTGATGTGCTTATTTGTATTTCTTCTTTTGTGAAGGGACTGTCCTCTGCCCATTTTAAAAATCAGATTCTTTGGATATTCTGCGTATAGGCTCTTTGTCAAGGTGTCCATTTCTGGATTCTCCATTCCAGTGTATAGGTTCTTAAGAGCAAGAAAGATGTGAGAAAATATGTGTGTTAGATAGATAAACTTTATTCAGGGATGAGTTACAATGCTGTCAGTTGAGTTCAATGCTGATGGATCAATAATATTTATTAAATAATTTGTCCTTAAACAGAAACACACATAAAACAAAGTTATGTATTGATTGGTTGATGAGAAGTTTTTGAGCAGAGGCTCACGGGAACCAGTTGTATTTCTCCTAGGAGCAATGATTCGATATTTGCTAATTTAGTGTATGGCTACTTCATAGAACATAACTACTGAGAATAACAAGAATCTACTATTTATATATATATATATATATATATATGGAATATATATATATATTTATATATATATATGGAATATATATATATGGAATATATATATAGTTTTCTGTCTGAAAGAACTACATCTGTGTGTTTATCTATATATATCTATAATTATATATAATCTATATAATATTAGATTTACCCACATATTTTCTATTTCAAAATCTTCATTTTTTCATTTAGATGACAGTGTCATTTCTCTTCAGCCAAATAGAACTTTCTTCAGGGTATACTGAAGTGCAAATCTGTTAGTAACAAATGTTAGTTTTTATTCATCTTAAAATGTCTTATTTTAGGTTTCAATTTTGAAAGATATTTTCACCGGATTTAGAATTCTGGATTAACCGTTTTTATACTTGGGCACCTTAAAAATGTGCCATTGTCTTCTGGCCTCCGTTGTTTCTTTTGAAAAGTCAGAAATCATTCTTATTATGATTCGACTGTTTGTAATGTGTCATTTCTTTTGGTGTGTTTTCAAGATTGTGTCACCATCATTGGTTTTTCAGAAGTTTGTAATGTACTTTTGTCTGTTTTTCCATTTTATCCTGCTTTGGGTTTATTTAACTGCTTGGATCTGTCAATTGATGCTTTCACCAAATTTGGGGTTTTAGGCCATTAATTCTTCATGTATTTTTTCTTTCCCATGCTCTCTATCCTTTCTTTTTGGAATTCTAGTTACACATATGGTAATTTTTTGATATTGTTCCACAGGTCTTTAAGGTTCTTTTCATCTTTCTTTACTATTTTTCTGTGTTCTTTAGATTGGATATTTTTTAAAATCTACATTCAAGTTTACCAGCTCTTTTCTTCTGTCTCCAATCTTAAGTCCATCGTATAATTTAAAAATTTCAGTTATTGTATTTTCTAGCTCTAAATTTGCCTTTTGCTCTATTTAATAGTTTCAATTTCTCTGCTAGGATTCCCATCTGTTCATGCCATTTGCATACATCTCCCTTTAAGTCTTTGAATGTATTTATGATGCCTATATCAAAGTCTTTGCCTATTTAATTACAACATTTGGGTCATTTTAAGGTTAGTTTCTAATAACTGTTTGGTTTTTTTTTTTTTTTTTTTTGTATGAATCACTGTGATGTAATAAAAACTATTTGGTCTTTGTCCTGGTTCCTAGCACAGGGCTCCTAAAACCCTTGGAATCTCTAGAGAGGTAAGAGTGTCTGGTACGCCAGTGAGATGACTCTTAGCTGGGGACCTCCTAGATAGCTTCAGGATACAGACCGGTCACCAGAAAGAGAAGCCATGATTAGAGGGTTGGGACTTTCAGCCCCACCCTCTGACCTCTGGGAAGGGAGAATGGGGAAGGGGAGAGCATCTGGAGATTGAGTTCAATCAACAATGGCCAATGATTTAATCAGTCATGCCTACATAATGAAACCTCCATCAAAACCTCTAAACCATAGGGTTTGGAGAGCTCCCAGGTTAGTGAATACATGAAAGCGTTAGGTGGGTGGTGGGTGGCATGCCCCTCTCTCCCCATCTCCCACCTCTAATTACTTGTCCTATACTACTCTTCCATTTAGCTGTTTCTGAGTTGTGCAGAAATAAACTGGTAATAGTAAGTAAGGTGCTTTCCTGAGTTCTAGGAGTCATTCTGGAAAATTATCAAATTGATATATAGCTGGTCAGTCAGAAGTGTGGGTAGCCCCTTGGGACTTAAGACTGGCATCTGAAGTTGGAGTATGTTGGTGAAGTTAAGCTCCTTAACTTGTGGAGTCAGCACGAACTCCAGATAGTGTCTGAGCATGGAACGATTGGTGTTGGAAAAGACACCGTGTATTTGGTGTTGGAGGAAAAAACTCCCATGTGATGTCATAAGTGGGTGTCAGAACCTGAGAGTCACATTTTCCTGCTTGTTCTCGTGTTTAGGGACTCACAGCTTTAGTGAAGCTGGGCATTATAAATGATATGTTATAGAGACACTGGATTTTATTTTGCTCCTCAAAAGTGAGATTTGTTCTCTAATTCAGTTAGCTTGGCTGGACTGAAATTCCAAATTCTATCTCCTCTGTATAGAACAGTAGCTGAAATTTCTGTTCAATATTTTAGCTTTCTAGATCCTGGTTGTTCTTTACAGACTCCCCTAGGACTTCCCCTAAACATGAATGCTTTAGTCTACAGCATAGGGCCTTGTTAGATTTGTGTGTGTGTAGATTTGGGGTCTCAGCCTGTCTGGGGCTCCCCCGCTTCCATGATTTCCCTCTGACTATTTGGCTATTCTGCCACCCACAAACCTGTAAGGTTGCAGCTTTCTGTCACCTGAACCTCCTGTAGATGAGCAGTATTTTTAGATAAAACACCACCTCCAAATCTCATCCTTCATTGCTCCTCTTTCAAGGAAAGATACCTCTCAGTATCTGCTTACTTTTGGTCACTCTCCGGAGCCTTCAATGGTTGTATGTGTCTTTGTGTTTAAATATGGTTTTTTCCTATTTTATAACTGTTTCCTGTGAGTTAGTTTGACCAATTACTCCATCATTATTTAGTTCACTTGCTTATAATTTGAAAATGAGGTATGTCTTTGATAAGAAAGAAGCAAGCAATACCATACATACATTATGAATGCGTATTATGCATTCTAAGGTTCCCATTTAGGATCTGATATTAGCTAGTTTAAATTCTGATAATCTGATCAATTTAGGTTTAACAACAATTTAAAGAAACTTGCAGCTTAATAGTAGAGGCTGTCCTCAGCCTCAAATAGAAATAGGACACAAATAATCTCCTTAATAAAAGCTTGGTGTTTTGTTATTTAGCAATAACTTTTATACACACCGTCACACTATAGTCAGGAAAGTAAATAACTTGCTTAGCATTGTGCTAATGGCATATGACACTGCCCGTAACCGTACTTGAGGATGACTGGCTCCTCATGCTTCTTTTGCTCCAAGCCCTTCAGAGTCTCCTGAGGTCTAACAGTGACCTACCACATCCAATGTCATCTGGCCCCTGCTACTTCTCTCACTTTCCTTTTACAACTCTCTTTTTTGGTCACTCTGCTCCAGCCATACTGGTCTGATTTCTCCAAACACACAGGCATATTCATATCTCAGAGCTTTTCCCCTTGCTGTTCCCTCTGCCTGGAATTCTCTTCCCCTAGCTAGTCTGCTTGCTGGCTCCCTCTTTTTATTTTCGGTGTTTGTTTAAAATTTGTATTCTCAAAGCAGCCTTCAATTTCCACTCTAGCTAAAATTACCCCCCCCCCAAAAACACCCTTCTAGTACTGCTTCCCTTATTGCATATCTTTAACATGGTATATAGTTTTTTATTTATTGTGTTTATTTTCCAGATTTATTTACTAGTCATTTACTAAAACATAAATTGCCTGAAGGCAGGCATTTATCTCTCTTTATGTTTATTTATTGAATCCCTAGGCCCTGGGATGGTATCATGCACATAGGAGTTGCTAAATAAATGTCTCGAATGGATAAATAAATGAAACCCCCTCGATAGTATCTGGAATTCTGTCGAACATTTGCCATCGAGGACTAACTTTCTCAGCCGACTCATACACACACAAGCAGCTTCTGGTATTATAGACATGTTGGAGCCTCACGCTTGTATTTTCAATTCAGTTCCTGTGTTGGGAAATGTCGCTTTTTATTACACCACAGGGGGCTGTACGTTATTATTATAAGACAAATACTATTATTACGAATACCAATGAAACCCAAAATTTAGTCCAATGAAAATATTTCTACGCTCTGACCAATGGTCCAGGGCCCATAGTAATAGTACTTCATTGGTCTTGTTATACTGAAATTCTTTTCTTGTATATATTACGATGTGTATGAAATACATATATAATCTCAGTACAATCCATTTTCTTTTCCCAGTCTTTCAGTGGCTTGTGATAATGAGAACATCCACCACCTGACTGTGTGACATAATGCAAACTGGAAAAGAAATATAACACAGTGGTTCTAGCCAGCGTAGCACAAATAAGGAATAAAATATGATTCTCCTAAAAAAAATTACAGGGGATTATAATTGGCTCAGTTCTCTGGGGAACAAGAAAAACCAAAGGGAAAATGTCAGAGGGGAAGAGGATTGGCTCCTGCTAGGGTCTTTCTGCCCTGCATGCTTGCGCAGCTTTAATGAACCACCTCACCTCTGAGGGAGGTTGGCTCCTGTTTTGTTTTATGCCCAGTCCTTGACCTCAGGGAAACGACCTAAAAGTACTGGCAATGAGATTTTGAATGATGTTGATTACAGTAGATTTCAGCCCAGTGAAAGATCTGGTAACTTAAGTTTCTCAGGATGGGGTTTGACCTGTAATATTTTTACAGATAGCCATCATTGAGCATCAAGGGAATATGTGACTTGCACAGCAGGACTAGTTTTCTCTGATTATCGAATCCTTGACAGTCAAAATTACTTTCATTTTCTAATTCTCAAATGCCCCCAGGCAAGTCAACTTGCCCTCCCGCTCCTAGCCCTCCCCCCCATGAGGGTTTCCTGGGCCCTCCCTTTGTTTGCCAGCTCCTGAGCTGTGAAAAAAATGTTCTAATTTGATGTCTTACCCAGATTACCTAAAAATGTCTCTCTACTTTCCATATGTGGGAGTATGAGCATGTCATAACAATGGTAATAGCTGCACGATCCTTACTGGCCTCCCTTTTCATCAATTCACATAGCATTTGTGATTTTTACTAAAGGGACTTAGCCAAATCAGAAATCCTAAACTGGCCAATGGAAATAGTGACAAATTAAGTGATTGACCACATAAGTAAAGTCCAAGATCTACACGTTGCTGACTTCAGTTCCCACCTCGGATACTTGCCACATGAAAATTTGGTCTCTCTGACTAAGCTTTCTTGACCATAACTGAAATTCTACCCCACTTCTCAAAACCTTGTTTTTGATATTTACTCCCTTCCATCTAGAGGGATTAATTTCTTTCACATTATTCCTCACCCTGCTTCTTTACTTAGGTAAAAGTTACTTGGTTACTTCCATGTTCCACTTTAACTTTAAGCAAACATGTTATAACAAATTTCAAATGAAACCAAACATACATTTACTGCATAAAATATTTAATAGCCGAAAAAGGGAAAAAAGAAAAAAATATTATTATTTCTACCTCTCAGAGAAAACCAAAGATAATTTTTGGAAGTATTTCATATATATATATCCTAAGTCATTCATGTGTGTGTGTGTGTGTGTGTGTGTGTATATGATAGTGATATATATATAAGTATTCATTATAAGAAATTATATATATAACTGTGTATACTTTAACCTACTTTAAAAAATGATATCTAATACCATCTTCATACTCAATTAAATAAACACCTATATCATAATGTTTATTGTCTTCTCAGAGAGGGAGCATCTGCGATTTAGAGCATGACCTCTGGAGCCAGACTGCCTAGGTTCAAGTCCTAGTTCCACTACCTATTAGTTGCATGGCCAGGGTAAATTTTTTAACCTCTGTGTAACTCAACTTCCTCATTTATAAAATGGAAATAATAAAAGTACTTTTCTCATAAGGTTCCTGTGAGATCAAATCAATTAGTATTTGCATAGCAGCTAGAATTTTGTCTGCTACATAGTGAAGTATGATAGAGGCATCCATTTGCATCATCATTATCATTCCATTTGGGAACGTTGAGTCTGCTTGGGCTGCCAAACAGACTACCACAGACTGGATGCTTTAAGCAACAGAAATTTATTTTCTCACACTTGTAAAGATGGAAGTCCAAGATCAAGATGCCAGCAGGGTTGGTTTCTGGTGAGGACCCTCTCCTCAGCTAGCAGACAGATGTTTTCTTGTTGTGTCCTCACATGGTCTTTCACATGGCCTTTTCTCTGGTGTGTATACTCCTGTATTTCTTCTTGCTCTCGGAAGGAATCCAGTCTTATTGGATTGGGGCCCTACCTTTATGACCTCATTTAACATCAATGACTTCCTTAAAGGTCCTATCTTTAAACACAGTCACATTCGGGATTAAGGTTTCAACCTATGAGTTTTAGGGAGACATAACTCTGTCTATAATAGGATGTATGTTAATTTAGTTACTGTTAGACATTGAGGTTGATTTCTGGTTCTTACCACAAAGATGTTGCTGCCTCAGGGAACACCATCCATTACTATTTCCTTAGTGTAAATTCTTATTTACGTTGAAATATCTAAGAGTGTGTGGAATATTAAGGCTTTTGAGAAATAGCGCCAAATTGCTCTACAGAAAGGTTTTCAAATTCACATGTCCACTAGCCATATAAGACTTATTTTATTTTCAGTTTATTGCAAGGAATACAGTCCTTTTAGGTATAACTAAAGCCTGGTGACTTCCCACCATTCCTGCACCTTCATGTCTCTCCTTGTCAACACACACACAAAGTTGTTCTCTTGAAAAGTGATATAATAGAGACAAGTTGGGAAAAACACATGTTGGCCTACCCAATGTCAATGAGATTTACATCAACAAGCGTTCTATTTACTGGTATAAACCTCAGCAACAGAAATGAAAAATGCAATTACAGAAAACCCCAGGACCATGGCAGGCCAAAACAGAAGACGAATTTGGAATTTAGACATCAAAAATTAAAACAGACATGTAAACAAGTAAGTGAGCCAAATACTTCACGCCTGCAGGAAAAAATATCTCAAAAGGAACATAAAATTAAGCAATTTGATTATTGAAAAAGAGAGTGAAAACTGAAAACTCAAATTTCACAAGTCAAGTAATATTTAATGGTAAAATAATCTAAAACACAACTTAAAAACCTACTGTGAACGTGCTCAACCATGAACAGAGGAGTAGAAAGAGCACTGCAATGAACATTTTTATATATGCACAGCATAGGTTCAAGATAGCTATCATTTTGTTAAAATATTTGCTTTATTTATATGGATATATATAATTTTTTCTCAATAATTTGGAGATTGATACTTCACTGCTAGACACTACGGGGTGCATCTGCCAAAGTAAGGACTCTCTTCTAAATCCAATGTTGAAACATTATCACACTTCAACAAAATTAGCAATAATCCCCGATATCATCTAGCACCAGGCTCCTATTCAAATTTCTCTAATTTTCCCCAACTATATTTTTTTAAGATTTTATTTATTCACTTGAGAGAGAGAGAGAGGGAAAGAGAGAGCAAACAAGCACAAATTAGGGGAGAGGTAGAGGGAGAAGCAGATTCCCTGCTGAACAGGGAGCCTGATGCAGGGCTTGATCCCAAGACCCTGAGATCATGACCTGAGCCAAAAGCAGATGCTTAACCATCAGAGCCACCTAGCCGCCCCCCCCTGCCCCCAGCAAATATTTTTTGTAACTCTTTTCTTTAAACCAGGATCTAATCAAGTGCCAGGCACTGTTTTTGACTTATCATTGAAGTCCTTTTGCAATTTTTCACCTAATGGGTTCACCGTTCAGTGGTGATATGATTGAATGAACTTATTTCATCGAGGGATGCAAAGTGGAATTTTTGTTTTCATTTTAGAGTTATTCTTGCATTTATTAGCTCAAAATTCTGTGTAAAGAAGAACGTTCTAGCATTAACACATTGTCTAAAATGTCCGAACACATGCTCTATTCTTTGTCTTTTGTTAACTATTTTCATATCAGAAACTTGATGGAAGAGTTACTTTCAATGATGGTAAACGGTGTTATTTTCCTCTATTTTTTTAGTATCATCATACATTTTATTTTATTTTATTTTATTTTATTTTATTTTATTTTATTTTAAAGATTTTATTTATTTATTCGACAGAGATAGAGACAGCCAGTAAGAGAGGGAACACAAGCAGGGGGAGTGGGAAAGGAAGAAGCAGGCTCATAGCAGAGGAGCCTGATGTGGGGCTCGATCCCATAACGCCGGGATCACACCCTGAGCCGAAGGCAGACGCTTAACCGCTGTGCCACCCAGGCGCCCCTCATCATACATTTTAATGTCGATTTCAGTTTATCTTCTTTTTTATTCTCAAATTGTCACAGATATTGCCAGTGAGAGCTCTTCCAAGCTGTCTTCTATGTCTTTTTGACATAACCTCATTTCTCTTTCACTCTTTCCTTACCTCCTCAAACTATAAAATGCTCTAGGTTCACCTGTTTAACATTGGTTTGGGTTTTATTCATTTTCCTTTCAAAACTTTTTCATCTTTGTATTTTCCAAGAAATGTGAAATAAAGAAGTGAATAAATTATTGTAACCTGGTATCTTGATCTTAGTTTGGGTTTTCCCAAAAGCAAACTCAGACAATGACTTCAGTACAGGTAAATTATTTGGGAGTTGATCTCAAGAAGCCAAAGTGAAGAGATGGGGAAATTGAACATGAAAGGGGAAATAGCAAAGCACATGTATGTTGGTGACCTAGTTATCATTGTGGGCAAAAAGCTCAACCCCCTGGGACCTTTTATGAAGAATCTTGTAGAACAGAACATTCATTTCCTCAGAATAGTCCCCTGAGGAAATGGGGACTGAGATATGTATCAGTTACATTTTTTCTTTCATGGTCCAGGGTTGCCAGGGTTGCCCTGGGATTATTAACTGTTGAGCTGGAGAAAATTCTGAGATGGAGAAGTAGAACTCAGGTGCTCAAAGGAGGAAGTTACCAGTGTGCTAAGTTTATAGATGCCAAGGAGATTGGGCAAGGCATTGAGAGCATCTATTATATGGGAAAGTGAAGCTGGTGTCTCCTTGACAATATATATATATGTTCTATTCCTTTCCTTTGTTTCTGGACCCATGGTCTCTACCACTTTGAATGCCAGCTATATCTGGATCCAGAAGTGTTCAAGTGGGCAGTTTTCCCTGCTTTTTCTGCTTTCTAAAATCTGTCCATGGTGTTCTATGCCAAGTGAAAGGCTATATTTATCTTAGATTGCTCCCTGAACTTCACATCTACATTTCCAAATGTCAAGTAGGTACATCCAGTTGGATGTTCCATAGACTCCTCACACCCATCACGTCCCAAGCTGGTGACATCTTCCCCGCTAGGCCTGCTCCCTCTCCAGCAGTAGTGTGAATGGCACTACCATCTACGTAGCTGCCAAAGCCAGAAGTCAGTCATTGCCCTTGGTGCTTTACTCTCACCACAGGCCATCAATTGTCTTTCATGTTTTAAGTGCTTTTCAAACCCATCTATGTCTCTTCATTACCACTGCCTCTATTTTATTTCCGGACACCATCTTCTCTTACCTTGATTAGTGTGGCAGTCTCCAAACTAACTCTCCAATGTTGCTGCTTCTAATCCCTTCTCCACACTGAAGCCAGGTGATCTCTCTAAAAGGCAGCAAGAGCAACTGGTCCTAACACTATTTTGTAGAATCCTTTGTTGATTTCTGTTTGCCTTAAGTATAAAGCTGTCCTTCAAGTGGTTGAAATGCTTTTCTTGATCTAGCTGTTGTTTTCACCTCTCTGCCTTCTAGTCTGTCATCGTCACCTTCTCCAAGTCCCCACCCAACCACACACCCACGCACAGACTGTGGGCACACTACTATGGTTCTGGAACTTCTCTCAGGTCATGCAATGCACCATTCTGACTCTCTCTCTCTCTCTCCTCCCCCTCCCCCAGTCCCCAACCCTACTCTCCCAGCTTGGGACACTCATCCTACATTTGTCCCTCTGGCTGACTTTTACTCCACCTTCAGGTCTCAGAAGACATATCTTTGAGGCCTCTGCTATATGTCCTCCATATTGCACACTTCTTGTAACCACCCCTCACCTCAGTTTCCACATCTATAAATTGAATATAATAATTGTGTCCACCTTGTATGATGGTTGTGAGGATTAAAAGAGCTAATATATGCAAAGTACTTAGAACGAACACATGCAAAGTACTTAGTAAGCACTCAATAAATACTTGCTATGATGATGGTGTATCATACTAAATTGCATATTTGTCTGTCTTCCCAACTAGACAGGGAGTTCCAGGAGAGCAGGAATTTTTTTGCCTATCTTTTTTTCCCTAATATTGATTGATTTTTGAAAGAAAGAGAGAGAGAGAGCACATGCACACAGTGAAGGGCAGAGGGAGAGCGAGAGAGAATCTACAAGCAAACTCCCTGCTGAGCGTGGAGCCTGACACGGGGCTTGATCTCAGGACCCTCAGATCCTGATCTGAGCCCAAACCAAGAGTCAGGTGCTTAACTGACTGATCCACATGGGCACCCCAATTTTCTGCCTATCTTGTTCACAACTGTATCTCCTGCCGTGTGTTCACTGTTACACGGTAGGGACTCAAATAAGTATTTGTTGTATAGATATATGGATGGAACAGGGAGATGGTAGCCTGAAGCAAGGTGATTTCCCTAGGGTTTAAGGAGATGGTAGAGAGGTGAATGTATGTATAAATGATTGTCATGTTGGGAGAAGGGGGCATTTCAGGTGATACAGCCCAGGTTTTCAGGGATAGCCTGTAGCAATCCTTTAAGAAGGGGAACTTTAATGATCTTATTTAATCTTCACAATGGTCCTGTGAAGACAAGGGCTTTGCTGAAGAGGAGTCTGGGTAGCAGAAAGATTACATGACTGGTCTGGAGTTCAAAGTAAGTGACAGAGTGAAGCTGTCTGTCCAGACTCTTGGCTTCTCCCTTCCCTAGCTGCGTTCTGTAAACTTGGGGGCTGCAGTATGTTAATGAATGTTAGCAAAGGCTTGGGGGGCACAAATAAATTTGGGGACCACAGGATTCTATAGCAGTGACTATTGTTGTTATGCATTTTGCTGCAGGGCTGCTCAAAGACTTTAATGTGTCAGTGTGAATTGTGACTCTCCAAGAAGAGAACGCGTACAGGCTTACTTGAACAGAAAGCCCAATCTTCCCAGAGCTCTCCTGGAAAACAGCCATGGCCTTTGCTCGGCCCTCTACCCATGTTGCCTACTTCCCTTTTAACTTCAAGATTTGGTCATTTCTGATCCTTGAAGTTTTAAGTTTAGTAACCAGGATTCATTAGTGAAAACATAATCCCTGTTGAATCCTCAGGTGATTTAACAATTATTTGTTAAAGACATGTGATGTGCTTGGTGATGTGCTCCATGCTGTGCCGTACCACAAACCACTAAAAAGGTGGGACAACATTACTACTGAGAGAAGCAACAAAAGCAATGACAGTGACAACACAGCCTTACCGCACCATGCTTTGCTCTTTCCAAAGTGCATTTATAGCTTGCATCTCACTGCCTGATGGGATAGATGTAGTAAGTGTTACTGGCCCCATATAACGAGGCTAACAGGATATAATCCTAAGGAGTCAGATGAATCGCCCAGGCCCATAACTAGCCATCCATTGGGGTGTTTATTTTCAGCTTTCCCTCAACTTTCCAGTATGGTAGATTTCATTTTTTCACTTTCGCATTTGAAACAATGGAAAATCTATCACAATACTTTATACAATGATGGAAGTGGAATGGGCCTTGGTGATTTTTTTAAAGCCAAACTCCCATTTTACGGTTGAAGAGACTGAGGTCCGAGGGGGCTCAGTGACATGCCTGAGGTGCCCCCACTGCCGTGAGCTTGCAGCCCAGCGATAAGGAATGCTCTCTGTTATCCACCTTCCACTATCCGTTATCCAAATCATCTGATTTTTAATTCTATCACTGTTTCATGAAAAGTACATTCATTTTATTCCCGCCTTAACATTGGGCCTGAACCCACTCAGAGGTCTGTTTGTTCCTATCATTACTACCCTGAGTGGCTTTCGTTTACTCCTCTATTGTCTGAGGAGATTTGGAAAGAAGTCTCGAAACTGTTAAGTCTTCAAATTGGCAGTGATCTTTAAGACCCATAAAAGATTAATTACCAAGGGAACCTATAACTTTGCATGATCAAAGTAAAAATTCTATTTTTATGGCTGCTTGTGTTTTATCCTCTATAAATTTTATGGTAATGATTAGGCTCAGAGGACGAACATAATTTACATACATCAAAATGTCTCACGCTGTCCTTCTAGCCTGGGAAACACACCTGCAGGAAGTAGGGGAAGGAGAAATCTCCCAAGTTCTCTCAGGCATTAATCAATGGAAGCTCTCTCAGGCAGAGAGAGACACACAGAGACAGAGAGACCGAGAGAGGGAGACTCTGAACGGTGACAGTGGCCTCCTGTAACTGCTGTCGTGTGGCCGGCAGTGCTCAGGCAGGAATAATGCTTTCTGCGCTTGTCAGAAATACACTCACTTCAGCTTTTTTATCCCTTCCCCAAGGTGATCAGCCTTATTTCCCAGAAACGCTTTTTCTCTTACACTGACCAGAAACTCTTTAGACGTGTCAGCCCAGGAAGGACCTTAGAGAATGTTGCTATTTAACACGACTGGTTTCTCCCACCTGTGCCCAGAATATGTTCGAGCCTATAGATAGATGTGGCACGTGTCTCCTGAGTCCCCGAGGCACCTTCCCTCTCCTCTATCCTCCCACTTATTCTACCTTGGATTGATTTTGCCTCCTAGCGAAGAGTTAAAGGTTATCACGCAGGGATTTAAGTCCGGGCACGCTGGCAGACGTGAACCAAGGCAACGGCAGCTACAAATAGCATATGGTACAAGCTTTCAGGGTAAACATCAATTTCTCCAATTTGCTATAGCCCAAGAACCTTATAAGCCTAGTGAATGAATTGTGAGTGTGGGTTTTGTGCTGGTTGGATGGAGCAGGGTTGTTTCTATAAAGCTCTGTTAATGTACACGGAGTCTTCAGCTGAAATATCATGAAGGAGTACAAAGTCACAGCTGTTTGATTCACTGCCCTCTTTACATATGCCAGTTTCAATCTTCTTGGATAAAGGCTGCCTTGCACTCTCTCACCTGGATCCTGCTTCATACGGATGGGAGTGGTGGCCAGAGCTTGTCCCCAAACACCGGGGCAAAGGCTCTCCCTCATCTCTCTGCTTACTGAAACCCCATCTCCATCTACAAATGCACTACCTGCCCTTTGGCTCAATACATGTATATATATTTTTTAATTTTTAAAATTTTATTTTAAAACTGGGAGCATGCAATTTAAATAATCCATGTCATTTTATGAAGGACTTTATAACCTATATTATTTACTCAACTTTAGCAAAATTTTCACCGCATTCTAGCGCACATAATAAACTTTGATATTGACTTAAATTCCTGCATTTAATTTGACAAATACATTTTTTTTTCCTTCCAGATATCTCTGGTTTACAACTTCACCAACTGGCAACTAATTTGATTCTCTGGGAAACTGTATAGGACTTTATGTTCACAAGTAATGATTGTAAGAGAAAGCGAAATTCAGATAATCACACATGTTGAAAATAAACACTTTGCAAGTGCCTGGATTAACTGAATTCAATTTAGGAAGAAAATGAGCACTTTGAATAAAAACATATAATTTTATGTATTTAAATCATTATGTACTAACGTGGGTTACAAGAAGATATCATAAGGTGAAATTCAATATAAATACCAAGGCACATTATAACAATTCATGTCCAACTGTTTCCTCAGCTCTTTCCACTCTTTCTCAGGGAACACCCATGAACAGTCCCCTATATTTGGAAATACATTCTGTTTCTATGAGAGCCTCCATTTACCATAAGAGGTAGTGAGGTCTTTCCATGTGCTAGCACTGTGCGAAGTGCTTTACAAGGGCTATCTTGTTTCACTTCCAGGAGATAGGTACAATTATTATCCCCATTTTATAGATGAGGAAACTGAGGCCAAGGAGAAATAACTTGGCCAAAGTCATAAACTAGTAAGCCTGGAGTTTAGACACACACTCAGCCTAAACCCATTGGGAACCTTCATGTTTATATCTGGGCTTTTAGATTGGACATAGTTCCCCCAGAGCTGGGTGATAGTTCTGCATCTTTGTTTCCCTCTGTGTGCCCAGAAACCCAAATATTTGTCAATTTTAAAGGGCCAAAGCAATCTTAGGAAAAGCCAGAGTCACAGTGTAAAACCGACAGGCCTAGAAATACGATTCTCCCAAAGGAGACCCAGCTTTTCTTCCTGATGATGTTAAAAGACTAGAATATGATAATTTAGTTTAAGGACAACCTTAAATAAAAGTTTCATTAATCAGAACGAGTATTCCTACAATAATGAGCCCTGGATTGAATTTTAGAACCCTCTTTATGCTTTGTTAATAACAAAGCTGTATAAAAATAATTTGATTAGACAGTCCGTTGCAGTGGCGTGACTTAGCTGTAAAAAGGGTTCCTTAGCCTGGTGTCTGAGCATACCCAACTTATGTAATGCTAACATAATGGATTATGCATATTGTATTGGGTTAAAAAGGAAACCCAGTGAAGTATTACAGCAATTTTAAAAATATATATCAGGGCTTGTTCAGCACAGATATTTAAAATTTAAACCTGTTTAAATATTCAACTGAAACTAAAATAAAATTCTGAAAAATGGTATTCAATAGAAAAGCTCCATTAAGAATAAAAATGCTTTTCCAAACCCATTTAGTTCTAATAGAAACCCATCGAGTGAGGGTTTCATCGTTGCAGCACCGGCCAAGGGAGAAATTACACATACGTTTGGGTAAGAGGAAATCAGTTGGACTTCTTGCGGCCCGAGCTTCGCTTGAAAAAGTAAGAGAAAAGAGAAGCTTCAGACCCACACTCGTGAGGATCAGGCCACCCTTTGTTTAAGTGGTCTGGAGCTTTCTTAAATAGCATCTTCTCGTTTGTTCCCTTGCTTCGGTGAAACCTCATTTCACCTTCCCCATCAGATGTCATTCTAAGAGGAAAAAAAAATTGGCACTTCTTGTTGCAATATCAGGATACTGACCAATTTGCCTCCTGAGAGCCAAGCTTTATTTCTCTGATAAACATCCTGCAGGATGTTTTTATTCAATTAATTGGAATGATTGCTTACACAGAAATGCACTGCTTTATGAAGGTCTGCTTGAATATCGGGCTTGGGCTGAGCCCCAGCATTTTTGTTCCTGAGTTCTCCTGACAGCAAACGCATGAGGATTCTGAAACATAATTAAAACAATCAGCAAGAATTAGCCAGCTTGGTGACTGCACTCAAATAGCAAACACAGAGAAGTAAATAGGGAAATGCATGGGTACAAGAAAGGGAGTGTTCCAGAGATGGAGGGAAGGCTTTTAGGAGACATAAAATGGAGGGTATTATGGGAAGAAATATAGGATAATATAAACAGAGTCTCTAATCCTGAGGACTGTAAATCCCTTTTCCTTAATTGGTTTAGAAACTGTGGTCTGTAATGTGAGACGGAGGGTTCTGGCTGCCTTTCTTCTTTGCTGCCCGGAATCACATTAAGTGGAAAACAATAGCGGGGCTGACAGCTCCTTTTCTGTGGGGCACTTAGAGCTAATCTGCTATTGAGACTAATACAATTACACGGGATTAGAACGCTGCCAGCGTACTCAGGTTGGAGGATTCTCTTCTCAGTGGAGGGACCTGGGCTCTCTCAGAGGAGGGTCTGAGGTTTGAGAGGGCTAGTGCATCAAGTCTACAGTCCTCCTAATTCTTCTAAAACCCAAGGAAGTAACCATGACTTTGTAATTCACTCAGGATCTTGATTATGAATTCTAATCCAAGCAAAATTCTAGCGGGAGTTTTTGCCTTGGTGGCTTTACACCATTTGGCTTATTTCTAAAGACTTAGAATATAATCTAGAGATTTCCTGACAGGAGTGCACCTACTTGTTCTCCATGTGTGCTCCACTTCAGTTTCCCAAGACAGAGGGAGAACCTGTATTCAGGAATTCAGGAATCACAACTGGCCAGATAGTCATTCCCTGGTATCTACTTGCACTCCCTTTGCAAACTCGAACTGACAGGTAACACTGGGATTTTTACCAAATGAATATGGAAATCTACCAGCACTAGTGAGCTAACTCAAGGTGTTCTTTTTCTTTTCTAATATTTACTTATTTTGTGACCTCTATGCCCAACGTGGGCTCAAACGCACAACCCCGTAGAGGAAGAGTGGCATTTTCTACTGCCTGAGCCAGCCAGGTGCTCCTCACTCAGGGTTTTCTTGAGTGTCCCTGGGAACCTGACAGTGGTCTCATGCTCCATAAAGGAAAGGTGTGATATTTATCGAGGGAATACATGAGCAGGACACAATACTTTGGAAAAATAACAACTTTTTAAAAAGCACTGCCTATGTCCTCCTCATGAACCTTAAAAACGATCTCCAACAAAATGAGCATACTACATATTAGCTGTCCATTGCTATGTTTCTCTATCATACAGTAACTAGTTCCAGCTATTCTCATTCTTATAATTTTTAAATTGAAATAGCAAAAATGATGTGCTTATCCCATCCCCAGCATGGGACGACAATGCTTTTCTAATTTAATTCTGAAGGTGTTGGTCCTAGATAAGCGGCCCTAGTGAATGCTTGAGTTCCCCCATCTCTCTGTTCCACTCAAATTCTCCCTAAAGTTTGAGCAGCTTTCTCAAGGTCAGAGTTAGCTTTCTGATGGCCCAGAAATGACAAAGAATCCCTGGTCTGGTACTCTTTTTGGTACCAGGTATTTTCTTCAAAAGGCCCATGTTTCAACTCAAAAGTGACCATCTGAGATGTTAACTGAATGTTATGATTTGTCTGTGAATGTGAGGCCCCAAATGAATGAGATTCTGGCACCTCTGATACAGGCATGGGAAGTGGGAAAAGGAAAAAGAAAAGGGTAATAAGACAAGATGAAGACAGACTAAGGATTTCACATATTAATTAACATGAATTTTACCCAGTTCTGAGAAAGATATCAAAACGATTATTTTGGGCTTGCTTTTTATCTAGCGCTCTCCCTTGTTCCACCAGTTCTTCAAGGGGAGGACTCCTCTCTCCCTTGCCTCCAAAGGCCTCCCCTGGTGAACGAAGGGCGGTGACACTGAAGCCAGGCGTTTTGCCTCCGAGCCCACCATGCTCAGACCAGCGCCAAGACACAGGAAGAATGAACCACTCCTTTGGTTGGTGAGAAACCTGCTACTTAGAAAGCTGAAGTAGCTTGCCTGCAGACTGGGCCTGAAGTCCACCGATTCTCTCTTACTCCATTCCACACAACCCCTGTGCTCTTTCCCACCCACGTCACCACCATCAGCACCATCACCACTGCCGCGACCGCCATCCATGAAAGCCTTCCTCTCTGCCAGGCCCTGGGTTCATCACTTGACTACACTCATGCATCAAAACAACCTTGCGAGGCAGGCAGGTACTTTTATGCCCACTTTGTAGAAGAGAAAACTGAGTGTCAGAGAAGTCAAGTGTCTTGCCTAAAGCCACACCTCCAAAAATGTCAAACTCAGGATTCCAATCCAAGATTTTGTGAAGCTGGATCTTACTCTTTCCATCACCGTGATGCCTTTTTAGCTACTGTGTGACTGGTCTGAGCGTTTGCCATACCCAGAATCAATTCCTCTGATTGCTCATTGGGGAACCCTAACTCCAGCCTTAGGAATGGGCACATGACCAAATCTTATCAGGGACTGTGTTTTGTCCCCTGGCCATGGGGATCCACAAGGCTGGCTTTATGGGCCTAAGGTCTGTGTGGTCTCACAGGATGCCATCTTCAGAAAGGTCCCACCCTTCATTTAATGTGCAGAGGTCACCATCTTGAAATTCTTGATAATTTTTTAACAAGGGGCCTTGCATTTTCATTTTGCACTGGGCCCCACAAATTGTGTATCTGGTCCTGGTGATTGGTCTTGGCCTGGACACATAATGAGGCTCAATTTCAGAACTTTGCTGGACTTTTTGAGAAAGCAGAGCCCTTTCTCCTGGAGTGGTAAGCCTGCAGTTTCTGGGGGCTGTCATATGCACAATCTGCCTGAGAAGGAAGCCAGAGAAAGGGAGAGCTGAGAGAAAGAGAGAGTTCCTTGGCCTAATCAATTCCCCTGTTACTTTTTGCCTGAGTCAGTTCTGGCTGGGTGTTTCTGCAACCGCCCAGAAAGTCCCAGGTAGTACTGTTGCAGACCGGCTTCTCCAGAGCAGTATTGAGACAGGGTTTAGGGTACAGGATGTTCATTAGGGGACATCTGTAAAGGGAGGGAGGAAGCAGGACTGCGCAGAGGAAGAGATCAAACTTCTGCCTCTTGCAGGCCTAGCAAAGCCTCAGCCAACCTGGAAGTGATCTGTAGACGGAACATTGTCTGTCTGAGGTATCCCGTGTCAGGCCAAGGTGGCCAGGCCTTCGCACCCTGACTTGTTCAGTCTCAGGATGGAGCTGCTCCAGGAAAGGTGTGGATTTGAGCGAGGCAGCTCCCTGCTGCTGAGGCAGGGCCCGAAGGAGCTGACAGCCCAGAGCTGTCTGCTGACCTCACTCGCTGTAGCTGGGCAGCCAATCCTTCTTTGGGAAGGTCAGTGTGCCCATATCTGAGCCTCAGTTCTTCGAAAAGCAGAACCCAAGGCAACGGTTTATATGTCCTATTTTATAAGGGAGTGCAATCCTAGGGAAGCAGAAATTAGGGGAAGGGTGAGGCAAGGAAGGAAGGATAGCCAGTAAGGAGGTGTGTCACAGAGCTGGCCTCTAGTTGGTCCTACGCACAACTGAGCTCCATCTGATTGTGTCCCAGGACATTCTATACTGGAGGAGGAAGAGAATCCACAGGTGACCTTCTTTCGACAGCACAAAGGGTCTGTCCGTCTCTGTGGTGTCTCTCAAGTGACTTTATAAGAGGTACAAACTCCAGGTGCTAGGAGGACTGAAAGGTAATCTTTAAACTCTGTTGCCCTCAAGCTGACCAGCTAGCTGGGAAGAGGGAACACATACCAAGAATTAAAAGGTGACATAGGCGAGGAAGGCAATTGGTGCAAACTAATGGTGTATACAATGTGAGCCATGGCACCTCTGAAAAGCAATGGGTGTAAGAGACTGAAATAGCGGGCTGTTTACTGAGAGGTAGGCCTAGAGCTGGACATTTAAGTTAGAACTTTTCTGTCTGGAGAGATAAGGAGCAAAGTGCTGGGGGTCAAATGGAAGTGCACAAAAACCAAAGAGACTACATCTTAGAGTAGCAAATGGATGAGAGGGCTGAAGGTCCACAACAGAGCTGGGAAAGAAGTTCTGAGAAAAAGAAAAGGAACAAAAAGAGAAAAAAAAAGGATGGGAGCTGGTGGAGATTGGTATTATCGTATGTACAAAGCAGGATTATTTTGGGACCATAAGGGGAAATTCTCTCCAAAGGTGTCTTCTTCCCCACTCTCCAGTAGCAGTGCTGTGGGATTGCCAAGTGCGTATTCTGTGTTATGTCTATACATGGTTTATGGAACTTGTTGCCATGCAGATTTTGGAAGTGCTTAACTTCAGCGTAGTTAACTGTGACCACATATCTCTTTTCCTGGAAACATAAAATCCCTCTTTAAACAATTAAAACTATAATTGGCTGAAAATCTCTTATTTGACTTGTCAAGTTTTAAGGAAAGGGAGCAAACATTAGAACCTCGTCTAGTCTTGCCAGCCAGCTGTGAGACAACTGAAGGGTTATTCCAATCATCCCTTTAATTTGTTTCTTCATCTGTGTTCATCATATTTCTCGAGTGCTCCAATGCAGTAATTGTATTGGATAAAACACATAAAAATGGGATCCATGAAGGTGTTGCTTATTCAGAAAATAGGGAGTTATTGATTCCAGATCTGGCCTTCTGATTTCTGCCAGAAACTGCAAACTGGGTTGGGAAGTTCTGTCTTTTCTGGGAGTTGATGTGTATGGAGAAGTTAAAGGGAAAGGGAGATGCTTTCCAGAATGATTTCTTTTTCTTTCAAGTACTCAGCGTGGGTGCTTGCACGTCTTTATTTGAGATGATCCTGCTAGTTTGCAGAAACCTTGGTGCACTGACAGTTGGTTTTGGGAAACTGCGAATATCGGAGGGTTCGAAGGACCCCTCAGAGAGCACTGGGTTTAGGGAGCTTGAGGTTAAATTCAAGGATCCTAAGTTCACTCCTCAAACAAAGTCCGAGTGAGACTTGTTTCCTTCGCTGCAGAATAAACAGATGGTTGAGGCTACTCTGCTCTGTAGCCTTCAGAGCTGCAGAGGATGGAGGCCTGCGTGGCTCAGGTCACTCTGGTCTCTGAGACGGCCCTGAGCACCTGGTCAGTATTTGTTTATTATTTATTTAAGGGAACAAAGAAACAGGCTCTCTCCTCCCAGGCAGTGAGAAAAGGCATTCCCTTCCTATGTTCGTAAAGCTCTGGACGTCTTCCCCCTATGGAGAGCTATCAAATCCCAGGGTTGAAGGGCCCCCCAGTAAGTCATCAGAGGCTGTGTCCTTGTTTTTGTAAGTCACTTTCCCGAGGCAGGGTCAAGATTATGATTCCCATTTTGCACATTTTACACAGGAGATCAATCTTCAATTCCCAACAACTGAACATCTCCAATTTTTATGTGATGAAACTTAACTCCAATCACACGGGCATAAAGAATACACACACCCCCCAGAGCGTTGTTTGATTTCAGGAAGAAATTTTATTTCACCTTAAAATATGGTCTATAGGAGCCTAACTGTGAAAAAAAAATGCATTGTGTGTGGGCCTCTTTTGCATATTTAGATATGGAAGAATGTGAGCGGTCGCCAGATAATATAATTTTCATCCAGCCCAATACCGAGTACAATGAAGAAAATGCAACTTTGGCTGTGTGATTTATATGTGCTTATATACCCTTCATTTTTAGTCTATATGAAATGCAGACATTTATAGTTCTATAACCAGAGGAATAAAATTTGAATGTGTAGTAAAACGAGAAATGTATTTTAAATGGGCTTTAGAAAGAGAACCGGGGAAGTCATCAAGAGGCCACAGTCGCTAATGTCGTTGGTTATTTTGCTAGATGGCCACTCAGATGGAAGCCTGGCAGGCGTGGGATTGAATTTGGGCTGATGGGCAGTGGGTGATGGAGTGATGGCTTCCTGGAAGCGACTGAGATACAGCTATGCGGTAATCCAGGCTGGCCATGAAGCAGCCATAAAGCCCGGATGAGAAATTCCTCTTGCCCATGTGGTGCATCCTTATTTTTTTACTTTTAAAAGAAAAACTGTTTTATGATTTGGCATAGATCATTGATTGTAGTGCTTTTCCATTTCAGATATCTCCCAGCTGTGTTCTGTGTCAAATTTACAAAAACAAAAAAACCCCCCCAAAAACCAAAAAAACCCATTATTCCCACAAAATATTGGAAGATGTAGTGGCCATTTGCCCATCGGCACCTATCACTTCCAGTATAACTCCCTTGGACATGCATTATAGAAGTCACTTACCGGCCCCAAGTGATGTATGGGTAAGAGGGAGCATTAAAGAATGTTCCTTGTAATGGGCAGTTGGTGTTGTTGACTCCCCTGCAGCTGTTCCTCTTTGTCCTAGAAGAACGCAGCAGACCGCTTGGAAACCTGTGTCATGTGGTTTGAATGGAGATGAATCTGTTCTCTTTCCAACCCCAGCCACAGGGATGCCATGTGACCCAAGCTAGGCCAATCAGAGTGCTCCTCAGGACTTTTCCATGAGTACTTTAAGGAAAGACTGGTTCATTCCAATAGTATTACTAAGCTGGGGGGATATGGGCTTAGGGTTGCTGGCAGCCACTTTTACTAATTACATGGAGAAAAACATCCTAAAGACTGAAGCCAAGCCAAGCTAAGCTCAGTGATGGAGAGAAACCAAACTCATTACCCAATTTAAATCTCTAAATTCAGCCATGCTTGATTCCAGTAAAAAGCCCCCTTTTTAAGTTTTGTGAACTAATGAACTTCCTTTTTTGCTTAATGTAGTTTTAGTTGAGTTTCTTCTATTACTTGCCACCCAAAAAAGCCCTAATATACTTGAAGTTTATAAGGAGACTATAGTTTGTCTATATTAACCAGCCCTCCTTGTAGCCTGGGTTGGGGCCATGTGGCTAGTTCTTGCTAATAGACTGTGAACAGAAGCGATCAAACGTTGAGGCATTCAAGAGATGGTATGCCTCCTCCAGCTCTCTCTTCCACTTTTGCAGAGACCAAGAGACCAGATAATATGGCTAGAAGATGATGGAACCTGCCTCAGCCCAGGTCCCTTAGCCCACGTAGTCAGAGCCGCCTACCAGCTTTAGCTGAGTTAAGCCACTAAGATTTCAAGAATAATTTGTTACAGACATCTAAGGGCTTGTGATAGAAGTTAAGCTCAGCTCTATGGAACAATTAAGGAAGTTATATTTTTCTTTGTTCCCCTGAGGTGGTGGCTAAGATCCATGTCTACCAATTAGGTTTTTGTACTGCTCCTTCAGAGCATAAGAAGTAGACGTAAAGGGTGTCAAAGAAGACATTAAAAAAAAAAAAAGAATAGGGTGACGATGAGCACAGGAGCCCTCTTCAGTTTTGTGCCTCGAGAGAGGTAGAGCTCCCAGCCTCAGAGAAAACCAACATTCACTGGGTCCAACTGTGAGTCAAGCACTTTACCTATGCTATTTCACTCCATTTTTACCAATGAGCAATGAGATGATACAATTTCTGTTTTATTGACAAGGAAACTGAGTTCCAGAGAGATTAAGTAGAGCCACAGATTTCTGGCTAGAAATGGTCAGCTTGAACCCTCTCTGTCCAGCTGCACAATCTAGCCCAAACTATTGTTATTACTATTAATATTATATATAATATATATTATATATAATATAATAGTATAAATATTACTTACAGAAAATCCTTTCCAGATGCACTTAAAATACCAGTCTCTCCCAGCCACCCTTCAACATAGAAAAAGCAAGTTCTTCCTATATCTGCTCTGAGTCCTTGGGTTCAAGCGCATCAGTGTTTTGGGAGCAAAATGCATGCCTCCCAGTGCCCTGGCATGCCCAATTCCCCTATACCTGAATTCTTGCGTCCTTTGTCTGGCCACCATTGGAAGGTGCCAGTCTTTTTCTTCAATATCCAGTCCAACACTCTCCTTCTTAGCTTAATCAATTTTGCTCTTGGGCACACAGCCAATCCGGGTCCCATAATTCCTCTTTCCCAGTTCCTCATATTCTCGAGGCTATTTCTCTTTGCCTTGACAAATTTTCTATACTGATGGTCCCCATTTCTAACTAATCTGTCAGCCAACGTCCTCCCTTCAGCCTAACCTACAAGTTTCTTAATCTAGATCCAATCATTTTTCTGATTGGATCAGAAAAATGAAAGACTGCCCCCTCATTCTTATTTCTTCATACCATTAGCATTCTCAAAAAATATTTGTAAGTGATCACCTTCTGGGTTTCTAGTAGAATAGGATTTAAGTTTTAATTCACAGTAATTTGGTGAAGGAGATTATTTCTTCTCAAACTTCTAACTTATCTTAGCTTCAATAAGTGTCTCTTATTCTAAATCCCCATGCATTTATGCCAAACATACATTGGTACCCAGAGTGTAAAACGTGAAATTATAGAGATACTCACTGGTTATTGTAGGATTCCCCCAAACTAAACACCAAACACAGGAGTATATCTGGAAGTTTGAAGAGTCTATATTCCAAAAATATAGAATCAGGTAAAACTATCCACTGCTTCATTGCCATAAAATAAAGGCAAAACAAAACAAAGCCCTGGAGAAGAATGTATAACGTTCCCAAAAGGAAATCTGGGGAGAAGACCAGGATTAATTCTCTGAATTTCCATGAAAGGACACCAGCGATCATGAGCTGTCAGGGCATTCAAGCAGTCATACCTAAGTAATGTCACCGCACTGCAGCACAATTAGGACTCCTTATGGCCTCTCACTTAGATCAGTATTTATGGAGGCTCAGGCTGCAGATTATGAGCCAAAATCTGGCCTTTTTCCCACCAGTGACTAAAATAATGCATAAAAGCCCATTTAGTACATCTCTGTGAACATCACATTGTCATGAACTCATCCTTGAGACGTAAATTCTATAAGCGTTAATGGGTTTTATTCAACAAACATCCATTTTGTAGTCAGACAATTTTGCCACAGACACCTGCCAATTCATAGTCTTAGAAGAAATCACTGAGCTTATAGAGTTGTCATTTTAAAAATGAATATGTCTCATTATCTTTATTTATATCCTTTTTACTGCTCCAAACTATCAATCCGGAAGACCTCTGAAGCTTCCTGGGGAAAGAAATTGTTTTCTAGTCAAAATCAAACACTGTACTTTGCCAATTAACAATGGGTTGATTTCGGCATTAAATTCTCATTGATTTTATTGAAATAGGAAAGTAGGCAGAGGTCCCTGCCATCTAGAGTGAAGCGTATATCCTAACATTGAAAGGTTTCATGAGAGATTGGGTGCGAGGAAGGGACCTGGGTTCTAGTACCTTTGCGGCCTGCCACTATCCAGCCATCAGCCTCTCGGTGAGTCATCACACCGCTTTGGGCTTCAGGTTTTCTCAACTGTAAGTTTCTTTTTTTTTTTTTTTAAAGATTTTTTATTTATTTATGTGACAGAGAGACAGCCAGCGAGAGAGGGAACACAGCAGGGGGAGTGGGAGAGGAAGAAGCAGGCTCCCAGCGGAGAAGCCCGATGTGGGACTCGATCCTGAAACGCCGGGATCACGCCCTGAGCCGAAGGCAGATGCTTAACGACTGCGCTACCCAGGCGCCCCTCAACTGTAAGTTTCTGGTCCTCTAGAATGATCCTCTTCAAGCAAATAGGATATCAATTGTCCTCCCTGTTCAGCTTTCTTCCAATGTCTCTATCAGACAAACTCCTATTTAGCCTTCAAGTCCCAGCTCAAACATTGCCTCTTCTTTGGTTCTTCTTAGATCTAGGACATCTTCTCGCAAGTTTATATTTTACTTTATCCGGAGGATACTTTTATACCATAATAAATACTATGGTAGGAGAAATAGTGGCCCTTCAAAGATGCCCATGTTCTAATCCCCAGAACCTGTGAATATGTTAATTTACATGGCAAAAGGGACTTTGCAGATAATTAAGTTAAGGATTTAAAGACAGGGAGATTATTTTGGATTATTTAGGTGGGGCTTGTATAATGTTAAGGGTTTTTTAAAAGGATTTTATTTATTCATTTGAAAGCACAAGAGAGAACCAGAGCATGGGCAGGGGGAGGCGGAGAAGGAAAGGGAGAAGCAGTCTCTCCCCTGACCACAGAGCCTGACTCGGAGCTCGATCCCAGGACCCCGAGATCATGACCTGAGCTGAAGGCAGACACCTAACCCAGGTGCCCCTTATAAGGGTTTTTACATGAGGGAGGCAAGAGGATCCAAATTTAAAAAAGGAGATGTGACATAGTAATGATGCAATTCGAAGACGGAGGAAGAGGCCATGAGCCAAAGAATATAGGCCTCTAGAAGCTGGGAAAGGTAAAAAAGAAAGAGAGAGAAAGAAAGAAAGAAAGAAAGAAAGAAAGAAAGAAAGAAAGAAAGAAAGAAAGAAAATGATTCTCCTCTGAAGCTTCCAGAAGGAACATAGCTCTGTCAACAGCTTCATTTTAGACTCCTGACCTGCAGAACTGCAGGAGCGTAAGTCTGCATCGTGTTCAGTCCCTGAGTTTGCAGCAATTTCTTACAGCAGCAATCAAAGACCAGCACGAAGACTGTGATATACGCTATGGTGTACCAATATCATAACTGCTTATTTGTACTGCTGATTGTCTTCTTGCTAACCAATGAACGTCTTGAGGGCAAGGGCCACCTATTTTTATCTTTATAGTCTCAGTTCTTTTTTTTTTTTAAGATTTTATTTATTTATTTGACAGAGATAGAGACAGACAGCGAGAGAGGGAACACAAGCAGGGGGAGTGGGAGAGGAAGAAGCAGGCTCATAGCGGAGGAGCCTGATGTGGGGCTCGATTCCACAACGCTGGGATCACGCCCTGAGCCGAAGGCAGACGCTTAACCGCTGTGCCACCCAGGCACCCCAGTTCTTTTTTTTTTTTTTTTTAAGATTTATTTATTTATTTGACAGAGAGAGAGACACCCAGCAAGAGAGGGAACACAAGCAGGGGGAGTGGGAGAGGAAGAAGCAGGCTCCCAGCGGAGAAGCCTGATGTGGGGCTCGATCCCATAACGCCGGGATCACGCCCTGAGCCGAAGGCAGACGCTTCAAGACTGAGCCAGGCAGACACCCCAATATAGTCTCAGTTCTTAGAGGAGTCCTTGGTACCTAGTAGGTGCTCAAAGATATTTGTCGAAAACCTGAATAGATGGATAAATCCTGTTTTACAAAGATAACATCAGAATTTAGGGGATAAATGACTTGCTCAAGGCTTCACAGGATTAAGAATGCTGCCCTAATGCTGCCCTTTCTCTGGGACGTGGTACTTTTTTGACTTGCCTATTCATAGAGATTGCCACATCACAAAGGTTGTAGTGTTGTTATCCCCATCACTTCGCGTGAAACCACACTGCACAAATCTAGGCTCCTGGGTAGAGAGTGGTTTTTATTTATTTATTTTAGGTAGAATTCTTGAGATTCCATAGGAAAAAAAAAACATTCAAACATTGGCAGAGCACATTATATTATACAGTGTTACTTGGAGCTCTTTCAATGATTCAATTTAATGCTAAGTAGTCCAGATTTTGAGTAGTAAAAATATTATGTGCACTTCATCTGTTTGTTTAAAATGGGCTCTCTAAACAAAACCTACACTTTGCTGGAAGTTACCAGTGTCAGTGGGTGTGAATGTGTGTATTTACACATCGCAGAACAGAGAGGGTGTTGGGTGGGGAGAGGGAGGCAGAGAACCCTTCCCCCATCCCTCTCAGTGTCAAGGTGAGGCCGAACTCCCACTGGCTCTGTCTTACGGTCCCACATGGGCCGTGACAAGAATAAGAGCACATTTTTGAGCACTCGTCCTTGGAAGAAAGCACGAGCGTGACTGCCATTTACACCGCAGATGGTCTGGGTTGTCTCAATCTTTGTGTGAACAGCTGCTTGTTGTCCTCTCACGGTTGTAGGAGAGTTTGTTCTGTTGTTTGGCAAGTCGCTGCGTCCAAAAGTTATTCCTATTTGAAAAGGAGAGGAGCTGGCTTAATGTCATCTTGTAAGAAGAGTTCAACTATTTTAATGCAAGTTTCACTGAGATAGAAAATTCTGCAGATGCCCATTACAGGGATGCACTTTAATTCTGATGGTTAGATCCTGCCATGACTGTTGAAAGAACTTACTATTTTAGAGGTTCAGATTCTGTTTTTCATCAGAAAATATGTATTTAAAATTTCACTTATATTTGTAGCTAGAAAATCTTTAGGACCCATCAATCTGCAAGTATTTTTTGAATGTCTAGTCCTCAAGGGTGAGACGGAGGAGGAATACAATGCACTGTGTCCCCACAATTGAACTTTCAGCCTCGCTGAGAAGATAGGCCATCACCCCCACCAGTGAAAAATTTGTGTTCAAGGCACATGTATTACATAACTTTACCGAAAAGATGTACGAAAAATGTTAAATAACCTTGGGAACAAAAAATATACATCTTCTCCTCCAGCCCTGGCACAACCATTTTCATTTGCATATTTGCCATATGTGGCCATGCACAAGAAAGAAATATGCAAAAACAGTGTTTCAACTCTGCCATGATCTCCCCACGGTTTTTCCTTTGTTCCTCCTGTGGCGTGGGAAGGTGATACACAGTATGTTTGGAAGCTTATGAACCGATTTTTATAATTTTAGCACTGTAACAGTTAAGAAAGTGATTCTCATATCTTCCCGCACCCATGACCTTGTCATTTACATCTCAGCTCAAATGGTGTCTCATTGGAGAGACCTTTCCTGACAACGCCACCGAATACACTGCTCGAACCTGTCATGGTCACATTATACTGTTTAATTTTCCTCACAGCCCTTACTTCAGTATGAAATTCCTTTTTCCCATGTATGTGTTTGCTTGAGTATTCTCTTGTAGCCCACATTGGAAAAGAAATGATGTCAGAGGAGGAAGCTTATCTGCTTTCACAGCTACACACCCCAAGTGCCTAGAACAGCACTCAGCATATAATAGGACCCCCTTTAACACTTGAGACTCAGTTCATGAAATACAAACTATCAGTCTTTGGTCTAATTCATAATTAATATTACTCATAGAAAAAAACATAAAACAAAATTGACAATGACTAAAACTTGCGCACAGTAAAATTTATTATACATGAAAAATTGACTAAAGAATCAATCTTGGTAGCACGGAAAATTCAAAAATTGATCTGAGAAAAAAGTACTTTGTTGAAACAATTGACACACAAAAAACAGACAACGTCTAAAACTGCATATGGAAAAATTTGCCCTTGACTAAAAAGTGACAGAAGAACCAAATTTTCTAAACACAATTTGTATCTATAAAATTTGACCCTGGACAATTAGACTTGGTGGAAGTAACAGTCATAAAAGAAAACTCGTAATAGCAGAAGATATAATAGGTAACATTTGATATGTTTGGGGGGAAAAACCTGATGGATAAATCAAATCTTCATCATAAAATTCATGAGAAAGAATTGATTTTGAGAAAAATAATTTTAGTGAAATTAAAATGAAAAAAAATGGAAACTGAATTGTTTATATGGAAACATTGATCAAATAATGCAATTGGCTTAATGTAGTTTGATTCAAAAAATTCCTTCTTGGCGATGGTAAAATAATTCTAATTAAAATGATTGTGTTTATAAACATGGAGTCAATATATTCTTATGGTCAAAATGGTGGGATAACAACTTTTTACAATCTGCCCATATATACAGCAATATAAATAATAAACCACCAAACTGTGAATCATAAACAGTCATAAAATAGGCCAGTGTATAATGTGCTGAGAATGAAAAAAAATCATTATAAATTGTCAGGAGAGTCTCCTCAGAAAGCAGGGCAACCACTAACCAGCTGGACAGGCTTGGGAAAATCACTCAGCTATCCTAGGTCTTGGACGTATTCAACAAGAGTTTGAGCTACAAATTAAGATTGAAGTCAACTATAGAGTGCTAAGAGAAAGTGTGGGTTACTGAGAATGGGAGCAGAAGCACTAACAGGATACCATGGGCTCACCTTTAGTGGCTACCTGCATTCAGGGGATAGGGAGATGACAAAACACTGGAAAAGGAGGCAGAGAAGGATCAAATCAATAAGAGAGTAGAATAATACAATGGAAGAGGGCCTGAGCGTATTCGAAAGGAGACAATCAAATGCTATGGGGAGATAATGTCAAGAACAAAAGGAAGCTCTTAAATTTGTCTAGAAGGCTAACTTTAAAATGGAGGCCATGGTGTTGGGACATCATAGGAGGTGGTGGTCATTGAGAATAAGAGAATGCTGGGAGCTTGAAGGGGAGGCCTCTGGTCAGAACTTTTTAATTTCCTGGTAACCGTACCCGAACCTGAGCAAACATAGGCACTAGGGTAAATTCATCAGCTCGCTTGTGCAAACTGCATGTGGGGTCATAGGTGTGGTAGCTTCAGGTAGACCGTAACCAGCGACTGGAATACTGCGAGGACTCTTTCCCTGCTCCATCTCTGCTTTCGTGTGGGTTTTGGCTTCATTTTTTTCCTCCTGCTTTTTATACTTGGCAGAGGGAATTATGGCTGATAGCTCTTACACCTCAGTGTTGCCAAAAAAAAAAAAAAAAAGTTTCCTTAATTCCGATGTTAAAAATCCCAGGGCAGGGGCACCTGGGTGGCTTAGTCAGTGAAGCATTCAACTCTTGATTTTGGCTCAGCTCATGATCTCAGGGTTGTGAGATTGAGCCCCACAATAGGCTCTGGGCTGAGCATGGAGCCTGCTTAAGATTCTCTCCCTCCCTTTCCCTCTGCCCCCTTCACGTGCTCTCTCTCTCTCTAAAATATATAGATATAGATAGATAGATACAGATAGATATCTCTATCTATGTATCCAAGGACAAGACTGGCCCGTCACTCTTGTCAAGGAAGTGGACCATTAAGAAGGCACAAGAGGACAAGATAGTTTCCAAGAGAGGGGAGATGACTGATTCCCAGAGCACAGGTTAAGAGGTACAGGATGTATAAAATGATATGTCCACTGCAAGCAGTTAGGAAATTAAGATTAAGCCAAAGAACATGTCTAAAAGCAGAGGGGAACAGATGAAGTTGAGAAGGAAAAGAGGTAATAATAAAGGAAAGACAGATGGAGGAAGGTGAGAACCCCAAGGCTTCATTACTTGCTTGATTTCTCTAATCCCTCACTCTCCTAGTTTGGTGATCCCACTGACCAGGTCTCTTGCTTCACTCCTAGTCCAGAGTTTATCTTCCCACTTTCTGATCCAGCCCTTAGTTCAGACTTCTCTTTCTCTGATGACTCTGCACATCTGAGAGATGCTGAGAGCCCCTTGGACCCTGCCTCCTCCCCAGCATGGGACTGAGAAGGCTGGGCAAAAGACAGCTAGGTCTCTTGACTCAGAAGCAAAGATGGAGAGTTCAACTTTTGCAAAGAAGGGAGAATGGGCATCTTTCTCATAGACAAACTGGCAGAAATAAATAAATGGATACATTTCTGCTAAGACAGATTTAGGAAAGGAAGGAGACAGGCTATTGTAAAGGAAAGGGTGAATGGGGGTTTTGCGGGGGAATGGCCTCAATCTCCTGAGGAAAGGAGAAGTCAAGGCCATCTACTGCTAGGAAGGATGGCAATGTAGGAGCGTAAAGAGTCTATTAGTTCCCTAGGGCTGCTGCAACAAATCACTACAAACCAGGCAGCTTAACCAACATAAATCTATTCTCTCACAGTTCTGGAGGCCAGCAGTCTGAAACGAAAGCGTCATTAGAGCCGCATTTGCTTGGAAAACTCCAGAGGAGAATGAATCCTCACCCCTTCCAGCTTTTGGTGGCTGCTGGCATTCCTTACTTGCTGCCTCGGCCTTCATATGGCCTTCTGTGTGTGCGTCGCATCTCCCTCAGTCTCATCCGTCATTGGGTCTAGGGCCCATCCAGATAATCCAGGATGATCTCATCCCAACATCCCTAATTTAATTACACCCTTTCCCCAAATAAGGTAACACTCACAGACTCAGGGATTAGAAGGGTGTGTATCTTTTTTAGGACCACCATGTGACCCATTATAAGGGGAGGGAGGAAAAAAAAAGGTCTGGATTAGCTGACATAGAAAAGCAGGCTTGGAGCATGGAATAGAAGAATAAACGTGATTACTGAAAAGAGATGTTGGCCAAGTCAGAGTTGGACACATGAATTTTTCATAGGCCAAGACTGCATGATTTCCCAGCAGCTTTTGGCAGCCTGGAAGCAGGAGCTGAGCAAGCAGACGGCAGAGGTAACTCTGAATAGGGTGTTTATAGGTGGAGTTAGCAGAGAGTTTAGGAGACGAAAGATCTTCTTTTTCCCACTTCCAGCTCTAGAATCTGAGATGTCGGTTGATTTAAGCAAAATAATACATGTTAATTCATCTTGTAAATTGTAAAGCATTTAACCAAATAAGAAGGTATAATTTTTATTTCCCTCACTCCTCCCTATACATTGTTCTTATATCTGAGATACAGTCTTACTAGCCAACTCTATATTTGTTCTTACCCCCAATCCCCCCAAAATAAAACTTTAAACAAAATCTCTCAAAACAAAGTTTCAGTAAACCCAAACATTTTTTTTTTCCATGAATGATGCCTGCCATAAGCATAGAGTAAGTACAATAACCACCGGTAAATACTCCCAACCTCTCCCGGCTCTCCAAAACCCTGGTGGCAGAGTATCTGTCTAAAAAAAAAAGTGTTAGAGAATTTTCATTTATTGTTGGGACCAGAGATAGTTCAAAATTCAAGCCTCTAGGTCATATTTCCAGGGCAACACTCAATAATTCCACGTCATCCTGGAAGGCTTGCTGGGGAAGCGAAAAAGCACAGGTTACTTCACAAGCTGCTAGATCTGTGGTTTTTAAAGTTCATTTTTCCCCTTTATCTTTTTCTGTCTTTTAAAAAACAGCAGCAGAGCTCTCTCCTCAAACAAAAATTTCTATCAAACAGAAGAAAGTGGAGATGGCATGGTTGAGGTTTGGGAGGGGACCTCGGCACCTCCCCCAGCCAGCTTCCCCAGCACCCTAGTGTCTTTCCCCACAGGCCCCTCCTGTGGGGACCCCTGAGCACCTCTAAGAAATCACTTCTGAGCAGCAGCACTGGGTAAGCGCGGAGTAGGCTCAGGAGAGCAGAGGACAGAGCCGCCTTCTGGTCCGGAGAACTTCGATGTCTTGGCCGTGGAGAGTCTGACTCAGTCTGCACCTCCACAAGTTAACTTTGTTACTTAAGCAGTAGAATCACCAAACATTTGCATCGTGAGAGGTTGAGTTAGCATCCAGGCCAATTCTGTCCTATTTGGTCAGTTCTGGGAATATTTAGCAATATCTAACTCAAATTCAACGGCTCCTTCCAACAGGAACATGGAACTTGTTTCTTCTTTCTGTGAACCTTTGCAAGAACACCATTAAAAAAATATCCGCTATAGAAGTTTCCAGGATAAATGGTTCTATTTGCCTTAGTGTTGACATCTTACCATTCTTGAGAATGCCTACAAGCTCAATTAAGGTCTCTGAAGAAAGGGTGTCTGGCCAGGCTCCGTCTTCCACTAATGGCCTCAAGTCCATCAAGCTACTTTCTGAAGCACACCCTCGTCTCCTTCCCCTCCTCCCTCTTCAAGATCTTTTATCTTTACCAAACTTTTTTTTCTTCTAATCTGAGGATATGTTTTTTTTCTTTAAGCCTATTTATTTCTTAGCCATCTGACATGCCCAAGATAGTACAGCCCTCGCAAGATCTGTTTTTACTGCACTACAATTGGCAATTCTCCCTGCTTGAATAAACTTGCGCGCATTAAAAGTTTTAATAGAGGAGTGAGGATTGCAAGTAGGTGTTAATAGGGCAGGCCTTCAAAATGAGCCAAGTACAAAGGTATTTGGCAGAAGAAAAACAGTTCACTAACTTGAAATTGCAGATAAACAGCCAATGGAGCTAGATTCAAATGCATTTATTTGAGATAGGCGTACAGTAAAGTCCCTTAATACAAATCAAGAAATACTTATTCAGTACCTCTTATGTGAACGAAATTGTGCCAAGCTCGGTTATGGGGAGGGTGAGGTGGGGATGGGAATACGAAGATAAGTAAGACAATTTCTTTTTTTAAAGAAAAGACCATGTAACTGGAAGGATTAGTCAATGAACCATAATGCAACGCAAAGAAGTTATTGAAGATAGATTTTGAATAGTGAGAAATGGATCATCTGAATGTGAAGAAGAGTGGCTATCAGTGTGTCAGTGAGAATGGAAAAGAGTAGAAGGTATTCAAGGCATGTTGCAAAGGATATATATAGATGGATAGACATAGATATAGATATGTCGAGATATAGATATAGTCTTAAACTGGCTGCAAGGAGTGAGGGAGAAAGATAAATCAAAGATAATGTCATGGGTTAAAGCTTACGAGAAAATAGAGCATCATTATCAAAAAAGGGTAATAAGGATAGCTATGAAATGATAAGTTCTGCTTTGGATGGGGAACGTTTAGGTGGTAGGAGATCAATGAAGTTACCGGTAATCAAGAAATTGGAAGAATGGGGTCTTGAGTTCACCCTAAGAGAAAACTTAGCTCAAATCATCTTCATACAGTGACTCACAAGGAAGAAGATGAGATCCTCAAAAATAAAGCAAAGCAAAACAAAAACAAGGATAAAAACAGAAAGGGAAAAGGGATAAAGCACTAGGGGAAGAAAAAGTTTCAGAAAAAAATAAAAAACCCACAAAAATGCCCAAATCTGTGAAGAGGATAAGGAGGATGAGGATTGAGATCTTCCTGGGGCTGGTAATCGCAGGCTACTAGGGACTTTAATGACAGCTGTTTCAAGAGAATGGTGGGTTTTCCTTACCTCATTATCTCTGTTTATTTATAACATCTGCTACCTTATAACTTGAGTTTGCAATGGCTTTGACTTGATCTCATGGCTTCTCTCTATGCAACTTTTCAGTTTCTTCTGCTGATTGCTTCCTTACTTTGCCAAAATGTTCCAATTTGAGTACCCTGCTCCCCAAAAAGAATTTATCTGGGTTATGTGCGGGCATCACAATTTGTTGGCCAACCTATGGACCAGTGCCCTCAGGTCAAGTGCTGTTTCTGATCCAACAGTCTGTATCTAGGGGAATGGCATCCATCACCAGTGTAGGGCTGTCCCTTCAGCAAGAGATGGGGTGAGGTCAGCACCAGAAGTGACATCTCTAGATTATTATGTCCACAATATAACACTTAATGCCAAAACGTAAGGATTCAAACTCTAATTTGCTCCTGGAATTTTAAATAGTATCTACCAGGGAAGAAAGGTTCTCTTTATACTAGTATCTAATTAGTTCATAGGTCAATATTAATAAGCCTTTACATTTGCTTAGCAATTTAAACTTTTCAAATGCCTTTGTAAAATATTATTCTGAGAGGGTTCAGAGACAGAAGGGCATATATAAACATACTCTACAAAGGCAAATACTTTATAGTTTCATTTTATGCAAATAAATTAATAAAAAAGTATATGATGACTTTGTCTAAACAATGCCCCATGTTAAATTGTCACAGTTATGGGTGCTTAACAAAAAATACAATCTATCCACCTCCTTAATTCTGTAGCTTTAATGGCACATCTAGCACTTTTGCAAGTGAGCAACAATCATTATTAGCCTGAAGGCCAAAAAATTAGCCTCTCCAAGTATCATTGTTGCTATAGAGATTGCTATTAAGTCATAAGGGTCCACGTCCTTTCCTCTGGATTTGGTACCCTAGAGGTGGTGGTGGAAGTGGGAGGAAATTCCAGGCCCACACCAAACAAATCAATCCAGTTCAAACATAGTTGGTTGTCTGAGATCCACAGTAGTGATGAGAAGATGGTGGCGTCATGGCTGAGGTGAGGTCATACCATTGCATACGGGCACAGCTGGACAAAAATTCCTACCTCTTCAGTCTCAGTCCAGTAAGGACTCTTTCTAGTGCTCCATTGTTGAATAAGGAAGGTGATATTAGAAGATGGAGTAAGAGGAGTGGAAGGAAAGAAATATTTTAACTTCTGATCCACCGCCGTCTTCTTCATTAGTCACCACTCTCCACCTAATTTTTAAAGCCAGAAACATTTCCCTTTTCCTCCGCCCATCCACCAACAATATGCAATAAATCACTAAGTTCTGTCAGCTGACCTCCCAAATATGTCTGGCATACATTCTCTTTTTCTTGTCTTCACTGTCATCACCTTAGTCCAAGTCACCATTATCTCTCACTTCGACTACTGTAAAAGCTTCCCAATTGGTCTCCCTGCTTCAGCACTAGCCTCCTACAGTCCATTCGTAACAGACTGGCCAGAGTAACCTTTTTAAACAAAAATTATATCTCATTTTCCCCCATGTTAAATTCTTCACTGGCTTCTAGTGTCATTTAGATAAAACCCAAACACCGTGCTCAGGCTCTGCATGGTGTCTTGGCAACTCCACCAAGATCACTCACTCTCCCGCTCATTGACAACTCCAGGCACACCAGCCTTCTGACAATTCCTAGGATGTGCCACACTCGTCCTGCCTCACGACCATCGAGCAGGCTCTCCCATCTGCCTCGATGGCCCTTCCGCAGGTCCTTGCCTATCTGGCTCCTTGTCAACCTTCAGATCTCCTTCTCATGAGAGGCTGCTGCATGACAACCCAATTTAAGTAGCCACCTACTTCCCCCCCAGTTACTTTCTCCTACATTACTGTTTATTTCTTTCCTAGAGATTATCACTACATGTACCTATTTTAAATATATACAGTTATTTATTGGCTCTCCCTCATTGCCATATGACCTCCATGAAAGCAAGAATCCCATTTGTATTTTTGTCACTGCAGCCTCAGGGCCAAGCCCGATGCTTGGCATACAGCTCATCCTGTCAATTCCACCTCCAACATACATCTGAAATGCGTGCTCTCTTCCCTGTCTCCACTGGAGCTATTCTGGTCCAAGCTACCATTATCTTTTCCTTGGACTAATGCAATAACCTCCCAATTGGTCTTCCTGCTTCAACTCTAGCCCAGCACTCAAATATTTATGATGAAATAAATAAGCATATCTTTGTGGGAATAATAACATCTAAAAGAAATGGAAATCTGGACCCTGGAGGAAAATCACTTCATTTTTTCCCCAAGCCCTGAGAGAACATCAAACAATTATCACCAAGTTTCGACACGTGAGTGATAGAATATGAGCCATTTTATTCAAGCTCAGGCACAGCACAGCTGAAGAACAGCATGGAGAACAGAAAGCATTCCGTTTTTCTATCTATGAGCTACTATTCTAGTCACATACATGGAACTTCTAGGCTCCAAAGGATGAAGCAAAAGGAAAAAACTCAACCGCAAACACCCATAAAAGTAATCATAACTTAAAAAGACCTTCACAATCTCAACCCTAACCCTGACCACATCAAAAAGGACTAATCTGGGGGCTTTTCTCTAATACCTATACCTATGAGGTTGCGGGTGTTGTAGATCCCAGAAAGAAAATAGGAACACTGTTAATTAAAGAGATAGCTCAAAAGATTTCATTACCCCTTTGAACTAGTACTAAGAGGACTGTAGTCTCCTATTCCATCTCCCCACCAGCCCTGAAATGGCTTCTTAGCCAAGAGGTGACGGAGTAGAACAAAGGAAATGCGCAACCCCTCTTGCCAGGATGCCACTTTAATCAGGCCGGGCCTATTGTACAGTCTTAACTTGAATCCCACTGATTTCAAGACACCCCAGGCGCTATCCATAATACACTGTCACACAGAAAGTGTAAATGTGTGTACACATGGACTGGGGCAGCTGGTTGGTTGTGTTTGAGGTTGTGGATGCTTGAAACCGGTGTGGCAACTGCTCCTTGCCTCATTGGAAGTGACTTGGAGGAGAAATCATCCCGAAGTGACAGAAATAATTATGTAACTTTGTCTAGAACTGACCAAAAAATGCATGTGAATGGCACAAAGCCATTAAGGCTGCCCCCCTCCAAGTTGGCCCCAGGCAGTGGTCCCAGGTTGAAATTCGACAACTAGCCTAGTGAATGCTAGCACCATCTTGATAGCACATGCCCCTTCTCCATTCCTCACCACCTGCCAAGTTAACTCCGTGTGGTTCTGTGATGTGGCCTCTGGATGTGCAGAGTATTCAGAGATCACCGGCTCGTTTCATTTTGGTTGTCTCACCATCCCCCACATAGCTTTGTGGGCTGGCCTTGACCTGAAATCCATCCCCATAGTGAAACCTCAGAGCTTAATCCACTAAGTCGGTCTGGCTTTGAGCCCCAGAGAAAATGGGATTTCTATAAAATGTTCACTTTAAAGAGAGATTTGCTCCCTTCACAGCTCCTTTTCTGCGTCACACACCATTAACTCACAAAACGCTGGCTATCGTCTGAGGCAGAGACTCAAGCTGGTTATGCATAAGGGGGCGAACCCCGCCCTTGCTGTACCTCTTAATGAGGCTCCATTCTCACAAGCTGAGGTTTTCTGCCTCAGAATCTACATCACAAAACATACCGGTTTGCTCACTTTCCTACCTCCCCTGAGTATCATAATTTGACACAGTGACAAAAAACATGGAGATTCCATGGTGATTTTGATTCCCCACCATTTCTCAATGTTACAGAAGCTTCAGGAAGGCTCAGCTCACAGCCCAGCACGAATGCACATGCCAAACCAGGAGCCCATGCATTCTTCACGGGGAGTTTATGCCATGCACCAAAATCCCCAAAAGCATTTCTGAAACACCACTGTCTTGATGTTGGTGGAGCCTTCCTTGCTACTCAGGAGTGTGGTGATTATCCTGTTAATCACCTCCACTCATTCATTCTCCGCTCTTCTCTGTCCTCCCTGTGACCAAGTGGTGTGACCCCTTGTGGACGGCATCACCCAGGCTCCTTGCCAAGGAGAAGCCTGGCAGAGAAGGTCATCAGTGGGGAGAGAGGGAGGTCAGGGTAGTCCTTCCTTCACTCCTCAGCTTTGGTGTTTGGCCTCCTGAGTAGCTGTGTTCCTCCAGAATTAAAAATACACACTAGGAAATCCCTCCTCATAGGCTCCAACTCTTACTTAGTTCTTGTACTAACATTTCCCCTCCTTGCCCTTCTGTCCTCCCTGTGCCTCACCATCTTTTAATTGTCCTTAATTCTGCCCATACCTGTGCAAATAGTCCCTCCATTAAGGGATCTTCCCTTGAACCTTTGTGCCAATTCTGTTTCCCCGGATGCAGGTAGACCCACCTGTTTGGGCTGAAAGACCTATTCCTGCCCCCAGAATCCTGGTTTTAATACTCAGAGAATTCTGCCTCAAGTCACTCTTGCTACCTATCTGGTCTGTTCTTGGGTCTTTGCCCTAGTGAATCATCTCTGCATCCCTCGGAGATCATGTGATGGCCCCATTCTGTAAACCAAATGTGTATCTTGTGATCTTTGGCCCGGTTCCTGGCCTGGACACCTTGCCTGGTACCCAAGACCTTCTAGAGCTTGAACCCTGTTTTCATCTGGATAATTCCTCCTGCCCTAAATTCTGGCACCTGAATTCTTGCTGAAAGCTATTCTTCTCAGCATGCTCACTTAGTTACCTAAACAGTACCTGCTTTTTGTTTCCTTTCTGCTTTGTTTTATTACTATTGATTGTATATCCATTAAGACGATGGCTTGCCATTTCAACCAGGATAACCACCTATTATTTTTGTGATATTCTTCAGATAGCATTTCTTAACTGTTTCCACTGGACATCCAACCCAAGATCTGCTGCCTAGGACAGAAGTCTCCTCTCATGTGCCAACTTCCTAATGCTTATCCGTACACCTCTCTTTACAGATGTTCAACTTCCTGCCAGGACAACCACTGATTTTTTTCCCCCATATATTTTAGATACTACGTCCAAACTGCTGTTTGATCAATTAATGACAACTTACCACAATCTAATTGAACACGCATCTAAGTACCAACCAGTCAATGACAGTCCCATACTTTTGAGGGACAACCAATTAGAAGTAGAGTCACTCCAGTGACAACTCTGAAACCTAGCCAGTCAACAAGCCTTGCTTCCCCAAGACATACTTTTCAGTTTGATGTCGACCAGCTACAACTTCTGTCACCAACATAATCCCAGAACAATCCTTGACCCCAAACCCTGTTAAAATCAGCAGCCTACTTTGCTCAGAGAGATTATGGCTAACCAGTATGCTCTTTCTTATTTAAGTAATGAATTCAGCTCTTTGTTTCACTTATTGAATGCTGATACCTTCCTTCCACAATATAGAATAACACCTTTTAGCAACCTAAGAACAGGAGTAATCTTCCTTAGCTTGGTAGAGGAAATGTCCTAGGGCTGTAGCAATATCATACTGAATGGTGACAGGTACTGGTGGCTCCATTAAAGGCAGAAACAAGGTTGCCTGCCCCCCCACCCTATGGTTTTAGTGTGAAAGGTAATGCCAGGCCAGTAAAATAAGACAAAGAAATAAGGAATAAATATTGAAATTGGCATGATTTGCCAGGAAACAATTGTTGACCAAGAAAGTCCAAGCTACTCAACTTACAACCTGTTTAGAACCTGAATGGAAGTTTAGTGAGGTGGTCAGATACAAGCTCAACACTATACCAGCAACATTAATAGTCATTGCTGATATTCGGTGAGTGCTTGTCATGTGCTGGACACTCTGCTAAGTGCTTTGCAGGTTTCATTTAATCCAATACTCACAATAACCCTTGAAGTAAGTACTATTACACTCCTTATTTAAGATGTGAGATACAGTAAGGTTGAGTAAATTGCCAAGAACAGCCAGCTTACACATGATAAGTCCAAGATTTGCATGCAAGCAAACCGGTATCGGAAATCGTGTTCTTCACCACTGTTACAGTGGTCTCCAAGATTTTTGTTCATGGACCCCATGAGTAAAAAAACACCAAGCAAACATCTGCACTATATGTATATTTTTTATTTTTAAATTATATATACGTGATAAAACAAATAAAAGAAACATTTAAAGGAAAAGATAAAGATGGACCAAACAATATTTTCAAATAAATTTTATTTTACTAGCAGCTAAAAATATCCCTTTAACTCTCTCTGAATTAGTACAATAATGTGACAGAATAGGTCTTTTGATTTTTTTTTTAACTGTACAGCATTGATACTTAGAGTCAGACCCTTTGTTTGCTCTATCACCAAGGCTCAGTTTCTTTTGTCACAGCAGGTAACATCTATGAAAATAATTGAATTGGGGCAGCTGAAAAAGACAGACTTTTGATTTACATATGTTATTTGCATGGTTTAAAAATAAGAGAATATTCATTTAGTATTGATATAATTAAAGATTTTTTTTTAACCCAACCTTCAGTTGATTCCTGTTAATCTTCATGTAAAGACAGACATCCTTGCATGATCTGGCCCTGATTGCCACTAGTCTCAACGGACTATTTCAGCCTCTCTTACTCTGCTTTTCATTGGCAGTGGCCTGCAATTCCTTCAACAGGCTATTTCTTCACCCCCTCCCTGTTTTAAGGATTTCACCTATGGTCTTCCTTCTGTAAGTTTTTTTCTGCCTGACCTCACAGGTCCCCCCGGCTCTTCCTTATCCCTCAGACAAATCACTTCTCCAGGAAAGCCTTCCTTGGCCCATCAGTAAGGATCAGACCTCTGTCATGGCTCCCTTCACTTAGCACAGATTATAGCCATACTCTGTGTGATATATATGTCTTTCCCATAAAATACTAAGTCCTGCCAGGCAAGGACCATCTGTTTCGTTCACCATTGTATCTTCAGACTGTAGCACAATGCTTGAGCATATGGTAGGTTTTCAATACACACTTGAATTCATGGTGTCTTGAATTCATTCCTATTTGTGATGCTAGCCTGGACATGGGAGGGTTAATAAAACATTCCTAAGTCAGCTCCCCTCCCAGAACACTTGTGGAGGCATTCGCAGGCTCCTGCACGCCCCTGGAAGCTGGTTAGCTGCTGTGTGCTTCTAATGCTGGCTTTCCTCTACTCCAAGTGCCGTGGATTGAGGTGGCAAGACAATAACCCACTTTGGCAGCTTGGGTCTTAGATTTCATAAGGGAAGCATGGGTCAGGGACTCACCAATACATGAGAGGCATGAGCATGTTACCCGCTGTGTCAAAAGAAACCGAACTTGCAAAATATATAACTATACTGAACTTGGTGATAAAGCATAGTTTTAATATATAAACTTGCTCGATAGGAGTTGAGTTTGCTTTCCCCTAAGAGCAGTGCCCGACACAACGACTTGGACGAAGGTAGTGTATGTAGGAGATAGTGACAGAAGTAGTAGCAAAGGAGCAGGGGGAGTGAGACACGCGGGAAAAGCCAATATGAATTTGCTTTATCAAGGTTGCCGCTGGAGGCAATGCGAGTTCCAACTGGCTAGGGGTTCTGGGCAGCGTGAAGAATGCCCCTCAAAATGTCGGTCAAGGGACAGAGATGGCATTTCTCCGCAGGCTTCCATCCCACGCTTGGTTAAGAGTAACCCCATGGGCATGAACTCCCCTGTCCTTCAGACCTCAGCCTGAGCGCCCCCCACAGTCCTTCCCCGTGATGGTAATAGAGGAGCAGTGAACAAGGGGCTCTGATTTGTAATCGTACCCAGCCACCAGGAAGGAAACGTCTAGGGCAGCACATTTCATGCAATAATCAGGAATTCAGAATAGGAAACACAGACACTAGATGAAGCCACTCTGTCTGTGATGATGATCATGGCTTTGCTCAAATTGACAATTTGAGTTGGCAGTGCGGATGACTACAGAGCAGGCTGCCCAGAGTTTCTCCCTGAGATGCGCTGATTTTTGTCCTCCCGTGAGCCTCTTGACTTCTTTTTCCTTCTTTATTGGAGGGAGTGACCATTTGCAAGCACCCCGGTGAATAGGTCAGGAGGAATGGAGAGAAGCTATTTCCTGCCCAAATTTTGTATTCTTCATGTGTAACCGCACGCTGTTCAATGACAAACGCCACCGAAGAGGAGTGTGAACACGGAGCCAGGCTTTAAGAATCACTCACCTTGTGGTTAAGCAGCTCCCACCTGTAGCTCTGTTCCTCCCTGCCTCCCTTACCCCCCACAGCCCACGGGCCCCTACGCAGCCTGATTGCAAAGGCAGCAGAACAATTGAACAGTCAGACGGAAAGGCCACCTGATGGCACTCGGGGTCCGTCCTTTCCACTGCATGGCTGGACTGAGCTCCACCAGCTCGTACCGCCACCGCCCTCACCCTCGTCTCCCACCCCACCTCCCCAGAGACCGCTTTAGCCCTTCAGAAAACCAGGCCATAACCTCTTTGTGTTTGCCAACACTTCCAGAGATCTCTGTCTTAGTCTCTTGTCCTACTTGTAGGACAAGGACTAAAAATCACAACCCATCCCTTCCCCTCAGGTGATTAATGTACTTGGGTCTTTCTGCAAGCGCAGAGCGCTCTTCCTTCAGGCACAACATTTGATAAAGAAATGAATCCTTGACATTATTAATTCCCTGGGCTGAGATTTTGTTTAATAACTGTTCTGTCAGTGACAGATCTGAAGAGGTTGTGTGCGTGTGTGTGTGTGTGTGTGTGTGTGAGAGAGAGAGAGAGAGAGATGATAGGAGGAGAGTGGGGGAGAAAAGGGAGGATAATTTGATTGTGGCCTAAAGATTAGGCAGGCTGGCATTACAAAGCCCCTCTTTCTCCAGAACCCCAGCACCAGTGTGACAGATCACTGCCATCTCCCCCTCCCACCTCTCTGTCTGATTAGACCCAAGCCAGCCAATCACAGTGCATGATTTGGGAAATATTTCCTCCTTGACATTCTGGAGAACAATCCCTTGCTGAGGAAAAAAATACATTATAAAATAAATGGAAAAGCATCAATCAGCTGGGAAATGTATTCTACTGGTTGGAGGCAAGTGATGTTTTTATTTAAATGGGACTGAAGGCAGTGAAGTTTGATTTTTTACTAAGATACCCGAGCAGAGAAGGCAAGTATTTGCATATCCACTATTACCTCTCCCCCCAGATGGTAGTTTCATACCGCAAGACGGACCAGTAGACAGTTCTCAGTGAGGCAGGCTTCACATGGTGGCCAGTAAATTATTTGTCCAATTTGGTGTGGTTTGGATATAAGCACGGAAGCAATTTCATTGCCAATGGAGTGTTGTTTTTTTCTTCCTCTCTCTCTCTCTCTCTCTCTCACACACACACACACACACACACACACACACACACGCACGCCTTCTTCAGATGAAAGAATGGCCAAATTGCAGAAGAGGAAACCTTTTCCCTTTTGGAATGCACCTCAGGCCGGATATTGGCGATTGGCTGGCAAGCTTGCATAGGGGAGAGGAAGCAGGCCTGGCCGCTACACCCTCCAAGACGGGATGGGGCCTGCCTCCACCAGACCTGCTTGATGAGGCCCCGACGCATTTCTCAGCCCGTCCCTCCCCTTCCCCTCCCTGGCTTCTCATGGCATCACCTTCTACCATCCTCCTATCCCCAAAGATAAAGAAATGGATATGTTTGTATGACTCAGAGGTCTGTGAACTCAATCTGGAGGGTAAATAATTCACTGAATGAATGAGATATGTCATTTCCAGGCTATAAAAATAATTCACTGCCGCACCTTTTCCTAATGGGGCCTCGTGGCCTGGTGCTTTCACGTCTGTCTGCGGCAGACCCGCAGCCGCTGCTAGGCCTCCAGCTCCACGGTGCCCACAGGCTGAAGAGGACGGCTCGAACCACTCCGAAGGACGTCTGCCTCCTCCTGGATGTTGGCAAAATATATCCTTGTCTATATTTCTTCCCATTTGTGAAACACCAAGACACCTACAAAGACTTTTTTTCATGAATTAATAACAAAATACAAAGATGCCACAGTTTTTTTTCCTTTCTCAGTTAAAGGCCAGAAACTTCCACAACAGAATTATGGGTATTAAGTTTAACCTGAACTGGTTCTGGGCGAAATAGTGAGGAAAACTAAACCGATGATCAGTGACTTTTCCCTGTCTTTCTCATCTTCCATTCTGTCACCTCCTTCCCCCCAACCCAGGCTCACCCCTGCACACATGCACACAGACACACACACACAGACACACACACACACAGGCAAACACCCAGTTCACCCCCAGTCACCCATTATGGCTCTCATACAAGTCCCTTTTGTGACCTCCCTGAGGTCTGCCACCTCCTAGGACAATGCAGAGGCCGGACCTTACAGAGGCCTTTCATCTGCCGAAAGTCCACTCAGTTATCTCTTCGGTTACATCTGCTTTCCAAGCCCTAGACCAGCAAAGATTCTGTCCCCAACTACCTGAAATCTATCCAGACTCTACTTCCAAAGTGCCAAGTTTCCCCTCAGCACCAAACCTCAATATAGCTCAATATCTCCTCAATTTTTTAGGCAAAAAAATGTTTTGTTATTTTTTATCTACTTATTTTCCCAGCCAAGCTCTGAGTTCCACTAAAGGCAAGACCCATGTCTGCAAATAGACCGAGCACACACACTCCATCCAAAACTGTTTCATGGCACAGAGCCAGTGCTTTGTAAATTTTTGCTATGAAATCTTAGCAATTGCCAGTCCTATGAGAGCCCCAGGAAGAAGATATTTGGAGGCCCACAAGAGTTTGAAATAAATTAAAAAAAATAAAAAGAGGGCATTACCATTTGGCAAGTTCCATAACCATTCTGATGTTTGGTATTCTCGCATGTTAAATGGTGCTAGCAAGGCCTTGCGTTGGGTGAGTGTGGGGATTCATAGGATGGAGTGTGTAACGAGCGAGCAAAGTAGCCGGCACATGGCCTACTCTCGATAAAATATGGTGAGTAGAAGTCACATCGTGTTGGCTTCTTTGTCCTCACGGGCTACCAACCCAGGACTTAGTTCACAGCTTGCTAGGGTGTGTCTCTGGGCTCACATCAGTGTCCATGTCTCCCCCACACGTCCCATTTTCAGCATGACTCTCTGGTCCTGTTTTCCCATCCCCCCCACTCTTCCCTTCTTCCCCTCCTAATTTTGCCTTTGCACAGCAGTCACTCTAGCACTGTCCCTTCTTTCCAAGACACACAAGAAAAATGAAATATTTGGAAACCTTTCATTTTTGACATCAGTCTGGGGTATCAGACAGGCTTTCGGGGGACTGGTGCCAGGCTACCACAAGAGCCCCTGTACCTGGCAACCATCTCCCTGGCAACAGAGTTCCAATGGCCAATGGATGCTCCTTCTGGAGTTCTAACAGAGTTTTTGTTTCCAAAGCATATCTGCCTTTCCCACTTTGACTAATCAGCACCACATCTCCCAGTGTGTGTTTAAGTGAAATAATAGATCACTGCTCAACCACACTTGAATGACAGAGGGGTCGGTTGACTCTCAAGAGGAAAAGGCAAACGACAAAATCTACAATGGATTTTGTTGAGAAAAAAAAAAAAAAGCTTATAAACCTCTCTTTCTCTCTCTGCCTGAAATCTTGTTTTAAAAAATGATCTTTTGAATCATGAACCATCCCCCCCCAGCTCACAAAGACTGTGGGGGTACATCTCCACCTTTTCCAGCTTTTTTTTCTCCCCTGCTTAGAATACCTGAAACCCTCCAAATACAGCCCCTGCTGGTTCACAAAAGTAACACTTATGACAGTGTCCAATGTCATGTCCAAGTGATTCTTACAAAGCTGTTTTTTTGAGCTTCTGACAACTATTTTGGAATGTGCCTTTTGTTTTCTGGCAGGAAAGGTTAAAATGTATCTTCAAAGATACGTTTCTCAGGTAAAGTTTTTTTTTCTCTCTCTCCTTTGGAATCTTTTCTCAGCCTTAGAAAGTTCTTCCAATTCTGTGACACCTGGAATTTGTCTGTGTCTCCTCTTCATCCTTTCGTGTCAGGACCAGAGTTCTTGATTTATTCTAATATACCTAAGGTCCTCATCCACATTTGAGTAAGATATTTAACAAAATCTGAGATACTCCATTAAAATGTGTCATCTATTAGTTTCTGGCTGACTTTCTTCTCTAAATCCTTAAATACTTTTGAAAAGGTAAAATAAGGAAGTGGAACCAGTTCTGTCTTGTATTAAGTTCTAAATATTTAAATGGTAATTCTTGACTTTTAAGTCAAAATGGTATTCATTGTCTGGTAGGGAAGAATACAAAAGAAGCCATGTGCTTGATTTTATGTTATTAACATGTACTGAAAATACATTTGCTTTTGTCTTGCACAAGCTCATTTGAAAGATGATTAACAGAATGGATTGACGCTGAATTTTTTTCTAGGCCTAAGGAAGAATACTAAATTGGGGGCAGCCTTATTAACAAGTAGGTCTTTCACGGAGTCCTAGAAGTCACCACTAGGTGGCACACTAGCACAACATGAAAAAAGGAATTGTGTCCCGGGGGGCCAACTCGCAGTCTCTGTTAATGCCTTGATTTTCCACTTACAGCAAGAAAATGCCATGGAAACTTTTGTTTTCCTCTTCGAAGGAAAGAGGGAGGGAGAGGGATGGGGGAGGCACCAAGCCCCTTTCCACTGTGTGTTGCGCGCTGCCCCTTAACCACATCTGGACGTTATAAATCATTGCATTGTTGGAATCCAGCATTTTCTGATCTTAGCAACAGCCCCATTCTAAGCAAAAAAGAACCAGCATGTTCTGTTTAGCTTAAAAACAACTAAAACAACAAAGGGAAGAAAGAAAATCGTTTTGTAAAGGGGAAAACATCAGTGGAGTTTATTTGGACGGCCAGTACAGGGCAAGCGACCTCGGAGCATACCATGTTGCTGGTTCCAGGCGTCGCTCAGTCCTTACCTGTAACTTACTCTGCTTCTCATACGGGGACGTGGCACCAACGGCATCAGAGTTTTACCTTAACACCTCTGCTCTGCTTACAGCCTGCACTGACACCCCGCCCCCAGAGTCGTTGCCTTTTATTACTATTACTTTTTAATCTGCGCAATTGCTTGACATTCCACAGAACCTGCTTAGAAAAGGTACCGCAGTGCTGCCTTCGTGACCAAAATCCCTTCTGGGCACTGGAGCAGCTGCGTTCTAGCTCAGCTGAGTCTGATGCCTCAATCTGTCCACTTCCCGCATTCCCGAGCTCCTGGATCTCCATACCAAGTACCTTCAGACCCTGTGCACGAGGAGCCGTCTAATCTCATTAGATTTCTCATTTTCAGCCTAATACTGTCATGGCGCTGTGCACCAGTGCCCCAGATTAGTGGCTTGTCAGAATGGTGCCCCACTAATGAGCTAATCCAAATAATGCTCAAATCCCAAATCAGATTTAAGATGATCCAGTCTGGGTAGAATTAGGGAGAGCAAGAAATGCTGGCTGAAAGAACAAGCTTTCGTTTTCTTTGTTTTGCCTTAAAATAAAATAGGTGGAGTGCTGTCAAGCTCCGGAGTTTTTCCTTTGCACAACATTAACGTCCATCACCCAATTGGGAATAATAAACAGAAAAGAGTACATCTGTATGGATCGGTATAAATTTACCTTAGAGGGTTAGAAAACACACAAACACACATATGCAAGCTTAATATATTCAGCAGATCCATGTCCTTCACAGCTTCTACTTTGCCTGACTTTCCTGTGAGCTTGGCCTTAAGACCTTGCAGACTTGGACTCTGATGTATTTCAACGGTGACTTTAGGATGTAGGGTTAGGTCAAAAAAAATTTTTTTTTTTTGTAGCTTATTTGTTTCCTTACTTTCCCTCAGGGTAAAGCTGGGCTCCAGAAATCCCAAAATGTCTAATAGCAAAGTTAAGGTCAGGCCCTTCACAAAGGAACTAGGAAAACAGAATGCAGTCAGAATCATTGTGGTTTCAGGTGTTCTTGAAAATGAAGCCCTGCCTTAAAAATGGATCCTTAAAATGGTTGTTTATTTCTGCACTTCTCTAGTCTTTGCGGGAAATGAAAGAAATTACTTTTGTTGGCAAAAAGATGCACTGAGTGGGCCAGTGCAGAACTCTGGGGCTGGGGGGTAAGCGGTCTTCCCTTATCCTCCCAGGCTCAGCAACTCTCAAGCCTTCGCAGGGACGCTGTGCATCTTGAAGCCGAAGGACCATAGTTTGAGTTTTTAAGAGTCAAGTTCTGCATGGCAAGGTAGTTAGCCTTTGTGTTCTGACACACCTCCTCAGCCAACGAGACAGGGGAACAGTGGCCTCAGAATACACAGATGGACCCTTCTGTACTTGGACCTTCATCGGTGCTTTCTGTTCAGGTCCCAGGAGTCCATTCCCCGGGGTCTTCAGAAATGTGTCCAAATGATGCCCCCATGGAGTGCTTCAGATTTTGTTTCTCCTCATTTGTTGCCCTTCCATTTGACACTGTGTTCTGTTTTATAATTGCTAGCCTGCTTAGGGCATAAGCTAACGAAGGAACGTTTGGTGTTCGAGCTTTGTGCCAAATGGAGTATTATTGTCTTGAAACTTAGAGGGGATTTCTTGCACTGATTTCGGAGTTAGTCACAAGCGCTGAGAGACTGCCTGGAACTCAGGGTCCTCGCCCCACACCTACGTGAGCGATGACACTTGTTGCTCTCATTCCTTCCCTGCTCTCTCCTTTCTCGTCACACTCTGAAGCATATAGGATTATCCTAGTTTCCGCACCTTAGCTAGGCCAGTAGCCACGTCGGCCCACATCTGCTGGATGGGCAATCAAGGAGATTGATCTCTTGATTTCCCGATTTGATAACAGAGGCAAAGATCACCCACAGAAATGAAAACGTGTCTCCACAGAGACTGGTACCTGAATTTGCATAGCAGTTTTATTCATAATAACCCCAAACTGGAAGTGGCCCAAATGTCTACCAAAGGGTGAGTGGGGAAACAAATTGTGGTATATTCACGCAATGGAACACTACCCAGTGGTCAAAAGGAGCAGGTCATAGAGAAATACAACCACACTGAAGAACCTGAAAGGGGCCAGACTCAAGGCTATGTGATTCCATGCACAGAAAAGTCTCAAAAAGACAAAAATCATAATAACTGAAATCAGATCAGTGGTAGTCTAGGGCTGCAGGGAGGAGGTGTGGAGAGGGGGACAGACCACGAAGAGGCAAGAGGGAGCCTTTTTCTGTAGATGGCAACGTCCTGAACATTATTGTAGTGACAATTACACAAAACTGTCAAAACTCATCAAATTATACGCTTAGAACAGATGCACTCTCTTGCACATAGATTACACCTCAATTAAGCAAATTTTAAAAATCCTTTTTGGATGGATACATTTTCAATTTTATAAAACTGCCATAAAAGGCAAACACAACAGCTAGAACGAGCCATTTTGTATGTTTCGAGTTTATCACATTAACTTTTTTGCTGTAGCTGAATTTAAAGATCAGAATGATGTCCTGTAATGACAAAGCAAGTCAGTCTAGGTAGTAATACCACCATATTTTGTCACGCACCCACAGTCCTCCCCAGTTTCTTTACCCGGTGTGTAAACGATGTGAACTTGTTCATATTAACTTATTACAAGTCGAATAATCACGTATCTGGTTTTTTTCAGTTAGCCACCCCAAGGTAACCACCTCATGCCATCTCCTCTCCTTGGCCTGCCTGGACACTAATAACACTTGTAACCACAGTCTTCATCCTTGGCTTTCCTTAGGAACAGGGCGCAAATTGATGATCATTTTTCTTTGTGAATTATGACACAGACACATCGCCTCGCCCCTGGAAGACAGCAGCCCCTGCCAATCCTCTAGAACGGCCAGGAGAGAAATGAGAGGCCTGTTAGGGCCTATCTGCTTCCCTGCTGACTCTAATTACCCAGTCGGGAATTTTACAATCCCTCCTTCCCACCCGCCCCCAAGTTGCGATGGTCGACTCTGCACTCTGCAGACTTTGGCTGGTTCTTTCTTTTGTGTGCCCACTGCTGCCAAGTGCATTGGGCTCCTAATGAGGTTTGACACTAATGGAGCTGTGAGACAGTGTGATTATGGGTCCTCCCCCCATGCAGCACAGACCTGGCAGGAAATGACCCCAGACTCCGCGCCCTTTCCCTCCCCCTCCCCCCGCCCCCCGCCAATTCTGTGGAAATCATCTTCAGCAGCCAGCTGGAGCCCACCCCCCCTTCTCACTGCAGTTCTCTCTTCCCTCCATCATTCTGCAGGTGGCCGAAAATAACACTTTATGGCCTGACGCATGGTGGGTTGGTTGACAGCACTGGAGACCTTCTTTAATTCAGGGGGGCTGTGGAGCATGGAGGTGAGATTAGAAATGGGAACAGGGGCCCATAAAAACAAGGACTTTCCCAACTTGCTTTTAAAAAGCGTTCTGAGGAGGAAGGGATCTAGGGAAGTTGCGGTTGTTTTCTATTAGATGCTTAACAACGTGTGTAAGTGGAGGTGATTTAAGAAAAAAACAACATGTGCTTCTGTAATTTCCATGTTGTGTGTGGTACAGGTGTAAGGGACTGGAGCTGACTATTGAACTGTGAGCTAATTATAGTCAGAAACAGCTGTTGTCCTCTAATGAGGAGACAGAGCCACCAGCCACTGCCCCACTAGGAAGCCGGAGGAAGCCTGTTGCAGGCTTTTTGTGGATGGCTTATTCGTTACAAAATATTCCCTGCCACACACTTGGTCACTGGCCCGTTCTCACATCCACTCCAGCAGGTGATAAGTAATTTTCACCTCATTGTGTCTGGAGAGAGGAATATGTCCCCATTTTATTAACCTCCATGCTCCTTTTATTTTTATCCCCCAGAAGGGTGTCATTCCTGACCCCCAGCTGTGCATTACCGGGAGGGGTGCCCCTTCTCCATCCCCCTTTGATTTCCTCCAGTCCATTCCCATTTTCCGTGTTTCCAGAGCAATCAGATATTCCCAGAGCTGTCAACTATTCATCATGTGATGGAAGTGCTTACCTAGACCACATTTTCTGTTTCTTGGTGCTGCAGTTTTCTCCCCACAGTCCCTTAAATGTGACCAAACGTCTTTTTAATGCCGCGGAATGTAGAGCCCAGACAGTCTGTTGGTGGTGAGAAATGCGACTTCCCATTTAGATCACATTCCCAAACAAACAGGGGAAGTGTTAGTTGAAAATGTTATTTTTGTTAAATGTTAATAAAATCCGATGTTCGCGTGGACCCAAGTATTTAGAACGCGTTAAACCTCAAACCCTTGCAAGGAAGGCAGGGGTCAAAATCCAAAGAAGCTGAAGAAGCAGGTGCTCGGCACCCTGACTCAAAGCCCACAAATGCTCCTTTCTAACCAATGATGAGCCGGAGATTTAAAGTGACCATCCCCCCCATCACCGTATAAAGTATTATTTACTGCACCATTGAATTAAAAACAAGGGCTCGCTATAGCAACCATCCTAACAAGAGGCACTATTCACAGGCTGCCTTGGGAGCCCAGGGTCCAGGGGCCCATGAAGCACTTTTCTGAAAGCACTTGTGGGCAAACGGGTGGCATATGCGCCTTTTATAGCATGTACAAGGCAGGGCTTGTACCATAAAAGGTTTCTCTGCAGACTGTATAGCTTTTGGAAGGGAAAGGGGAGCTCCAGCAGCTCTGTTTTTCTGTAGTTTAGGATTAGTGGAAATTTAATTGAAAATAAAACACAGAGCAACTGTAGTGGCTACTGAAAGAAAGAACAAAGAGTTCTTCATTGAGCCAGCCCACCACATGGTGGTCGAGGGAGGCTCTTGGGCCTCATCTACTTGCTTCGGTACAGCGTCCGGGGCTTGGGAACAAGCCACTTCATGATCACCCACCCTGTGGCACCATGTGTGACCCAAGCATTCCTGAAAGGACCCGAGGGCTCTCTGTGACACGGACAGAGAAGAGTGTGTTTAATGTATGCGTTGGTGTGTGTGTCCACTTAAGATGAATGTCTCATTTCTTCCTACCCCAGTACCCTTTCCTTATATCTTCCCCCATACTTTCTAGTGCCTTCTTTGTCCACATCACATCTTTAAAATCTTTATTTCACTGCCATTTTATTATAACCTCAGGGAAGGCAATCTCCCCTCTCTCTTTTTCTCTCATCCTCTCTCTGTCCTTCTCCTACTCTCCTTCTCTCTCATTGAACTTTCGGGAAGACATAGATACGAATTGCAACACACCATAGGCAAAGATTAAGTAAGAGTGAAGGGCTGAGAACATTTCCCCCCCTACCCCAGAATACAGTGACCTGAGGCATCTGGTTAATCTGAGTGGCCCTTTTAAAGCTTCCCAGGTGCTAGGGATGAGTTGGGTTTTTTTGTTTTTTGGTTTTTGCTTTTCCCCTGCTATTTTTGTTATCCCTTTCTATCCCCCAGTAACAGCTTCTGGTGTGTTCTGGCGTGAATTCCTCCAGTCCTGAGGCTCCATGTGAAGGTGACATCTGTCTAAGTGTCTCTTGCCTGCCTGTTTTCTTCTTTAGATGCCAAAGTTCACCTCTCAGTAATAGCACTGCCTCCTGGTTGTAGCTAGAAGTAAAAGTATCCTCCAGCTTGTGATGTCTGGGGAACTAAGAGTCCAGGTCCCTAGTTCCTGGGTCAAGTATGTTAGCTGCCTTGATTCAAAGTGGCTCTCTCCTAAGCATAGTGTTTTCATGAACATGATGCTCAGTCGTTTAAATCCATACATTCAGGTGCTCCTACCCGATATAACTTCCACACCATTCAGAGACCATGTCAGAGCCTAGCATGGTGCTTTGTACCTAGCAATGTGAAATAAATGTTTTGCTATGAGGAATTCTACCAAACATTTAAAGAAGAATTAATACCTATTCTTCTGAAGAGTTTCCAAAAAAATAGAAATGAAAGGAAAACTTCCAAACTCATTCTATGAGGCCAGCCTTACCTTGATCCTAAAACCAGACAAAGACCTCACCAAAAAGGAGAATTACAGACCAATATCCCCAAAGAACATGGATGCAAAAATTCTCACCAAGATACCAGCCAATAGGATCCAACAGCACATTAAAAGGATTATTCACCTCGACCAAGTGGGATTTATTCTTGGACTGTAAAGGTGATTCAACATCCGCAAATCAATCAACATGATACGCCACATTAATAAAAGAAAAGACAAGAACCATATGATCCTCTCAACAGATGCAGAAAAAGCACTTGACAACATACAGCATCCTTTCTTGATAAAAAATCTCTGCAGTGTAGGGATAGAAGGAACCTACCTCAATATCATAAAAGCCATACATGAAAAACCCACAGTAAATATCATCCTCAATGGGGGAAAAACTGCGAGATTTTCCCCTAAGGTCAAGAACATGAAGGGATGTCCACTCTCACCACCATTGTTCAACATAGGACTAGAAGCCCTAGCCTCAGCGATCAGACAACAAAAAGAAATAAAAGTCATCTGAATCAACAAAGAAGTCAAACTCTCAATCTTCACAGATGACATGATACTCTACGTAGAAAACCCCAAAGACGCCACACAAAAATTGCTAGAACTCATACAGGAATTCAGCAATGTGGCAGGATATAAAATCAATGCACAGAAATCAGTTGCATTTCTATACACCCACAATGAGGCAGAAGAAAAGAGAAATAAAGGAATCAATCCCATTTACAATTGCACCAAAAACCATAAGATACCTAGGAATAAACCTAACCAAAGAGGAATAAACCTAACCATAGAAGTACTCTGAAAACTATAAAATGCTTATGAAAGAAATTGAGGAAGACACAAAGAAATGGAAAAACTTTCCATGCTCATGGATTAGAAGAACAAATATTGCTAAAATGTCTATGCTACCCAAAGCAATCTACACATTCAATGCAATCCCTATCAAAATACCATCAACATTTTTCACAGAGCTGGGACAAACAATCCTAAAATTTGTTTGGAATCAGAAAAGACCTCAAATAGCCAAAGGAATGTTGAAAAAGAGAACCAAAGCTGGAGACATCACAATTTCAGACTTCAAGCTCTATTACAAAGCTGTAATCATCAAGACAGTATGGTCCTGGCACAAAAACAGACACATAGATCAATGGAACAGAATAGAGATCCCAGAAATGGACCCTCAATGGTCAACTAATCCTTGCCAGAGCAGGAAAGAATATCCAAAGGGAAAAAAAGACAGTCTCTTCAACAAAGGGTGTTGAGAAAGTTGGACAGCCACGTGCAGAAGAATGAAACTGGACTACTTTCTTACACCACACACAAAAGTAAACTCATAATGGATGAAAGACCTTAATGTGAGACAGGAATCCATCAAAATCCTAGAGGAGAACACAGGCAGCAACCTCTTTGACCTCAGCCATAGCAACTTCTTGCTAGACATGTCTTCAAAGGCAAGGGAAACAAAAGCAAAAATGAATCATTGGGACTTCCTCAAGATAAAAAGCTTTTGCACAGCAAAGAAAGCAGTCAACAAAATTAAAAGGCAACCTACAGAATGGAGAAGATATTTGCAAATGTCTTAACAGATAAAGGGCTAGTATCCAAAATCTATAAAGAGCTTATCAAATTCAATATCCAATAAACAAAAAAATCCAGTCAAGAAATGGGCAGAAGATATGAACAGACATTTCTCCGAAAAAGACATACAAACAGCTAACAGACACATGGAAAAAGGCTCAACATCACTTGGCATCAGGGAAATAAAAATCAAAACCACAATGAGATACCACCTCACACTGGTCAGAATGGCTAAAATTAGCAAGTCAGGAAACAGCAGATGCTGGCGAGGATGTGGAGAAAGGAGAACCCTCTGACACTGTTGGTGGGAAAGCAAGCTGGTGCAGCCACTCTGGAAACAGTATGGAGGTTCCTCAAAAACTTGAAAATAGAGCTACCCTATGACCCAGCAATTGCACTGCTGGGTATTTATCCAACAGAAACAAAGTGATTCTGAGGAACGTATGCACCCCAATGTTTATAGCATCAGTGTCCATAAGAGCCAAAATATGGAAAGAGCCCAGATGTCCATCGACAGATGAATGGATAAAGAAGAAAAGAAAATGTAGTATATATGCATATATATGTGTATATATGTGTGTAATATTCCATTGTGTATGGAACACAATGGAATATAATGAAATATTACTTGGCCAACAAAAAGGTGAAACCTTGCCATTTGCAGCAGTGTGGATGGAACTAGAGGGAATTATGCTAAGCAAAATAAGTCAATCAGAGAAAGACAAATATCGTATGATTTCACTCATATGTAGAATTTAAGAAACAAAACAGATGAGTATAGGGGAAGGGAAGAAAAAACAAAATAAGATGAAAACAGAGAGGGAGACAAATCAAAGAGACTCTTAACTCTAGGAAACAAACTGAGGGTTGCTGGAGGGGAGGTGGGTGAGGGGATGGGGTACCTGGGTGACGGGCATGAAGGAGGGCACTTGATGGAATGAGCACTGGGTGTTATTTGCAATTGATGAATCACTAAATTCTACCTCTGAGGCTAATAATACACTATATGTTAATTAAATTGAATTTAAATTTTAAAAAGTTTGCTATGGATGAATGGATGGATAAATGAATAGATGAATAAATGAATGAATAGAAGGTTTGTTCTGTATTAGAAGATAGCAATTTGGTTTAGGGTATTTGCTGATGAAAAAAGCAGCTTAAAACATAATTTCCTGAAAGTACCAACTAACTCTTGCAAAGAGCTTATATATAAAGAAAACTGATTTAACTTATACTTTTAAAATATTTTAATAGGGGGAAATAAGCAAAAATGGCACAGTGATGCATTCCTAACTTTGACAATCCTGCTTTTGGAGGGGGCCACAGGTTCTGTAGAGAATACAGGTCCACAATTCCTTATTCATAATTCCAAAATCCAAGGAGCTGTGATAAACAAAAGTTTCTCTTAATTCCTTTGGCAGGAAACCTCACCTGAACTGACATGAGGCTATTTACAGCCCTTGTTTATATTTATTCTACCAAGTGTTGCTATCACACACACTTCTGCAGAAATATTAATGTTCGATTATAGGGAGCTCCAGACGTCCCTGGGGTGTTAAGAAATCGATGGCATATTCACCATTTTTTTCCCTTTCTAAAATCTAAACAAATCTTGAATTTCAATACATATTGCCTCAAGGTTGAGAAAAGGGATCAGTACTCTGTATTAACAAAATGCTGCTTTTGTGTGTCCGAGTTGACTCGGTAACTTCAACAGCTTGCTAACAAGACAAGACACTCGGAGGTCTTAAATATTGTATATAAAAGATCTAGTGCTTGAGACCTTACAGCTTTATATTTTTAAAGCATGAATTCTTCATACAGCAAATGTATCATGAGCACAGACCAAGCAGCTACATTATTATAGACAAAGACCTCAGAGAAGGTGCTGCTGCCGTTCTTGCTCTCAGGGAGCTCGGGCTCCTAAATAGTTTTACAAGCGGCACAAAAATTACTTACTGGAGACTCTAAAACATGCTTGCATTTTTTGACCCATTTGAAGCTCTTTGTTTCTTTTCATTTTCCTCCATCAAGACTCACAAAAATCACAAAGTGATTTCTTAATTTCAAGCACACTAGCCAATGCAGACTTCTAAAGCATGGGACATTTTCTGTCACAATGGGGACAGTCCCAGGGCTTCTTCCATGACCCAGCGTGGTTTGTGGACAAACAGCACGACTGATCTCTCAACACACAGACTGGGGACAGTCATTACTGGTGTGGGTTTGGATGAAAGAAATTTTGAAGTCACAGCTCAAGCCCACGTACCAGCCCTGGTACGTTTCTGCTTCTAAAAAGCAGTTACTCCTGAATGTTATATGGGTTTGAAAAATTCAACTACTGGCATCAAATCTCAAGCAGCTCTTTCTAACCGGGGTGGGAACAGAGGTGGGTGAGGGCCTGCCAGGTGTGTGTGTGTGTGTGTGTGTGTGTGTGTGTGTGTGTGTGAGCGGTGGGGGTGGTGGGTGTTCAGGAGACCAGCTCATTCAGCACATCTCGGACAAAAGCCTTGGTTTTGGTTTCATTTGATCCAGCCTTCAGAGCCCAGCTTACTAATGGCTCTGTTAATGCAAAAGCTACAGTTTTCACCGTATCAATAAAAACTTATGTTAAGCAAATTATGTGATTGACAGGTGAACACCCAACTTGCAGCCTGGGCCACTTGCATTAGGAAGCATCGTGGCACGCTGCTTAAATGTGCAAAGCTTTGGATGAAGGCGACTTCAGTGCCTGTGTTGGGTCTAAATTAGGGAAGAGCTTTGCCATGAATTTAGATATTTTGCTGCACCGTGACCTGATGATCTTTTAAGGAAGTGGGTTGGCCAATGTGTTTTCTATGTACTTTCCTGGAAGCAATAAAAAGTCCCACAGAACTTGCTAAGCAGGGTGAAAAGAACCAAGGGCTCATCTAAACTTCCACTTAGGGGAACACATTTGGGTCTCCCCATTATGTCCCACCGAGTCTTTGTTAATGGGAATTTTGTTCCAGTCACGGGACCTTCACAGGCTGCTGGTACTCCTGTCTCCAGGGGGACAAATTCTATTTCAAGAAAAATAGCACCTCTTCTCTTCCAACAGATCTGTCACCACTGCAGAGCTGGGAGGTGCTGCTCACAGCCCTGGGTGGGAAGGCGGCTCGCTGAATCAGCCCTACAGAGTGTGAATGGTGTGCAGTCATTAGGGTGATGACTTCCATGGGAAATGACCTGAAGAATTTCAGTAATGAAATTCCATGCAGGAGTCTTGAACGGCCCACAAGTATCAATCCATTCTAGAGTCTGGGCTCAGAGCAAACTCTGTCAAGCATGAAGTCAAGTACTTTCAAAGCATGCTCTGACATGGCTTTAAACAAAGAAGAGCAAGTCTCTGCCTTAGACTTTTATTCACTCACACCAGATTCCAAGAAAGAGGACAGACTAATTCCCTTTGTTGATGCCGTCACAGTATTGGATTCCTGACCAGCCAAAGGTCACTCCAGTGACTTTGCAGGGGGTAGTCAATGAAGATTCCTGATTTGTGAAGCTTTGGAGGGAAAAGTGGGTGAGGATTCGTACAGAGGTGGTTTTTGCTTTTGTTTTTATTTTCCAGGAAGGTGGAAATCCAGAATTCTGCTACAAAATAAACTTGGTGACCAAAAGCAACCATAATAGAATAACAATCCTTTTTCTGGTTTTCTATATCCTATTTTCTTAATTGGGTGGGCGGGAGAGCTAATTTCCACAGGGAGCAAGTAGGTGGGCACAGGCTGCACAAATCCCATACTTGCAATCTTTGGCAGGGATGCGCACTGCCATTATGCCTTCTAAATGTCAGCTGAGGTAGAAACCCGTTCCAGATCTGAGAGGTGCCAGACACCTGCTCCCTCGGCTCCAAAGCTCCAAGATGTGCTTCTGCTGGTAGGTCGCCCATACACAGCCCTTTCTCAATACACACGGATCCTCTGAACCCAGGGGCAGTATAGAATACCAAGTATGCTCAGAATTCCCTTCCTTCTCAACACCCATATTCCGCTCCTACAATGTGCTCTTCCCATAGGAGGCTGAGCTGGGCGTCTGTGCTTTCATTTGGTACCTAAGTTCTCAAAATCTCTAAAATGCCATCTTTTCTGTGGAAGGCTGTGACTTTTCAAAGAGCCAAATGCCACAATTAGGCAGTAGCGACTTTGAGAACCACCTTCATTACAAAACAGTTCTTAACCTAGAAGGTAGCTATGCTGGTGAGCTGCCTCACGAAGGAAAGCAATAGGATTGATTTAATTGACAGTGATCACATTCTAGGTTATTTTCATTTTTCATTCACAAGGAATTTTTCTAAATGGCTTTGTGCACCTTCTCTAAAATTGAGTGTGGGCGTAACTCTATCTAATATTCAACAGACCCAATAATTTAAATACAGTTACCAGTAGTTTGGCACCCAGAGCTTTGTTTGGATTCTTTGTGACTACCTCAGCTTCCAAATCCATCCAGTTAGGACCTAAGGCAATAATAGCTAACATTTATTGAGCATTTACCATGTACCAGACACCAATAGCTTAAGAGAATTTCTCCCATCCTCAAAGCAGCCCTATTAGGTAGGCAATGTTATTATTCCTATGTTACAGATGAAGAAAGTATGAGAGGTTAACTAACTTCTAAGTTCATATTGCTGTATAGCAATCATAGCAATATTCATATAGCATTTACTTTGGGCCAGACACCCTTTTAAATGCTATGAAGCACATAACATGTATAAACATGTTAACTCTCAGCAATCCTGAAGGTAGGCAGCGAAGGGGTTCAGAACAAGTCTCCCCAAAATGTGTCAAAATGTGTTGGACTATTTTGAGACGAAGGCAATCAAGACCCAGAAGACTCAAGAAAACTTTTACCTCTCCCTGCACTACCTAAAAGAATATAGATGCGGGACTGGCCCAGAAAGAAAACTATTACCAAGAGATTACTTTTTTTATCTGAGTGACCTATCTAAATGGCAGGACAAACATCTAATTACCCAACATCTGCTTTTGTTCTTGTTCTGTGAATCACTCCCACCCCTTTGAAGCCCCACGTCCCTATCTCATTCCTTAGCCCAAGATGGCATCTAGGCCTCAAATGCCTGGCTTGTCCTTGGGGCTCCTATATATATATATTTGTATATTTGTGTATTTGTATATATATTTGTATATATGTATATATATTTGTATGTATGTGTGTGTATATATATATATATAATTACATTTGTTTTTCTCTTTTTCTATATATATATATAAAATTACATTTGTTTTTCTCTTGTTAGTCTATCTTATGTTAATTTAACTATTAGACCAGTCAAAGAACCTAGAAGAGTAGAAAAAATTTTTTTCCTCCCAACAGTGGTATTAGGATCCCATTTTACAGATGAAAAAATGGAAGCACAGAGAGGCTGTCCAAGAGAACACAGCGGGAGGGCTAGGATTTAAACCTAGATGGTGTATGTAGTTCTAAATTCTATGCTTTTCATCAGAATGCTAAATTGCCTCTCATATAGTCTTATTATTGTTATTCCAGTCTTCATTTTCCTTAATAAATGCTCCTTAAGGTTTTTATTAGGATTATGTTACATACTCTGTGTGAAGAATTTAGCACAGTGCCTGGCACACAGTAAAATCCCACAATAAATAATAGTTACTATTATTATTAGACGTAACAATATTCATGTTGCATGACTTTTCCCAGTGGGAAACAGAATGAGAATAACACATTTTTATCTGCCTTAAAGCAGCTGTACAAGAGGGCCCAGCTACAGGTAGTTAATAAAACCCTTTTTGTGTGTGATGAGGAATACTGATAAACTCTCTACTATTTGCCATCCTTGCTCTGGCTGTGAAGCAGAGCGACCATTTCTCTCCTTTGGAATGTTCATTCATGGCAAGCCTCAGAGCCAAAAAGCAAGTGAAAAAGAATTCAGAAGTTCTATTAGATTCTAAGGAGGGGGGAAAGTCATAGCCTCTTCATCTCTAAAATACAGATCATAATCCCACCTTATCTAGCACTCAGGGACCGTGTGAGACTCACACGAGACAGCAAACATGAAGACGCTTTGAAAACCGTGCACCCTCATCAAGCAGTATCATTTGTATGAGACAGTGGCCCCGAGAAATCCCAGATGTGTACAAGTCACAGACACCATGAGTGCGGGGAGCCACACTGGGAACCTCTGACACAAGAAGAGAGGCTGCTGAAAAAGGTAGCAAGTCTGGGGGATGGAAGAAGAGAAGTTGTGCCTTTTGGAGACAGAGGGGAAATCCGTGGAATAACAATAGGAAGAAGAGAGGCTTGTGCATAGGTTTCCAGCAGCAAGAGCATCAGTGAGGGGAAAGGGCGGGAATGTCTCACACTTCCTCCTGCACAGCTGCAGAGGGGCGTGTCCTTAGATGGCCACGCCCCACAGGTCAGCCTCCCTGCCCCCCCCCCTTAGAAGGGAAGAACAACACCCTGGTGCCTTGCTATGACATATCCCTGGGGGGGGGGGGTGAGGGGAAGCGGGTAGTCAGCAAGCAGCACATTCCAACCAAAGTTAGCCTGCCAGGGACCCCACCTCTAAGCAAACTGTGGAATGCGTGACTTCAAGGAAGGCACTGATGTGTTTCAAGTCTCAGTCAAGCCCCCCACCAGAAGACTTATAAAGAGCTGAGGAAACACAGAGAAAGGCTCAAAGAGGACCCATTATGCACAGCCTCAGCAACTTGCCACCTTCTCCTGGCTTCTCACTAGGTGTCTCAAGGATTAGAGACTAAGAGACACTGACAGTGAGACACCAACAGTTGATGCCTAGTGGAGTTGCAGACTGCTGAGAGAGATAAATACCTATGAATGACTCCATTGTTGGCCAGTCCACTAAGAGGGTAAAAAGATTTGCAGAACGAGTGATTCAAAATATTTTCAGTAGCATCACCAACTAAAATATCATCCCAGGGCAAATTTCCTCCAACTTGTGTTTAGAGCCAAGTCTAGAAGAGGTATTCCATCAGCCAAATGGATGGGTGTTAGAGGACTTGCAAATAGGCTCATTTGTTAAAATGGCAAATTGTGATTTAGTATCCTTGGAACTATCCAGATTAGCAAATGAGAGTGCTTTCTAATGATAAATTGTGCTAATTTGGGTTTCATTGGTCAAGTGAGCTGTTACTCTGCATTTTACAACCAAGTCTGACAACAGGAGTTACTGAAGATGTTCCAATCATATTTTGGGGGAGTGTTTCTGCCAGGATTCCACACAGTTCAGCAATAACAGTTGCCTCAAATTTCCTTTTAATAAACAAAGTTATTTTGGCATGTTTATGCCATGTTCCTTGTGGATTTTGGGGAATCAGTTCTTGCTTATTTGGATAAACTGCTTTGTTAGGTTTTGTGAATATCAACACATTGATGACATAAATAATAGAATACCATTTATCACATACACTTTTCAAAGTTATTTTTTTCCACGTTAAGGAGAAATACATGCACCATATAGAAGACATATAAATCAATGAAAGCAACAAAATTAGTCCTTGTTTGGTAGTAAGAAAAAAAAATCAACTCAAATCAAATCAGCTTAACTGGCTCATGTAAGGAGGAAATTCAACTGGAGTTGAGAGCTCTAGGCACCGTTGGTTCCAGGAATTAAGCTGTGTCTCCTGTGTCCCATGCTATGGGAAGGGCAGACCCAATTTCTGGCTGCACAGTTCACTACAAATAACCAGAGACAAAATGATAGCCCATATAGCCATCGCTCAAAACAATTATGCTTGATATTCTGTCATATTTCCTTCTTCTCTCTTTTTCATGCATATTTTACCTTGCTCATTCAGAAATTGAGAACCAAGCCAGTTATTGCACCCTGACGATGCAATGAGGATATGAATGCATTTTCATATCAGTGTCCTGACACATCACTCACATTCCCTGCAGGTGTCAGAAGGGCTTGTCCGCCATGCCTGCTCAGACGGTCCACAGCTGCCATTCTTTGGGGATAGTGCTATCCAGAGAACTTTCTACAATGATGGAAATATCTGCCTGTCTAATACATTAGACACTAACACAATGAACACTTTAAATGTGACTAGTGTCACTGAGGAAATAAGTTTAAATTTAATTTTGATTAATTCAAATTTAAATAGCCACCTGTGTCTACTGGCTGCCATACTGGACCACACAGGGCCTACACAAGTGCCATGAATAGAAGCCACAGCTTAAACATGAATATACATCCTACCCCTCTGCGGGTAACAGAAGCATCATTGAAGGCTCTGATTGGAAATGTCTAAGAAAAAGACACTTTAATAAGCTTCTGTGGTGGTTCCTTTCTGTCCTTAAGCAAAGTCCTTGGCTCCGCTGTGGGCCGAAGCACGAGTCTTCCTGCTCACGCAGTGCCAACCTTAAGTGCCTGCCTCTCTCACACAGAGCAGAGTTCTTGGGAAAATTCACAGGCTTTCCAGCACTGTCTTGACTTGCGAGTTATTTCCTGTTTTGTTCTGAAGAGGCAAATATGGTGTGGGGCTAAGGAAGGTTAAGGAGGAGACTGTCTGGATCAAAGAGCCTATCTGTGAATTCCCAGAGCTGTAAAAAAAAACAGCTAAAAAGGGTGATGTCGTTGTGATTTCAGAGTTTCTACTGAAACAGAAACATGGCAGCGTCGTGCCATGACTCTGTTTACATCCACATTTTCTTATCTGTTAGTGAAGGTTTGCAGTCCTTTGGCAAATAAAATACTGCTCCTATTACTGTCACGGTGATATTTATTTTATCAGCGTCAGAGTTGTAAATACCCTCGGTGGGGCAGCAGAACACCATAACCCTCAAGGAGCGTCGAACACAAGCCTTCAACAGCAAGCATATGATTTAGTATGTTAGTCTCGAAGATACAATAGCAAAACCACTTCAGCAAGATCCATGATGATGTGAAATCTGGTGTGTGCCTTCTGTTCTAGATTTCAAGCTCTTAAAAGGCAGGGATCCACCTGTCAACGGCCCAAGATGGTAGACCCGCTAGTAGGCCAACAGGAGCCTGAAGGCAGGGCTGTCTGGCTCGGAAGACAGCGTGCTTTCTTGGCACCAGCCCATCACGGCTTCTCCTGGATGACTTTGTATTGCCAGCATTTGGAAGGGCAAAGAATTGAGAGAACGTTCCCCCAAAGAGTGCAACCAAGGGATTCACCAGGCTTTGCTTCTTCTTTCTTTTTTTTTTTACCCCCAGTATCTTCAACACCAATGTGATCCTGAAATATAGCATTCCTGAAGTCTATTTAATAACAGTTTTGTTTTTTGGTTTTGGGTTTTTTCAGTCATTATGTGAGGAATATCTGAAGGGCACCAGGTGCATGCTGGTTACCCGTACAGTGTCACGTTGCCCAGTGTACCTGGCATTCCACAAGTTTCTTCCAGGTGAACGAACACATGCTTGCCCTTTCTGGGTGTCCCTGCAAAGAGGGAACCAGACCACTCACTCTCTCTCAACCCTTCAAGCCTCCGTCTTCATGTCTACAGTGGAGATAATCATACCACCCATCTCTTAGAGCAGGAGTTGGAAAACTGTGACCCATGGGTCAAATCCAGCCATGCCAGTTCATTTCCTTATTGTCTATGGCTGCTTTCATGCTACAAGGGCAGAGCCGAGTAGGTGTGACAGAGACCATATGGTCTGCAAGACATTCTAGGAAGTTTGCCAACTCTTGATGTGAGGGTCAAGGCATATAGTAAGTGCTCAATAAATATTAACAGCTGATGTTATCGTGAGACTCCTCTTCTTTTCTCTCTTCCTTTCCCCAAACTCACTCTCATAAGAACTCACTGAACATTCTTCATGCTACAGGTTTCAGTTTTATTCTTTCCCTTTAGATCAAAGCTACTCTCTCTCTTAGCCTAAAACCTCTAGCTCCAATGGAATGTGCTCACCATTTATCAAGCAGGGCGTGGGGTCTGCTCAACTTTGCTAAAGTCATTTCCCCATCCAGCCACCCACTGCTTTGGCTTAAGCTTCTTGAGGACATGAGCGGGGCGCTCACTGTGTATGGTTGTATAGGTTGGACATTGTTCAGCCATGTTCAGGGATTCTGCAGGGCACATGGATACCAGCCGCAGCTCTCTGTTAGGTTGTCCTTTGACTTCTGCCTGACTTTCTGACTGCTTTTCTTCTTGGAGAGGAAACCTCAGTGGCGTCTGTTGATCTTCTCCTTAAGTTCACATCTCCGCTGAGCAACCGCCATGTTTTCTTTCCCCTGGTTGCCACTCTGGTCTGCTTTGCTCTCTCAAACTGAGAGCCTTCTTCAAAGTTTTACCTAAGTTAGCTGAAGTCAGGAAAGTGAAAACTCTGCCACAGGGAGTGTGAGCCCTCTCATTCATTCCTCAAGAGCTCCTTTCTCCAGGACACCACCCAAGTAGGAATTGTTAGGCTTCTACTGTGTTCTTGATGAAAGATAATGTCCCTTCTTGGAAATAGAATGATGAGGGGAGGTTATGGGTAGCTAAGAGCAGTCTCTGAATCTTACTTTTAAATTCAGCTCTTGGCCTTTCCTATGTTCTATACACGTGCATATTTTTCTAGCTCATAATGTCAAACCATTTCTTGAACATGTCTCAGTTTAATAGGCAAGGTGACATACTAATTCTATTCCACATGTTATTGTCTATCCCATCTTCTATTGCTTTTTCTTTCATCCTCTCCTCAGAATTGTATTTACATTTTTGTTTTCACCAAGTGTTTTGGGCACAATAGAGATTTTGGGTAGTGATGTTTTCTCAATAAAACTAAGGATGGTCTCACCGTTTCCAGTCACATAGGAGCAGGATTTCTGACAAAAAGGTCAGCTTTTGGACTTAAGATAAAGATGTTGCTTTGGAGCAGTTGTCTCCAATTGGTGTATGTTTTGGGGGTTGTGGATGGAAGAGATGGTGGGGAATCACCTGGGGGACTTCTGCAAACTCTCTATGGCTGTCAAAGATTCTGATACACCTCAATTCTGATATATTCCTCTCCAGATTAAAACTCTATAAGTGAATTAAAGGCAGAGGCTGGGAATTAAGTCTGTGAAAAGCTAAGGTTTGCTTGGGCTGCTCTGGGTTATTGGGGGAGGGTTGAGGGGGTCTAAATTTGAGTCAGTGACTTTCTTTGCTCAGAAGGCCTTATCTCCAGCATAAAGATGACAAGGAGAGACAAAGGAATCACAGCCATCATGCAATCACGTTTTGTCTTCATCAAGGCAACCTCAAATACCAATAACAATAATCAGATTTTCAAATTATGAAGTTGAATTTGATGTAGTTGCATTACAATTTGTTGGGTTCCAACTCACACTGTCCTAGGTGCAATTAGGCATACAGAGAAAATAAGATGTGGCACAGCCCTCGAGGAGTTTGCAAGTGGATTGAAAATCACTTCCAGTGGGAGATTTTTTTTTTCTCGTCTTCTAAAAGGCATAACTTTAATTGTGTGGAAAATCATTTTAAAGATCCTGACACAATATACATTAATGACAGTTTGCTCATGGAAAGCACACAAAGTGACAGTCTTAAATGAATTTTCTCTAAAAGGACTTTTCCCTCTTAAGAATTTCTAAGATGTGACCCCACGCAATAAAAAATTTGACCTAACCTACCATTAGTCTTGGCTAATCCAAATCCAATTTAGGTCTATCCAACATGCAGCTAATGTTCTCATCCCCTTAATTCCTTGAATAAGACAATTCCAGAAGCTTAATCAAGGACCAAAAATTGCTCTTCTACCCACACAAATCCTGAAGTGATATCTCTACATCGGATGTACATGTTTTGTTTTGTTCTTTTCTCCAATTAGATTGCGGGTCCCTGAGATGAGGGAATTACATCTTTTTATTCCTTTGTATGCTCCTCTCTTCCTAAACACCCCCAAACTCTTCACATCTATTTCTCGGTAATAATAACACATATGCGTGCTCACTATTTGCTGGGCACTGCGCAGTCTAGAGGCATTACTGCGCTTATTTCTTACAAGTACCCTTGGAGATATGGAGACTGAGGCTTAGAAGGGTTAAAATAATTGCCCTAAGGCATAATGCTAAAACGTGGCAGATCGAGGATTTGAACCCAGGCAGTCACCACCGAGAACACGCAGGTGGAAACACCACACTGCACAGTCTCCTGCATGGATGGGTCTCTGGCTAAGCTGACCAAAATGCCACAGGCACTCGATGCTTGCTTGGGGAAGGAGAACACTCCTCCCCTAGAACACTTGAGAGGCATCATCGGTGAGCTTCTGTGATGGGCTAATGAACATTTACAGCCGCCTTGTGCAACCAGCTGAACGTCTGGCCGCATCAGTTTCACATATTCTATGGCAAGTGCACTCAATAGCATTTTTATGATATATGCTTTTCTTTTTACAATCATCCAAAAAGGCAAATCACTCCCAACCTTGCTTTGATGATAAATACAAGGCAGAGTAAGAAGGGCAAGTCGCCCATGTTCAGGAGGAAAGTCAGTGGGGAAACCAAGGTCTCTCCTGCAGTCCTCGATGTCCCAGCAGTCTCTTAATCCAGACTTTTTCCCCCCTCAAAACATGCAACGGTGAAAACATAGAGCTATGAGACCCCAAAAAAGGAATGAGATTAAACCATAAGAAAAAAAAGAACACCATAAAAATCCTGGAGAAGAAATTGCGAGTCATTCTCTAGTCTATTGGTAAAAATGTTTTCATGTATTTTTCTATGTGTAGCAGTCATGTGGAATGTTCTTGGGATTCTGACACCACAACAGATCTCTGTGCTAATACAGTTTCAAATATCTAATTTATGGTAGAGCTGTAAAAATCTCTTTTTTTTTTCTTTCAAAGAGGCGCTCTGTAAATCTGTTTTCCATATTGGGAGATTCTTGAAAGACGTCCATTACACCCAATTAAACACTGGTACTTAGAGCACGGTCTTCGCAACACATCTTTTGCCTCTCATTTAGAGTTATTACTCATGTGGCCCAACTATTGCCTGATTTAGAAGGTCTGTGTTGAAAAGTGGAATATGGAAATGGTCCTGGAAAAGGAATGATATATTTAGGACACTTTAAACAGTGTTAGGTATATTTAGTATAGTCACTTAATGCTGTTTTGGATGATTTATAGTCTGGGCTATGCTATGCTTCTTAGAAATTATTCCAGTTATATTTCAAATTTTAATTTGCAAAATATTTTAAGAAGTACAAAACAAACAGAGGCGGGTCCAAGTTTTCTTGGATTGCTGGAGCAGCGATAGCGCAGATTCTGATACCGATTCTGGGCACAAAGTGGGCTCTCGCACCAACTCTACCTCTTCATAATTTTTCACTATCTCTGGCAGTACGAGTACGAAGACAACTTGCTGAATTTCAAATGTCCTTCGGTAACTGGAACATTGCATTCTAATGCATTTTGATGAGTCAGATTAGTTATTTGTCACATATGTTGGTAATGCAAGGAAATGCATTCAGTCCAGAAAATTAATCCAGGCAGCCAGCCATGAGCAGATGAATGAAAGTGACCGAAAGCAGATCGGAACAGAAAGCTGAGGAAAGGGTTTTTAAGGAGGCTATTCAGTAGCCAAATCCTCTTAATATTGAGTAATAGATTTAAGAGGCTGAAATCTCCACCTTTGTGTGCAGAAGGCAGAAAACTTTTCCTTGTTTGGGGGAAGTGGAGTGCACAAAGATATTGGAAGGAGAAGACGATATAATTTTTTCCTTCCTGGATGTATATATCTCACTTCTAGGACACATGTGGATTCCACTAACCTGTGGAAAGGGGGAAGACTCTGTTGCCAACAGGCTGTTTACTAGAGATTAGAAAGGGCTCAGATTCCCTGACACAGCTGGCTGGGGACCCCTTGCCTTGGAGATCAACAGGAAACTGAAAGGTCTGGGCAAAATTTTGCTCTGTTGCTGGTCACATTTCTCCCAGAGCTGAAAATGACATTGCCCTTCCCAGGCTGTTGAAATGAGATAATGTCACATCCCGAATGAGATCACTAGGTCATAATCTCATCCTCAACCTGATTTTCTTGGCATGTGTGAGCATCACTGGGAGAAGAGGGGAGGGATGAGCATGGTTTGAACAAAACCATCCCTTTAATTAAGCTCGCAGTCATGTCGCCTTCTGCTCTGATCCCATCAGATCTCAGCAGCTACGCGGGTCGGCCTGGGGGTTGGCAATTACACTGTCTGTGGCATGTACTACTGTAAGGTGTAAGTTGAAGCCTTACACTCCTGGCCAGGTGTGTGCTGCTTTGTGGGCTTTGCAAAAAAGAACATTGACAAGGCAATGACCCTAATGTGCTTTGGGGCCTCCGAAAGGCTGGCATGACATAGATGAGGTGGTGTGTTTCAGGGTCCATATGCTGATACCCCAATTAAGAGATCCCTGGAGACAAAACTTCTTACACCAAATCAGACAGGACCCGCAGTCAACTGAGAGAAATTCCAGCCTTCTCAGATGTGAGGAGAGTGGAAACAACCATTGAGATTTAGTATGTAGAGTGTTATCTCTGGCACACAAATCCCCAATCTTGGCTGAGGAAATGATTGGACTCTTAGAGCTTCCATGGCATGTTTTCATCACTTCGATGTGACAAAAACTTGTTGAGACTGACTCTGGATATTGCAAATCCTATTAAGTGGCTCTGAGACTACGATGTTATTTTCCCGATCTGCTTGCCAGAGCCACCTTCTCTTTAGACAAGTAACGCTCTACCACGACCAGCTGTGGTACTGACCCTGAGCCTCAGCAGGGGACCTCAGAGACTGGAGAACCCCTTCTTCTTGGCTGGAGGCAGGTCTAGAAGCAAATCATGCCTACATCTTGGTCTCCATGTCACACTCGAATGCGAGTGTGAAGGCCATCTGAGGAGAAACAAGGTCGTTATTGAGAAAAAGAAAAAGCGACAGAGAATATCTATTAACTGCTACTTCATGTAATGAAGGTCTTCTCTACGTCTGGCTTCATCATCTCCTTTAATCCTTTATGTCTCCAGATTTCTGGAAGCAAATTCCAGAGTAAGAGTCTACGCTTATGGACTGCTTTCCATCTCTTTGTTCCTGGCAGAGGAAACTGTAACCATTGGCATTGTGGTCCAGCAAACACCCTTGTCCTTGACCCTCACTCATCCTTGGCGGGGAGTGAGGAAGAGGGAGATGCCAGATGGAAAGGGAAGAAAGAATGGATTGTGACTGCAAGACACCACACCTCCTGTCTTTTCTTCACAGAAGTCCACCAACACGCCACACACAGACCAGCAATTAGGCAAGTGGAAGACAACTTGTCACTTAACTCTTTCCCTTTATTGCCCCCATCCATTTTGATCCTGCCTTTTTTGGGGGTATAGGCTTGCTTCCCTCTTGATTTAGCTTTGGCCCTTGGGGTGCAGTTACCAGAACCACGAGAGAGTATATTTTGAGAGAGGTATATCTGACAGCAGCCAGACCTATACTATATGAATGTGGCCATGCCCGAACTGTGGCCTGACATGCAGAATAGACTCTTATTCTGCAGTTTACTTCCAGAAATCTGGAGAGGTAAAAGATTAAAGGGGAGGATGATGATAAAACCAGATATATAGAATGAATACCTGACCTTTCTCTCTTCTCCTTTGATCTCCTACTGGCGCCTTCCACTGGCCAATGCCAACAGGTACCTAGAGGGCAAGGGAGCCTACCACTGCCATCCCCATGAGACAGCATTTGCGGCCTGGAGCAGGCTGGAAGAAGGACTAAAGGAGCAGATGGAGGACATCAGAAGAGTCCACACACAGTCAGCCGTTTTGTTGGTTTGATGGATTTTTTGATCTGATCAGAGGTCCAAAGGGCTACTCGAAAGCAAACACAATCCAGAACAAGAGGACAACTTTTATTACTCCAAACACGTATATAGGTTTAACACACGCTCAATCAAAAGCCCCACGGAATTGAGGCAGGGAGAGAGGGGTGTACTCTATAAAGTTGGCCTTTGTTCTTCAGAAGTATTTCTTTCTAACACAAGTTTGCCTACAAAGCTACTTTTACATTCTAAAAAGTCCCAAATGTATGACCACTAGCTCCAGATGTGTTAATAGCACTAAAGCTGCTCACAACAGGCTACTTGAGTTATTGAATAAAAGAACTCAACAGGCAGCTAAGCCTTCCGACCACACACTTTCACCTTTGCATGCTCTGAGTCAGCTTTCAATAGGCATTAAATTCTCCCCTTGTTTCCATTCTTTGCTGCAGTCGCTTTAGTGGGGACACATGAATAGCTGGGCTACAACTAAGTACCCTTAAATATAGCTATTTGAGAAATCTCTGCGTATATGTGAGTTCCATACATAAGGAATATCCAAGGGGGAAGTTGAAACGCTGAAATATCAAAATAAAAGACGGGAAGCTTGAGTCCTACTCCGGGTCTATTATTCTAGACTAGCCCCTCAGGTTGACCTTGGACAAACTTCCTTACCCTCGTAGGACTCAACATTTTGACCAAAAGTGGAAAACAGAGTCGTGTTATCAGGGAGGAGGTGTGGGCTGGAAACGGCCAACACCCATAACCCTGGACTCTGCTGAAAGTGAATGGTCCTTTAAGGTGAGGAAAAAGTGGGTTTTCTTGTAGTGTTTGCTTCTAGGCGGTTGCCTCCAGAGGATTCACGGGTGTACAACTTAAGAGACAACCCAGTGTGAGGATAAAACTTACATGAAATGGAGCTCGTGTGTCTGGTACTATGACAACCCTCTAAGCCATGCTCCCTGGTTTGGTTGATTAATTTTCACATCTGAAAATTTTTACATCACTCCATTTCCTACTGCAGTGTAGAGCCTTCCCCAGAAAGTATTTCACGGTGAGTTATTTATTTAGTGTGACAGGGAAGGGATTAAAAATGCCCCACCTTACAAAAATCATACCCTCCTCTTCTGCATGTCCACATAACAAACCCAGAGCGGCAATAAAGTGACAGTTCTGGGATGGTATCCAAAAACAAGTGGAATTACCCCCCACTTTACCTTCTTCAAAGCCTCAGGCTGCTGAAACCCACTTTCTATCCTTCTCAGTATTTGTCTGGCTGGTACATTAATACATACATGTTTCCCACAATATGTTCATACCACCAGAAGCACTAAGGGTCTTTCCAGATCATTCAAAATTCTTCCTAATTCAACATCTTCTGTAAGGAAAACCCCCAAAGAATCTATCTTTATTCTAGAACCATTCTTGTTACTGATTTCACACTTCTAGGTTTTACTTTAACTGATATTAGAGGTAGAAATGCCAGATCTGGGATGTCTCTCCACTAACTGCAAAAGGAGAGAGAGAGGATGGGTAAAATGGATTTATCCCGTGTTAAGTGAACACCAACACACCTGCTTCAAAGGAGAAATCATTAAACAGGTATTCAATAAGCCTGTTATTACTACCCCCGCAGGCAAATAGAGTCCAGAGTGCTTATATCCTTCAGGAAGCTCTGAGTATTCAGATAAGAGCATTTGTTTTCTCTTCATTCATGCTTATGTCCAAAGAGCTCCTCTGCTGAATGCAAGATCAAATTAGAAAGCCAAAGAGCAGAAACACTTCAAGACTTAAGTGGGAAACATTAGAAGGTAAGAAGGGAACTAGAACCATGAAAGAAAAAGAAACATCCATTCGCTAAGACAGGGCAGCTTTGTAAAGAAATCTGCCCCAAACTCTTGTGTTCCTCTGCCTGGAGAACAAGGCTCTCACCTTTATTTCTAGTCAGAATTGTAAGGACTAGCATTTTAGAGCACTGTAAATGGTAAATGCATTCTCAGCAATTACGACGGGACCAGGTTTCTAAAACTTCAGTCGTGTATTTATTGCCTTCAAAATTTTTATTATATATAGGCAGTGGCGTCCATGAGAATGGGGCTTTCAGAGCTCCAATTTCAGGGAGTGCACCCATGAAGGGTTCCAGCTGCTGCCTTCTGAAATCCGCAGCCACATTGGCCATGAGCCATGCTTCCCATGGGCTGTTCCCTGCAGTGACTGAGTGCAGCAGGGATACTAAGACAAACCCATTCCTGGGAGATATTCCTAACATGGGCACACATGGCAGGTGGTAGGGGAGCTGATTTTAGGCACTATGCTGAATAGGGTTCCCTTTTATTTAAATCTGGATTTGTGTGTTTACCTTTATGTGTGACTTCACAGATGAGACAGTTTAGGAAAAGGCTAAATATGGGTTTCCCTGAAGACTGAGGCAAAGGCTTGGCAGGGAGCTCACTTGGAAAAGTACCTGAGTGGGGGTCTGGGGATGTGAAACAAGAAAGGAGGAAAAGCAGGACGTGGATGCACAACGGAACTGACCACTGGTGTGACTGGGCCCGAGGACTCCAAACACCTCCTTGCTAAGGTCTCCCTAGACTGGGCTACTGTCTGAGACTTGGCCCCCTGATTTTCCTTCCCTCCTTCCCTCTCTCCTTCACTTAGGATCAGGCCTGATGTGACCCTGATGGTTCTTAGTCCCTCCTGGCTCCCCTTCCATTTCCTCTTATAGGCATTTCTCTTAATACATTTCTTACACATTTAATCCCATCTTTGTGTCTGCTTCTCAGAGGACCCAGATCAACACATTTTAGGTAATCCCACTTGCATCGTATATATAACTATACACAATTACATATTCACATAATCATATGCTATTATGTGTATACTATGTATATATATTTACAATAAACTTACAGTAATGTATGGGATACTTCCAGCTCATCATTCAGTGACTCCTGCGCCCACCTCTTACTCCAGCCATTGCTGCACCAAACAGCTGCAGGTAGGTCGCAGCTAACTTTGCACAGCTGCAGCTTGTGTAGCACTCAGAACACCTGCCAGAACCTGCTGGCCATTCGTGCTTCTATAGCCCGGAAGCATGGGCTGGTAATACCCATGGCGCCATCTTTGATTAGTGGAGGACAGGAGTTACTGGATAGATATATTCCCCTGTCATCCTCTGAGACTCATGACATAGGGTGCCTCAGAAGGTTCTGTGGATCAAATGCTAGTTGTGCTTAGCAGGAGTCGAATCAACCACGCATCAGCTCTCCACTGGGTTTCCTAGATCCCTGTTTTACTCTCCCAAACCCTCACTCCTGCTTCCTGGATGGGATACCTTTTCCAGTGAACTCTCCTTGCTGTGACTTTCGGGGAAATCCATACTTAGCATCCTCCTAAACCAGATCTTTTATGAAATCATGCATTAAAAAGAAAGTACCAAAACTGCAAATAATTAGCACAGTGCTAAAATTAACTGACGTACCACCTGGTATCTGTACCCCATTTTAGGAAACACTGTAACAAGAGATGTTTGTTAAGGCATTTTTGTTCAAATTAATTTAGTGTCATAACATTGAGTAAAAATGTCCAGTGAAAACAGAAATAGCTAACAGAACCAGGGCTCCCCGGTATATTTTGCTTTTATATGTTTTGTATGTCCTCAGTGACGATGGGCTTCTCTCTAAGCGTTTTATTCTGTTTGGCTTTGTATCATCTGAGTACATTGTGGTTTAGCCTTTTATAGTCATTTGGTTACAGTTTTGTCTCTTGGGGCTGTCTTCTCAGGTAGCTGAAATTCTACTCCCTGAGCTCGCTGGTTAGGCAGAGTTCAGATTTCCCCCCAGATTCCCATTCCCTGGTTATTCAGACAAACACTAATTTAGGAACTGCCACGAGACTTGGCAGATGGAATTAAGTTTATTAATCGGCTGACCTTAAGATAGGGCAACTATCTTGGAATTATCGGGGTAAGGTAATCACAAGAACCCTTCAAAGCAAAAGAGGAAGGCAGAGAGAAGTGGCAGGACGGCAGAGTGAGGGAGAGATGGGGCAGAAGAGGAAGCTAAAGAGGCAGCAGCTGTCTTGTGATCGTGAGGCAATGAACACGAGGACAAGACGCAGTGAGCTGAAGACGAGTGGAGGCAGCAGTCTGTCTGAAGGCTGTCCGGGAACCACGGGCCCAGTGCCCTGTCCCCGCAGACTTCTCGTCACACGAGAACAAACCCCTATTTGGTTAAGCCACTCTAGGTAGATCTTCTATCACCTGTACCAAACACGTTTTAAAGATTATTTATTTGAGAAAGAGAGAGAGAGAGAGAGGAGGGGCAGGGGGAGAGAGAAAAATCTCCAGCAGACTCCCTGCTGAGCGCGAGCCCGAGGCAGGGCTTGATCTCAGGACTCGGAGATCATGACCTAAGCCAAAACCAACTGTTGGACGCTCAACCCACTGAGCCACCCAGGTGCCCCTGTACCAAACACATTTTAACCAGTACAAGCCCCTTCCAGAAAAGATTCGCTGGTACCCAATAAGAGTCTCTCATATTTTTGTCAGTAAGATGCTTGAACGATTGCTTTATCATACAGATAAATACTGTGGGCATTGGGCTGGATGGGCCCGTTTCCCCCTGGTCTGCCAAGCAAACGAGTGACAGGCTGAGCCTTCCTTGCTGTGGGACTGCAATGTCCAGGTCCAAACGCATGCTGACACCCCTACCAATGTATCACACGGTGGATGGGATACTGCCCGTCCGCGGTACATCTCTCTTCTCACAGCTACACATACTTACAAATAGGTTGAGTTCATTTATAAAAGCGGAAAATGGCCGCCTCAAAGCAGAGCAATGAATCCGCCCGCAAATCCCTGAGATCATTGGCTTTCCCGTATTGGGATTACTTGATTTATCTTCTCAAGCTGAAGTTTCTAATTTGTGACCGTAAGTTTTTGACTTTTGCCCCAGTGGTATGACACCTTTAGGATTTCACCTCCTGGGTAAAGTACGCAGTTGGCACAGAGTTGAGTCGGAGCTGCCTAGCTATCTCCTTCAGAACAAAAGCGCTTCCTGTTTATGGCAGAAATCACCCCATGTGGTTATTTGTCAGCTAGTTGCAATGCAGCTGACAAATCCCGAAATCCTGTTGTGAAAGACAACCCTCTCCTGACTTGTCCGGCACTTCCACTTTGCAGCCAAACTGTAAATGCCATCCCAAAGGTATTAGGTGGCTCTTTTTCTATGTTCATGACAAGAAACAAGAAAATGAAAAGTTGCATGAAGCTGGGAAAATTGCAGAAACCTGGCAGGGGATGACTTTCACCTGAGCAATTTGTCAGTTCCAAAGGGACATCTGAAGCAGGTTTTAAGAATAAGAAGCATCCGGTTCTCATTCCAACCGGTTTGCTTGGCCATAATCATTGCAATATGGACTAACATCCCCAGCCCTGCAACGCACCTGCGGAGACTCAATGAATACAACCGACCTGCAGTATTAATTAACGTTGATGACAAAAGTCAGAAAGGTCTTTATTTATTACAATACGTTCTCTTTTTAACTGGGGACAGATTGTTGTTTCCTAGCTCCAGCTTGTCAAAATAGACCCGTTCATGGACTCCTCTCACCTTGAGGGGAGGAAACGCAGCGCCGTCCACACTCCCCTTCCCACACTTCCCTTCCCCGGGACCTCGAGTGGGCTAGCCCTGCAATGGTGCGAAGTGGTGTAAGCCATCTCAACCATGTGAACCTTCTGGTAGTTAAATCACTTGGTAAGCATATGCCTTTGACGTGAGAAGTCTAATTTTACTTTCCCTCTGCCCAGTCCCCTGGTCCCGCTAGATTGGTCAGGACCTAATTATGATAATACTGAAAGTGAAAGGTCAACTTAAAAAAAAAAAAAAGTAGTGGATTTGAAAAAAATTCGGGGTCAAGGATGTCGAGTCCAATCCTTATTCAGTCACTAACTTGCAGACCTCCTCAAGCCTCTTAATTGTTGTGCCTTTGCTTGTGGAAGAACTGGGACTGCTCTTTCTTACAATAATGTTCTTAGGATTAGTAAGTGCTGGAAAATCCCTCTGCAAATATGAAATGCTATGTAAATAATAACAGGCTACACGAGCAGATATTACTGAAAAGATCTTGAACCAGCTGGCCCTTCCTGACTTTGGCACCTGGAATAGTCATACACATGCTTACACATACACACGGACACACGCACATAAAACCACTCATACCCGCACACAATGGTCCTAAAGGATTTATTGGTAATGATTCTCATGAGAATGGATGACTTGACTTGAGTGCAGACTTACCTGATGGCTGCAGCAAACACTGGTTGACCTCTTGAGGTCCTTTCTAGACCTATCAGCCTATAATTTCTTGTTGATGATGCTAACCCTAATGGATATAGAGGGAGGGCCATATCTAAAGGCACCACCCTTGCCAGTAACAGCGATGGTTATTGGTATACTGAGCTTTGGTCTTCATTTATAAGGTGTAATCGCATCAAACACTTTACAAATATACATTTTCCAGATCTGCCGCACTATGCGAAACAAACAAAAGAAAACTCTAGAAGAATCAGTGGATATTATAATATGTGTTACAGTCCTGAAGGTAACAAAACAGTTGTATAATTATTCCCAGCATGACATGTTGATGCACAAAAATTTTGGCTTCCTTTAAACAGTGTCTGTCAATTTCCCTACATCAGCACAGGAATCACTGACATGCACAATTTTACCCATCAGTATGATGCCCAATTATTTGAAAAGGGTGAAAACTTTATGCCACTTTCCAACATGATGGACATAACCTTTAAATATTGGCAATTGCTGAGATGTTTCTTGTTGTAAGTTTTCTGAACATACTGGTGAGTTTTTTCTCGCCATCAGCTTCACTTTCCACTCAAAATTATGAAGTGTTAACAAAGTTTTGCTTGTCTCTCTTAAGATTCAAATTTATAGTCACGAAGGATGCTTAGCTGTACTAGAATGGTTCTGTGATTGGTAAGGGAGATGGTGGAGTCTGTTTTGGGGGCTATTTTAAAACGAGAGTTTCCTTCTGGGTGCTTTATGTGTAGCGTAGCCTGACGACAGAGGACCGCCTTGGGCGTCCTCTTACAGTCCTATCTGGATACACAACTTGACTTATTTCTCATTCAAAACTGACCTAGTCACACATAAACGTGGTAGATGTTTGATTCCATGTTGGCCTGAGTTAGTAGTCGTCCCAAAACGATACACCAAACTCTCAAAGTGTAAATTTATATAGCAAATTATGAAAGCTGCATATTTGCATATGTCACATAATGAAGTATGCAATTATGTGCTCTGGGTGTCTATGCTAATAAAATGAATAAAAAATTCCAGGGCTTGGATGACCTCCCAAAGATAACATCCCATGACTTTTTTTCTTTTTTGCATTTTTCCCACTTCCTTGATGTCACAGAAAGATCTGATGCTGTTCTCATGAAAGTTACGTCCACCCTTAGTTGACCTTCCACAAGCATGGACTTATCCATGACTCTATCTATGATGGGCATTTGTTGGGTTTTTCTCGTTTTGACCTAATGACTGAAATCCCTTTCAGAGACACCCACTGCAGATGAAGAGGAGGCCAGATATTTGTCCTTCGGGAACAGGACAAAGCTGTAGAGCTAGGGGGAGGGTATATGATGATCCATCTAGAACTCTGAGGCTAAAGCAAGGGTGCAAGGAGGAAGAACACTTTAACGTCCATTGTGGTGGCAGCAGGGGCCCTACAACCAGCGTTCGGAGCAGTGGTGACAGTGGATTCGGGATTCCAGCAGCGCCCACCAGGGAGGTCTAGTGCAGACGTTCTAACCAGACAATTCCTACGGCACAATCAGCTGTGTCTCAGCCTCCTCAACTGCCCATTCCCCCAGCCTCCTTCTCAGCCTTTTTGTGGCTTCTCGGAGCTACCAAGTATACTGCCTATCAAGCTCTTTTGAACCTGAGCTAACCAATGTTTTTGTTTGTAAACAGTAAGTTGCAGTGCTGAGGACATCACTCTTCTGCAAAACACCACACTCCCGATCATGTGTTAAGATAAATATCTATTCATCCCAGCAATTTAGGAGAAATGAATGTCTTCCTCAATTTAAGTTCTATTTTTATTCTTTCCATTTTCTATTCTCCAGCCAGACTGCAGAGTCTTCACATTTTCTACTTCTCAGCCAATATTCTCTGACCATGCTTTCCAATCAGATGCCTGAATGCGTATCGATTTCCTTGCTTACAAAAAGCCCACCTATCTTTCAGGTCCGTGTTCATGTGGCTAGGAGTCAGGCCACGTTTAATATCTGCTGTAGCTACAGGGAGCAGTGGTCTCAGATTCCTCCAGATTCCAACTCCCCCATCCAGACTTCCCTGATTGCCCCCAACCCATGGAAAACAGATGTGACCTTGATCTTCCTTGACCTCTTTTAGCATTTTACATTTTTCTTATGTTGAATATCACATTTAGTGTTGGAAAAAAATGGTCGTTTGTTTTTGCATGCAGTATCTCCTAGATGGTGAACTCTAACAAACCAGAAGATATATCTTACCTGTTTTTTTATCTGTACATTCTCTAGCAGAGATTTTTTGATTCATAAATGTCAGCTGAAAAAATGAAATCAATATGCACACATCTTTCTTATGCAAATAGAGATTAATACAACTTTTTGAATATGCAACTGCCAATGTCTCTCAAATTCCACTCACCCATTGGCTGACTTAAACAAATAAAACATTTTGATTTTTCAAATTATATTCTATAAGCTCTACCTAAATAAGGAAATAATATACTGAAAAGTTTTTAAAAATTAACAATAGGTGCTTAGGGGTTGAATAAGTAAATTAATATATATTTTTAAATTTATTTAACTGGAAATTTTAGGTATATTACAGTCAATGTCTATAGGTGGAGTTTTGAGGGCAGTCTACATAAATGAATAAATATTGTTCTTACGCCAGATGTTTGCCATATAAGGTTGTTTCTAGCCAGTAACATTCACATTGTTCTTTGATGCATACAGAGTCTCAGAGAAAGGAATAAAGGACCACTAGACAAATTTAGGGAAGTCAAGTATCTGTATTCATGTGCTTTATTTCTCAGAGGCAACTGGTTTGAAAGAGCATACTTGTAGGCCATTAATAACTAATCTGGATAAGACAGAGTTGCTAAATAGCAAAGAAGGGGTAGAAAAAGGTCTTCGCTGAGATGGAGAAGTATGATCTATTTGGAAAAAAATTACCAGACATATAAGGCATTTCTGGAAGGTTCTGTGCAAAACTTAGTTCTTGTGGGTAGTTTTTTTTTTTTTAAGAGAACCTTATGTTTTCCCAGTTTTATATATATATATATATGTATGTAAATGCATTTAGAAAGTGGCGAAAGGGCAAATGCATTGGGGTACTCTGGACATCATCAATTCTGGAGGATCTCTTCTATTATTTTATCTCAATGCGTCAATGATGGTTCTGGGTTAGATAACCTGATCACATTGTGAGAGGGATTCTATATCCTAAGACCAGTTCCTGCAATTCACATGTGCACAGACACACACACACACGCACACACACACATGCACACACACACACTCTCTCTCTCTCTCCAAGCACTGTAACTACAAGCTATCTTTTGCTCTTTCCTTCCAGCATGGCTTCTGTCCAGAGCCAATTACAGAAAACAACAGCTCCCTAGCACTATTGCCGACAATAATCTCAAGGAAAGGATTGCACCTACTCAAGCCTGAGAACATATTCAAGTTAATTATTTTCCTAGTGTGGTCCTGGGAGCAGCCTTTTTTTTTTTTTTTTACCTTGTTTCACTATAAAGTGCCATGGGGTGTTATTCCTGTGGAACATATGGGGTACTATATAAAACCAAGTTGTTGCTGATTTTACTTAAAATCAGTTTTTATTTCCTGTTGTATGTCTACATGTTTACAGCACCTTGCAACCTCCTGTTGGCCGAGTTCTGAGGCCTTCCACTCGGAGCTGCTTCTCCCTGGCTCCTAGAGACCTCACTCGAGCATGCTACGTGACCCTGCATGCGAGAGAAGGAACGAGGGAATGCCAGAAACTAATTTTCAAATAAAATGGCAACATGATTGAAATGCATTCCGCTAAATTCAGTATCAATTAAGTTTAATGGTCACAAGTCTTTCATCGATTTATAGAGCTGTGTATATCATGATTTTTAGAGAGAACATTACTCCCGAGACAGCTCTCTAATTGAAAGAAGGATTCTATACCACAGAGACCTTCGATTAATGTTCTATAGAGATAATTTGTAGCTTTTTGTTCTGTTGGTCACTGGGCCAGCCAAACATGGGCTTCTATGAGCAGGTTTGGGAAATTTAGCGGCAGCCACAGCAAACAAAGGCTGATAACTATATTCTCCATGACAACAGAAATCTAAAGAAAGCATTGGTAAGTGACAGAGCTTTTGTTCTTGTCTCATTTTCCATTATGGCAAATCCTCAAGGTAGCATGGAAATAGAGAATAGAAGATACAGAGAGCTGTCCCCAAAAGGCAAAGAAACGAAAAGTAGAGAAGAAACTTTGATGTTTGCTTTTTTCGGTAGCATGGTAACAGAAACAGGCTTAGGACTTGGGGTTTGGGTTCAAATTCTGACTCAGTGACACACTCAATGTGGACAGTGTGAAATAATATTGACTATTCATTATTGGCTTTGGGCAAGTTATTTAATTTCCCAGATGCTCAGTTTTCTCACCTGTAAATGAAGTCATAATAATTAACTTAGTTAAAGCTGAACATATCAGTGTCCCCACATGGCGAACACTTACTAAGGCGACTTCTCTCTCGGCTCCCAACATCTGAGAGACCGAGTTTACTACACTGGCGGCATACAGCGACATCGCTGTGATGGTGTAACCAGCTAGAGATCTCCGGAACGGCCAAGGGCGGGCTGGGATGTCTCTACCCAGCCTGCAGACAACTATGTTCCAGTTGTCCCTGGGCTTCTCTGTTTTTATTGATTGTTGGTAGTATTCTGTTGCTGGACTCACTGATTGCTTACAAACTGAGCTTCCCCCAAGAGCTAACAAGCTAATTTGAGCTTCCTAAGAATGCAGGGTGGTGATTAAAATGCCAAAGGCATGAGTCAGTCAAAATCTAAAGAAGGCGAAAGACACAAAAGCAAGAAATGGAGAAAGATGGAAAATCTACTGACACTCCAGGGTTTCACATATGTCCTTAGGCCAGGCACTTGCCCTCCCCGCTGTCCCCATGCCTCTAAGGTCTCATGGTGCTCGGACACTCTGCATTACAAGCAACAACTGGCTCTCTGATGGCAGAAGGAAGTTAGATCCGTGGCCGCTACCCCACTGGCCTACCCTCGGAGGCCAGTGCTGCCAAGGGCTGTTCCATGCATCGCATGGGACAAGGTTTCAACCTCATCTCTGCTGCTGGCCAGCTGTGTGAGCTGGAGGAAGTTCTCTAACCTCTCTGGGACTTGGTTTCCATCAGTCTAAGGAGTTCCTGGGATTGTTGTGGGAATTAGGGGAGAAAATGCATTTAAAACAAAGGGCCTAGGGGTGCCAGGGGGGCTTAGTCCTTTTAAGCCTCGGACTTTTGATTTCCACTCAGGTCGTGATCTCAAGGGATCATGACATTGAGCCCCAAGTCATCAGCCTCCACGCTCAGTGGGGAGTCTGCTTGAGGATTCTCTCTCTCCCTCTCCCTCTGATCCTCTCCCTGCTCCCACACATGCACATGCGCTCTAAACAAATAAAATAATTAATTAATTAAAATAAAATAAAATAAAACCAAGGGCCTAATGATGTGAAAGACATTAAAGTTAAGATCATAGGGGTTCAGAAAATCTCTCCAAGGTGGCATCTCCTCCTCTGTAAAATGATTATGCTAATAATTTCCATTTTTAAGGCTGTTGGGAGGATTAAATGAACTAGTCTATAAATAGCACCTATAAATAGCCCCTGACATATAATCTGCTCTACCTAAATATTGGATATTTGTATCCTCCTTATTATCCCATTCCCTGGACTATTTGCCTTTTCCTCTGTTTACCCACCCCCCACCACAGTGTTGCTGGGCCCTCTGTGGCTGTCTCTCCTAATATCCAGAAAGAATTTCCCAAAGAGCCTTAGAAGGCAAACTTCAAATGGTCACCATGGTGCCCTCGTGGGGTAAGTCTCCTGTCCCTTTGTCCTGATAGTCATGATTAGTCACTCTGAAGTTAAATTCAGCCTTTTCTAAGAACAATAGCCATTAGCCAAGTAAATGTGACATCTCAATCTCTTTTATAAAAGTGAGGAGAGTACTAAAAAGATTGCTGGTTATTTCACAGTTAATTGGCTTCCCCTTGAAGAGGTGGTGTACCTCTCTCCTTGTGGGGCGTCTCATGTTCACTTCTGGTCACCTTGTTTCAAGAGAAGTGGAACTGAGATTGAAAAATGCTGGAGAAGGGCATGATCTCACGCAGAGGTTGAGGAAGATTTATGGGCTATGAGAAGCAGCAAAGAATAGGATTAGCTAAAGATTAGGATGAATTTGATAGCAGGACTCGGCATTATGGGGGTTTAATAAAAACTCATTGGTCCCCTCTTGTCAACATAACAGCAAAATATGAGTGCAAGTGAATGCTCAACGATATCAAAGGGCAGCAAATGAGAATCAATACTAGGAAAAAATTGTTTGCTTCAAGTATTTACTTGTGGAAATCTCTGATGTCAAAGACATCTCTGTAACCAAGATTCGGTCCCTATATTTTAAAAGACTTAACAGTTTTGTGTAATAAAAATATGTGATTATGCAAGTATGTCCAATACGGGTAATTAAATTTCATGCTTCAGGAAACAAATTAGTTGTTGAGGGATATCTGGAAAACAGTTCTCCTGCATATATGTCATTTCACAACTAGCCAGCCTCCCCAGTGGGGCTTTGCCTTCCTGCTGGGAAAAAAATAGGGATTCTGTCTAGAGGAGCATTTAATAAGGCAAATTCCTTTTCGTTGACTCCAAACATCTCTTATCCTCAATTTGACTGCTAGCCCTTGGGGTCCAAGCCCATTCTAAGTAGGTCCCAAACTAAAGACCTTGAAGGGACCAGGTCAGTTGCTGTATTTAGTTTTCAGAGTAACGTGGAATATCTGCCTGGAGGTCCTGAACCAAAATCCTAAGATGACCTGGGAAAATCCCATTTTCCCTTGAAGTCCTTTGGGTCTGAATGGGTCAGGCAAGGACTGTCACCTGGGTGCTTTGGTTTGCAAGAATGGTGGTCCGGGGAAAGAGTTGGACTGTGAGCTCTCCAAAGTCCCACTTAACTGCATCAACAGGAATGCATATTTTTATTTAGTTACCCTGTGCTGGAAAACCCTAATTCTTCATTAAAGCAGGAGGGTGGATTGGGAAGGAATTGGCAATAAGTTTTTATTTCCCATGAAAGAAAACTTTTGTATCTGTATCTTTTGAGAAAAAAAAATTTCAAGAAGTATCAAAAGAAAGTCTCCTCTTTGTAGGGGAGATAAATCAGCACCCAAAAATAGATGATGTTTCTTCGAATAGATGACATTTTCATACTAACTTACATATATACAAAAAAAAGTGTTAGAAAGTCAGAATATTTTTGAGATTATGACTTTATTTGGATACATTGCTTTTTTGTGGTATCTCTGTTTTCTTATTATTTTACAAGACTACTGAGGACAGAGCCATATTCAATTTTGAACTGACTTTTGTACTGAACTTAGTACTAAATTAAACTTAGCTCCCAGCACCTCGTGTGCCCCTCCAGCACTTACTAGGTTACAATTCACTGACTTCTGTGAAAAGATCTATAGATCGAAAGGGCATTGGATGGTGTCTGCTAATGGTCAGATTAGAGTTCCTGACTCACTCAAGCAGGTGTTACACTCCATATTCCCTGACTTCCAGGGAGAAATTGTGGTCCAACAGCCACAAATGACTCACAAAAACCAGTGAGGGCAGGTCTGGGAGGATAGGAAAGAGCCCTATGCTCTTATGAGGCTAGGATCTTTACCAAAATCATTTTTCACAACTTCCCATCATAAAGTGTATCTGCATTTCCATTTTGTGATAAAGAGACGATAGCTCCAACAGGCTGAAAACTTTGGCTAAAATCACATAACCAGGTAATAGTAGGGTAAGAATTTTCACTCTCATCTGAATGGCTTCAAAACCCTTGTTCTATTCATACTCAGGTCAGAGCAGGGAGGGGAAAGTGACTGTGGCAGATTGTAGTTTCCAAAAATGGCCAGAGCAATATTTCTTATCCCACGTGCCCTTTCACACCCTTTTTTCTTTCATCAAGAGGTAGAGTCTATACTCCCTCCCCTTGAACATGCGTGGGACTCTGTGACCACCTTGATGAATAGCTGCGACAGAAGTGATGCCACGAAATGTTCAAGGCTAGCGTTCAGCTGTCTCCTATGAGAAAGCCTTGAGATGATTCAGCTCGCAGCCTTTGAGCTGCCCCAGCCGGCCCCACATGGAACAGGGATGATGAACTTGACCTGCCAGCCCCAAAATGTAGATTTGGGAGTAAAATAAATGTTGTTGTTGTTTTAAGCCACTATGTGTTGGGATAAGGTGTTAGGCACCCATACATAGTAATAGTGACAATCACAGAAAATATATCAAGTTCATACTTAGAATCAGGATTTTGGCATACAGGGTAAGATCACGCCCATACGTATAGATGCATGTGCGTGATTGTGCATATATGCATAAATGTGAATGCATGCACGTGAAGACCCTGAACACAGTGCCGGTAGAATTCGTGACAAGAAAGCATAAGCATACGCTCCCTGCCTGTTCAAGCCCCCACCCCCCCCATCTCTGAAAGACATTTCCAGAGGAGTCAGGATTGAAGACTCTTCTACATGTGATAGTTCAGACCCCCTTTTTCTTATAGGGGACAGTGACAGCTCTGGCTATTACCTGCTAGGCATGCTGTTACATATGCCTTCTCCTTCCTCTGGAGAATTCCTTCTGTGTTCCACGTGGTCTGAGGGAGCTGTCAGTTATGATGCCTCATTGCCCTGCCATCAATGCTATCTCCATAGGATGCATGGCTTACTGGGTCACTCAGGCTGGCCATTGAGTTTCTATTTCCATCCCAGAGATTGGTTCAGAGATGGGCATGTCACTCAAACAAGACGCATTTGCGTGTACCCTGGATTGAGAGCTGGAGCCTGGAAAAGATGTCTTCTGGGGTTAATTGAATTATTAGTTACAATTCTTGTCTCTCCTTATATTCATACCCTTTACCATGTAACTTGGCAGTTTCTTTAGTAAAACTGTAGAATGTATTTCCTTACCCCTTGACTTTGGAGCTGGCCATGTGGCTTTTTGCTCAATTAGTCAACACGATGCAAGCAAGGGCTTGAAACCTGCTCACACCTTGGAATCTGCCCATTTGTGCTTCGCTTTTGTCCTGAGAACAGCTTCTCCAGGGTAGCTCCTGCCCCTTCATCCTTGTCTCGAGAAGGAATGCACGTGGGGCAGAACTGTTCTGGCTACCTCAGACTGAAGCAAAGTCTCCTCAGCCTTCAGATGGATAGGAAATACATGCTTCTTACTGCATGCTATTGGGATTTGTGGTTGTGAGTCAGCATTTTTTTCTTAAAAAAAAAAGCAACAGCTACCTTCTTTCCATGGAATGGCTAAACCAGGAAAGCATAAATTCAGGTTACTAGTGGTTGTCTTGAGGAGACTGCTCAGCTGAGAATGAGGCCAGGCAGGTGCCAGAAGGGCCCAGTGATGGACAGAAAAACAAATCCATCCGAGCCCATGGATCTGGCTGCGGCCTAAAGCATTGGGATATACCTTAGGAGTTTCTAGCAACAAAGTGACAAATTCCTTTTCTTTTTCTTTCTTTCTTTCTTTCTTTCTTTCTTTCTTTCTTTCTTTTTTTTTTTTTGTTAAAGAGAGTTTGAATATGTTTTCTGTCACTTGAAACAAGAAGAGCTTAGACTAGTACCTGTGTCGTGTAACCCACGTGTGATGTGTTTCCTGCCTCTCTAGTTCACTCCTCACCGCTGTCCACACTGCCTTTCTAGCACCTGAATAACTGGCTTGGAGCCAGTTTTATATCTTCTTCAGCAGGTATAAAGGATTTTACAGTTGAAGTTTTCTCAGAAACATAAATTGTCCCAACTGTCCTCCCGTCCTCCTGTACCAAACGCAGCAGAGCTTGGCCCGCAAAGGACACGGCTTGGAGTCCACCCACTGGGGCAGGGCTTTGTTGTCATTTGAGAAGACTAGCCTGATTCTGACTTTCCTGGGGCCTTGGCAGGACAGAGTGCCGTAGATGGATGCAGATTTTTTTCTCATTTTTTTCTAGGGGCAGGAGGCAGCCAGCCAAACCAAGTGCATAAGACTGGCAGCTTTGTGCTTATTTGTGGGTCCCAAACCTGGAAGGGTCTTTTATGCCCCAATGGTATACAGTTTATGGTAGAAATGAGGAGCTCCCCCACATGTGCATGTGGCCTATGTTTCTGTTCTTTCCCAGCTCTCTGGGTCCTTCAGAAATGTGAGCTTTAAGATTCCAAATAACTCCAGCTCTGAATGAAGAGTATGGGAGTGTTCGAGGCACGGCAGTTCTCCTACCAGGGGACGAGATTCTAGTTTGGTCTCTTCCCTGGGCTATTCTTTTCTCGCAAGTCTCTTTCATCGCCCCCTCCCCCCGCCACCCAACCCGAGGACCCTCAGGCCTGCGCCTCAGCGGCCAGAGCAGGAAAACAGTACTTCTCGCCCACACGTTTGTTGATAAGAAACTGCAGGAGGGTGAATCACCGTATTGAACAAAGGCCCCAGACCCCTGCCAGCATATGGGACCAGGCCCAGAAATCAAACGTGATGTGCCCTCCGTGGCAGCCGCACGACGCGCTAACGACAGGTCCAGCGGGCTTGTGTTCTTTCAACTTTAATCATGAAGCAGGAGCGTAATGAGACTGTGTGGCAGAGAACTGCTGTGGAGCCTGACAAAGTATTTTATCAACTTATTATTATATTCAGACAGAGGGAGCCCGGAGGATGGGCGTAGGCTCCCCCAGCAGCCGAGTTCTTGGCCGCCCTTTGGTTGCTGCACCCCTGGGGTTGCCATGGCGGGGCGGGGCGGGGCTTAACCGCCCTGAACAGGAGACCCCTTGCATCCGGGAATAGGGGTTAGGAGTGTTTACAGAAGGTGCCAGAATCCCCGTGGAACCCATCAGAACCTGCTTGACTTTCCTTCTGAACACACACCCCCACGTCCGTGTGAGGGGTGCAGCGCCCCCCCCCAGTCATGCTGGGGAGGGACCCGGCGCCGGGCGCTTCAGGTGCCGTAGGCAGGCTGCGTAAATGTCTTGTTTAACCTGCACAATAATTCTCTGAAGCAGACTCATGTAAACGCCATTCTCCCTGTCTTTTCTACCCAAACTCACAGCCTGCTTTTGTTCAGGGTGACACCTTGCCATCTAAACAAACCTGATTCCCTAGGCTACCTTGCAGCTCTGGGCGACCGGGTGGCACAACTCTGGCCAGAGAGCAGTAGGTGTAAGTCTACCAAAGAAGATTCTCCAGGGAGCAGCTGCTTTCCTGACACAGCAGGACAGATTCAGCGGGCATGTGCCTTTCACCTGCTAACCTTCTTTGCCTGGAAGGGGGCCAGGGTGCCTGGAGGAGCTGCAGTGATCACAGCACCAACCATGAAAGGATGGCAGGGGAGGAGGCTAGAAGGATCTCATAATCCTGACTAATGCAGCACTATTCTTACCCCCAAACTGTGGCTTAGAAAGATGGTGCTCTCTGTACAAGGTCGCAACATAGGCCAAACCTCTCTCTCCCCCAAACCTCTATCTCTTTAAGTCCGAATTCCATGTCTTTTCCATGAGTTCTGTTTGGAGTGGTCTTAAGATCAGAGACTTTATTTTTTTTAAAAGGTTTATTTATTTGAGAGAGAGAGAGAGAGCACAAGAGGGGAGAGGGGCAGTGAAATAAGCAAACTCCCTGCTGAGCGTGGAGTCCGACATGGGGCTCAATCCCAGGACCCTGAAACCAGGACCTAAGCAGAAGTTAGATGGTTAACCGACTGAGCCACCCAGCCGCCCCTGGATCAGAGACTTTAAAAAGTATGTTGTGTACATTTGTTGTTAACTCCTAGTAGAATGTACAGAAAATGTACCCTTGCTTTTAGGTGGAATGAATTCCTAAGGTAGAGAAAGTATGGAGGGGAGAACAGTGTGTGTGTGTCCATATATATATTTATATATATACATATAGAGAGAGAGAGAGAGCGCGCTTACTGTGATAGGATTAAATAAAAGCTACTGTAAAGAAAGTGGGGGTGTCACTAAGTAGAAGTTATATGCAAATCCAAGGGAAGCCAGTGAACTCCTAATGGTGTTCTAGTAATAACAGACAGGATTTTTTTCTTTCCTACCCCTTTCCTCACCCCATTAAAATGAGTTTCAGAAGCACTGTTACACGAGAAAGGAAAAGGAAAAAAAAATTGCATTTGTGTCCAAGATACTGGATTTTAACTTTTTTTTCTATTCAAAAGGTTTAATCTTCTGTGCCCTTTATACCCAAGTGGGGGTGAAGTTATCCTGAAAAGTCACTTTCTTATTACCTTTAAAATGGGGTTTTTTAAAAAGAGTGGTGGGAGGGAATCTTGTCAGGGACTTCTTTTTCTTTAATGAGCTGTGGTTTCCTGATATAGCCTGGATGTGCTTTAAAACCTTTAAAAACTTCTTTATTCACATGCAGTTTAACTCAAGAAGAATTAAGCAGGTCAAACCCAAACAAGGTTTTCACTTATACCAGGAATACATGATTTCCCCTGGAAGTGCCTAGAGAAGAAAATTCTAAGGAGAGATTTGTTTCTAAATTCCAGCACCCCCATGAGCCCCGAACTCCAGAGACAGTTTTTGCTTTGATCATAGATATATGCAAGAAAAGAAGATGTAAAGACCCAGTGTGTTCTTAGCTGTGTCTTGCCTTCAGACAGGAAATACCATATTGAGTTTCTTTTGAGAAGTCAGGAAAGAAGTACATCGTTTAAAGTAAATTTCTGGAGCGATATATGGTTTAATATCACCTTTCCCCCAGTCAGCTGACTTAGTACCAACCTTGTCTCCCTTCAGATGACTTAGGACCCTTTCTCAAATATCAAACTGCCTACCAGCAGTGGGAATATCCAGCAGATATTTACCTCAATTACTACACGGCAGTGGGTGTCAAGTCAATGTTACAGGAAGTGAGGAATAACGGAAGATGTAGAATCACGTGAGGATTTCAAAGCCAGTCTGGCCACCTGTACCATGACAAGGTCCAGAGTAGACCAATCTATGTGCCCCTTCTCCACACTGTAGCAGTTTGATTCGGGTGAATTCAGATAAAAGCCTCACCCAGCCTGAAATGAGGAAATCATGAACGATGTCTGCAAGCAGAAGGGATTGAGGGCCAACATAGCTGCTTGAGGTCAGGACGCCTCCCCCTGAGGATAGGAATGTTGTTACATTCAGAAGACAAGGCCGTTTTTTTTTTTTTTTTTTTTTAAGTAAAACTTAACACAAAGGCATGGTGGTTTATTAATATATTCTGGGAAATATTCATAAGCATTAGTGTTTACATAGTCATTTATAAATTATCTCTTAATTAGAATATGTAATCAGTTCTTAGAAACATCCCATTTCCCAAGTATTTTTATTTATTTTTTATTTTTTTCATTTTTATTTTTTTATTATTATGTTAGTCACCATACAGTACACCCCCGGATTCCGATGCAAAGTTTGATGCTTCATTAGTTGCGTATAACACCCAGTGCACCATGCAATACGTGCCCTCCTTACTACCCATCACCAGTCTATCCCATTCCCCCACCCCCTCCCCTCTGAAGTCTTCAGTTTGTTTCTCATAGTCCATAGTCTCTCATGTTTCATTCCCCCTTCTGATTACCCCCCTTTTCTTTATCCCTTTCTTCCCCTACCGATCATCCTAGTTCTTATGTTCCCATAGATGAGAGAAATCATATGATAATTGTCTTTCTCTGCTTGACTTATTTCACTTAGCATTATCTCCTCCAGTGAAGACAAGGCCATTCTTATCCATATTACCTGAGACAAGGGGAGGTGGTGGCTGCCGAGGAGGGAAGGCACGAATCCCCATGGATTCAGACCTTTTAATAACAGCCCATAGTTACCGAGCCTTTGCCTTACACCATGCAGTGTGTTAAGAACTTTACCTAAAGCATCTTGATTTGTTTTCACAACTCTCTGGCAGTCTTATTAGGTCCTTTAATGGAAGAAGCAACTGAGGCTTGGACCAGTTAAGTAACTTGGCCAAGTCACTATTGTAGTTAGTGGTTGAACTATGATTCGGACATGGGCAGCTAGACCTCAGGCTTGGCCTCTTACCACTCACTAACAGTCAACTGTCTACCACATGCTAGATGGTGCTTGGGCATTCCCCTCTGGTTTATGGCCCATTTTTTTCCCTACTTAGAGATTTATAAAATCTTGTTGTTTCTTGAGATCTTCCAATGCTTAAAGACTCTCCCTACCTCCAACCCCCAAATTCTGGAGCTGCGAGTCCCGTTGACAGTCACTATCCCTCGTGGTTCCTTAGCTTGGCTGCAGGGGACTCCAATCACCATTTCTGGGGGCATGGTCAGGGCATGCGTGATTTTTATAAGTTCCCAGGTTATGCAGTGTTCTCCCAGAGTTGGGAACCTTTGCAGTGGTCCTTGGGACAGCAGATGATCCCCTCTTCTGACGATGCTCCTATGTCTCCATAAGCTTTCTGCCCTCAGGATTGTTTTCTATGGCAGTGGGCCACATCCTCAACTCTGGTCAGACATTTCCTTGCTTTCTCTTCAGTACAGTGTAGCCAGGACCCCAGCAGCAAGTATAAAAAATGGAAGTCTGGAAGAAGTGGCAAGGCCCTGTGCTCACAGTCTGGTTCCCCAAAGATAGTCTTGGACTGGGGGGAGGAGGGGTAGGGAGGGGGTCATGTGAATATGATTTCAGGTTGTTAATAGCATACCCTAGGGTTTTACTTCTATTGAATTCGCCTGGGAGAAGCAAAGAGCCAGTGGAAATGAGATGACACCATTTGAAGAGGGTCATTTGGTCCTAATGATAAAGATAAACAAAGTAGGTAATTGTTTCCTGCCTAGAAAAAGGTCACTTAGGCGACCTTGTGAATAGGTCTTGTGAATAGATATTTAACTTTCATTTTGTCTTCCTTATCAATTAATTACCTTTCACCATAAAAATTCTATATGGCACATGATATTTCCCTTTTTCAAAAAGCTTTCAGCAACCATATTTGGCTAAATAAATACATAAATTCAATGTGTGTGTTGGGGGAGAGGGCATATTTTGGTGAAAATTACCACCAACTATCCAGGCCAGCTGGGATCATTCTGAGCTGGAATCTTAGACATCATGCAGCCCATTTTTCTTCCGTTATCTTACCCCAAACACTATGCCAGTGGTCTTTAGGCTTAGTTTATTGGCTGGTGCCAATTTGATCCCCATCTGTAGTTATTAAGTGGCTGTTCACGATCACCTGCTTTAAGACTTCTAGCCCTGCTACCGACCCAGCCAACGCTAGATGCGTAACACATGCACAGCGTGCTTAGGAACTACCCCTAAAAGATTCGTTCCCATCACCACATCCTTCAGATGGCATTCTGACCTCACTCAAGGAACACCTGTAGCTATTTCTCAAGGATCAGCAAGAACATGAAATGGTTTCAAGTTCAAAGTTATCCCATAGTTTTTGTTCTTTTATATAAAGCTGCTTGACATCTTGGTCCTATTCACCACATGAATTTTATAATAATTACCTACTAAGTCAATGGCTAAATATCAAAAGCAGGAGCAAAATCATGGAACTATATAAAGCCTGCGCCTTAGTAGGTCCACGTGGTGTTATAGTAAGGATATAAAAAGCATGTGAGATGTTTAATAACTAATGGTGCTCTGGACCCTTCTACCCAAGAAAAATTCTTCAGTGTGTCATTTTTAGACAGCTTTTGAGATCGTTTTAGAGACTTTCTCAGCCTGAAGAAGGGAGCGCATGGGTACAAATAGCAATATTCCAGGCGGGGCGGGTTTTGCCAAATATCCTGTTGTTTGTTCTAATGGTATTTCACTAATCATCCATTGAAGTCCTTGAGAATGTTGGATTTCTTTTTTTTTTTTATAGATTTTATTTATTTATTCGACAGAGATAGAGACAGCCAGAGAGAGAGGGAACACAAGCAGGGGGAGTGGGAGAGGAAGAAGCAGGCTCATAGTAGAGGAGCCTGATGTGGGGCTCGATCCCATAACGCCGGGATCACGCCCTGGGCCGAAGGCAGAAGCTTAACCGCTGTGCCACCCAGGCGCCCCGAGAATGTTGGATTTCTGAGTGCCAGTGGCATCATCAATATTCAGGGTGGGGAGTGGGTGCTGGCCAGTCCTAATGAGCCGTTTCCTCCCCTTTCCAGAACCCCTACCTCAAGAACAAAGGCTCACCTCACCCCTAGCCCATATCTCAACAGAAACTTTGAGTTATGTGGGGAAAAGCATAGAGACGATTAAAGGGCTGGAGAATGAGACCTCTGAGAAATAGTGAAAGGAGTAGGGATTAGCGAACCTGTGGAAGAAAAGACTGAGGAGTGGTTTAACAGCCTTCACCTTCTCTCTGGAATGATCTCTCACACTAAGGAACACAGCCAGCTGTTCAGCATCTCCGCCCAAGACCGACTGGAGGAAGCGAGTTCAAGCTACATGCATTAGGGATTTAGGACACAAGAAAGAATTTCCTGACTGAGAAATGTTAAACATCAGGAAAAGTTACCCACAAAGGCTGAGGAATCTCTTCCTCTTGGGGTATTTAAAAATAGGAGATTTTCTTAGCTGTCTTGAATGATTTAAAGGCCCTGCGTAACGGGGGTGGGGAGGGTTTGGAGGCAAAGTGAGGAGAGAATCTCTTGCAGAGTATCTTTCACTTTGAAAAACTGGGAAGGCATTTTCAAAAGGGTTTTTTTTTTTTTTTAAATAAGACACTTAAACATAGACTTATATTCTCTATGATCTTCCTTTGTCAATGCAGTATAAAATTTGTGTTGAAGATGCATTAAAAAAGGAAGAAACACCAGGATTTAAGGCAAAAAAAAAAAAGAAATTGTTTATAGTTTAGGCATTTTAAGCTATTTGTGCTTGAGAAGACAGAATAATTACCCCAGTGTCAGTTTGCTCATCGGTACACTGGAGCCCCAATTCAATGTAATGCTTACATCACAAAGTTACTATGAACGTCAAATAAGAAATAGAAGTGCTCTTAACAGTGTAAATAATTATTTTATGCAGATGTAAAACATCGTTATGGAAAGGTATTTTTCTATAAACATCTCAACTTCTCTCTCTCTCTTTTATTTGTGTAAGAACTAACAGTCAGTTCTCACAGAGGAAATCCTAGACTCTCAAGGTACAGCTGGGCTGCTCTTGCCACACCTCTGGCCCACTGTCAAGAAGAAAGTTTAGAGAATTGCGCTTTGAAGTCTGGCCTTGGAATATTTCCCGAACGTCTGACAAACCCAAGGCCTTCCAACTAGAATTTCAAACCTGGGCAGACATCTCAGCTCCCAATCAACCACTTGGCTTTGTTGGGTCCAGGTGAACAGGCTATCATCCTGTTCCAACTGTTCCCAAATGACTCTCACAAGGAAAGAGTTGGAGTGGGTCACATGGTTTAAGAAGCAGGTAGGGAAAATGGAAGAGTTCCCAACATGCGTTCTGGAAAATGGCTCATGTTACAACATGCTGGCACCATTTGGTTGGCTAAGAAGCTGTTGGAGGAGTCTGCAGATGTGCTCTGGGAGGCTCAGCCTTCTCCTCTCTGCTCTTCCAATGTCTCCTTAATTTGGTGAGTGTTGACTAACTGGGAAAGTGTTGATTAAGAAACCACATCACTGCCTCAGGTCCTGTTCCCAGCAGGCCGGGGTTTCACACAGAAGGGAAGTTGCTCTCCCACCTCCCACCATGTGTTCCTGCCACCTTCACATTTTTTTTTTTTTCTCCCAAAACTGCCTCCCCTGGTGAGAGAACTTCCTGGAATCCTGGTATTGGCTTTGTCTGAAGTCTCAGTGTTTTTGTACCAGAAAAACTTTGTTGGGATTCTACTCCAGAAAATTCCAATCTCAATTATTTTCAGGCTTTCCTCTTGCTAATGGAAAATGTGTTTTATCCCAAAAATACCAGGCAAAGAAACGAGAAAAAATAGTTTTCTGATGGAAGAAGTTGACTAACCACAAAATAACCATTATGAGAATTGCCATTAAATCTTCAAGCTCAGGAAAACTGTGCTCCCTAAAATGTGAAGTAAAAGAAGAACAGGGCAGCATTTACTCGGCAGCAACTGTGCTATGTAACCCACCAAGTTCAACATGCAAGCTGCCATGGGGAAGAGCATTCCTAAGCTCATCCGGAAGCGGGCGGCAGGAACCCCCCACCTGTCCCCACAGCGGAACATGCATCTGCCGCCAACAACTGAATCTCCAAAGGGAACGTGCCTGAGGATTTTTATTTTTATCCTAGAATAGTTCAGTTTTTTTCTAGGGCCTGAATCTTGAAAAAAAAATTTTTTTTTTTCTCTTCCTGCTGGTCCCTTGGCAATTTCTTAGGTGAGAGAAGGAGAACAAGAGCTAAACCAAATGCTGCTTCTGGGGAAGAGCCCCATTCCAGATGAATTTCTGTTGCTTACTTCATTCTCATTTTTTTCTGTCTCCCCAGGGGACAGAGGTTTTCTAGCCCGCTCTGCAGGCTGTGTGGAGTTCTAAGTCGACAGAGTGAGGCTCTCACCGAATCAAGGGTAAGGGGCATGAAACTGGGATCTCTTGAATCATGCAGTTTTAACCTTCAAATTAATACTTGGGCAGAAAAATGAGAGCACCCCCCACCCCCAGAACTGGATACCATAGCAGGTTGTTGGACAGAAATTACATTGACGGAACAGTTAGACAGTGATGAATATGCACCATAACTCATTGCGATATCCCTGGGTCAGCATTCTCTCCTCACACAGTGATGTCCAATTACTCACTATTGATCAGTGATTGCATTGCATGGGATAGAATGGCAGCATCAATTCATTTCATCCTATTGAGTTTCAGCCAATAACAATTGATATTTGGCACATGTTTCCCAGAGACATTTGTCTGCCATCAGGGAGTTGATTAACAGGTTGGCAGTTTGTATGTTTGTGAAAAAGGGAGGAAAAGTGTAAATCCTGCTTATGAATTTGTTCTCAGACCTGATGTGAAGAAAAAGGCAGTGCTCCCCTGCCCTTATCTACATCTCGTCTCTGCAATCAGCTGTTTGCCCCTGCCAACCTGTTCACGTTCAACACTGCTCTGCCCTTATTTTTTATTGATAATCATGTGAATAATTAAAGTCCAAGTACATGAAACTCACATAAATCATCTTCAGTGGGCACATAATGGACCTGGGCTCAGCCATTGCTCACAGCATAAATTAAGGCCAAAATATTCACGATGTAAACTAGGCATGTCATTGCCTCCTGCAGAATTCATTGTAACCTGCTTGTCACTCAAAATCTGCCACCTTCAAAGGAGTCAGCAAGTGAAGGGCCTTCTCTCCCCCACCACCGCGGGGACCATGGACGACTTTTTGCCTTCCATTTGCCTCAACCATCGATGTTATGTAAGCCGATGACATGCTATTTGTTTTGAAAACCCCACTTGCTTCAGTTGGCCGTTCCTGCTGCGGCCTTAGCATTTGTCCTGTGCTTACTTTTAAAAAGCCCCAGCAGCGCTGTCCAGAGCTATTAACCTCTCTTGCTAATGTCATCAATCATGTGCTTGGCACATGGGTTTTGCTAGACAAATCTCACAACATCTGCCATGCGTTCTGCAACTTCCTTTTGATTTCTCACACTTTATTTTCACTTTCATCTCCTCTTGCTGGTGAGATTTATGTCTGAACCCGTTCAGATGCCAGGGAGCTGGTAACGTGCCATTCCTCCACAGGGCAGTATGCCTTGTGAGAAATTGGGGTGGCCGTTATTCGGGGCTGGCAGGCGTTCCCGGTGCCAACACGCAATGGCCACTGAAGCGTTTTACCAGAAAGCCTCCTTGATTCAGAGGATGCTGCACCTGAGAAACCACTCTCGTGTGAACACATGAACAGCTGGCACATTCAATACATCTTTGGAAAAAAAACGTTTTATTTAGAAAATCGATTACATGTTTCCTGCTCAGACCTAAGAGCATCCAAGAACACCACGTTGGCCAAAGCCCTGCCTTTCGTTCATCTTAACTCCCTCCTTTGCCACCTCTGTAGGGAAGCCCCATTTTCTTTATGTGTCGTCATCATCTCAAGACAGCATCACAAGATCGTGCCTGCCGCCCTGACCGTGGCCTTCAAACACCTGAGATGGCAGCACCAAGCCGTTTACTCCAACTGAATTGTTCGGGAGCCCGGAGATCAATAGCTGTGGCTCCTCCTAGAGTGTTAATGATCCTCCGTCTATTTCCAAACCGGCAGGCATTTCCTCTGGCCACTGTTCGTAGGATTTCTGGATCCAAGAACTTAAGAGAAAAACCCAAGGTCCTGGACTATCCATCAGGCCTATAATTTTATTAGTCACCTTGTGAAAACTTCAACTTGTCCTCAGCCTTTTGTGATGGAAGTTGAAGAGCATGCAGAGAAATAGATGGACTGTTAAGTAAGAAATATCTGCTTTCGTGAAAATGTCATTAGTGATGAAGAATGCATTTAAAAGGTCTCTACAAAGTGTCCAGGGCTATTTAAATGATCAAGGAAAATGAGCACTCATACCTCAAAGGTCTCTCTCTCTTTTTAAAGATTCAGTAACTTCACTCTTGGCTTACTAAACCTAATATTTATCTTTTTCAATGAGCATCATAAATTGTGAATCTTTTTAAGAAGAATACATGTTTACATAGTTTACATAGGCCATATATCTTCACTGCGTAAAAATTTTTTTTATGATAAGGCCATAAAGTAAGGGATAATATTTTAAGGTCCTCCTCATGGTAAAGAATTTTTGAACTGCCAGTGTTTGGATGAAAGAGAAAAATGAGAGCATGGATCATCGGTCAATGCTGATGCAAGTGTATCGTAATTCTAAAGAGCTCTCAAATTTTTAATAAACAAAATTCCACAATAGGCATAAGTGAGGTAGGCATCGTGACATGCATCACGTGATGCTGATGATGAAACCCATAACTGAGGTGGGATGAAAGAGCAGGCATTGCCCTCAAATGCATTGATACGACATTTTTTTCCACTTGGATGCCCTCCCCACACACACACACTAATCCATGGATCTGAGGGGGAATAATCCACTGACATCCAATTTTCTGGGAGAATTTTTTTTTTCCTTCCTGAATGAGGCAATTTGTTCGTGATGTAGTGTAAGTATTAACTCTTTCTCGGTTTAAATGGTCCTCACAAAAGCAAGATTAATTCTGGCATTGGAGATTAAGGTCACTAAATCAAAAAACCTAGTCAGGTGCCCTCAATTTTTAGCCACATCCCCTCTTGTCTAAAAAAATAACAAGAGAAACTGTGATTTTTCTGTAAACCAGAAACAAGAAAAGTTCAATAGCAAACCCGCAAAAATCTTACATATGAAATGGAGTAGCAGCTCAAGCAGGCTCTGGGTCTAAATATTTTCTACCTCAAAGACAGACCTAGGCAAATATATATATATATATATATATATATATATATATATATATACACACACACATGCACACACACATATACATATATATGTGTGTGTATATATGTATATGTATAAATGTGTATATGTGTATATGTATAAAATCTCCAGTTGGTAATTCAATAACCATTTATATGGTGCTTAGAAAATAAAATGTGAGCACAAGGTAGGTATTCAGAGTATAGTGGGAGAGACATGTGTAAACAAATTACAGAAAGCATGGAAAGTATTAAAAGTATTAAAAATAGGAGCTCTATCCAAAGATGTTAAGGGAAATGTAGAGGGCAAGCTTGACCTTGCCTAGTGGATATCAGGGGAGATCTTCATCCAGGGAGGGTAGGGTTGTGGAAGGAGAATGTGGCTAAGGAAGGCAAGCCAAGAGAGAAACAGGTATGGTGCCAACAATGGTAAAATCAACCTGGTCTCACCTGTTCTTATAGGTCATTTACGGCAGTAACTTATTTTGCAAGATCTTGTTCCCATCTACTAATACTGGACTTCAGGTTCCTCCATATTCACTACCCCACCCCCATTCAAAGTTCTTCACAAAGTCTCCAGGAGGTATCTCATATGCCCATGAGAGAAGTCCGATGAGTTAGTATATGCATGCACTGCTTTTTTCCTCCTGTCCAGTCCAGCTTCCCACTGCTTGGTAGCCTTGGGTCTGCTGGGTGGTGTTGTCTGTTGGCACTACTGCCAGTTCTGGTGAGTTCTACTGCACTCAAGATAAGACTCCGCCTATTAACTGAGCACTTCCTAATTCCTGAAAGACAATGTTGCTTCCATAAGCTCTCATTTCCACTGTGGCTACTTCCCCTTCTCCTTCAACTGCTCTAGTATCTCAAACCTTGGAGGTGTCAGAATTGATCCCTGCACCTGTGTCATGGGCTGTAGAGTGTGCCAAACACACTGTGGGGTCTTACAGTATCTGTGGGGAAGAATTCTTTCCATTTTCCACATGGTTCCCTCTCTCTGAAGATTCCAACACAGGAAACTAGGGACAACCCCAAGCTATTCCTCAACCGCCACCCACCCCCATCCCAAAGGAGGTGAAGCTGTATGCCTGGCTTCCTCATCCCTCAGGGGGACTTTCTCTCCCAAGTTGTAACTCAGCCCTGGTGCAAACACACATATGGCAATTCAATCCCTGAGATGGGATGTGGCATCAAGCTGAGTCCCCTCCCCCCATGTATGATAATTGGGGACATGATATGGAGAATTCCTTAAGAAGCCCCATTAAGTGACTGCAGCCAAGAAGAAGGGTCTTATGTATTAAAACTCTAAGTTATGAGAGGTGGGAATATTGATCTAAAATAGCTTTTTAAAATGAGAGATATTTGCTGGTTCATGAAATTAAACAGTGAAAGAGATTCACTTCTACAGCGCTTGATCGGGGCTCCAACAATGGGATCAGGACCCAGTTTCTCACCTTCCATTTCTTGGCTCTGCTTCCTTGGCTCTGTGATCAGGCTGGTTGATACCAGGGTAGTTGCCAGCATATCCCAGTATTACATCATTCTCTACCAGATACTGTACTATGTACTACCAGCAAGAAGAAGAGAAGGTAAAACTTCTCTTTCCCAGAAGGTCTGGCAAAATATCCTCTTCTGTCTCATTGGCTGTGATTGGGGTACTTCCTTTAGCCATTATGATGGCCAGAGCAATGCAATGTACTGAATGGCCTAGGAATGTGCCCCTTGTGCCACCCCTCGATCTGGGGATGGAGTCAACTCTTGGAAGCATATGACTGAGAGTAGGTAAGAGAGCTGTTACCCAGAGGATAAATCAGAATACTGCTAAAAAGGGAGAGGAGAATAGAAGCTAATGATATGGAGAATTCCATATCAAAAATTCAAAAATTCAAAAATCAACATTACACACAAATTTTAGTCCTAAGATATTATTATTGTCATGTGTTAGCACAAAGGTTATTTAACAACTTGAAGTAGGGTTACTTGGCCTTTTGAGAGAGTTTGATGGATACTAGCCTTTGGGTTTGAGATTCAATGCAAGGTGCGTGGAAGTAGGAAAAAGGAGGCAGGTGGTTTGGACAGAGAGACTCAGCTGGGGCTCTGGATACCTAGGAAAACGTCTATAAATGACCTATCTCCCAGTGAATGGGGTAGGTATAACATAGTCAAACTATATAAGATAAAAATGGGGGACTTCAATGTGAAAAATAAAAGGAATTTGAAGAAAATAAAAGATACCACACATATAATCCGCAGGTTGAGGAGAACTCCCAAGCCAAGACTAGGAATTCAGAAGCTAGATAAGAAAAGATAGGCACATTTAAATATATAAAAATCAAGAGAATTTGTATCACAGAAGATCCAATAAATAAAATCCCAGGCAAATATCAAAGCTGGAAAAACGTAACAGATCTTAAAAGAGGTGGTATCCGTAACATATAAAATCCTCTTAAAATTGTCAGTAAGTCAAACAATCCCACAGAAAAGTAGGTAAAAGATACAAATACACAAATCACTGACGACCCCTTTTAAAGGGCCAAATGCATTTTTTTTAAATGCTCAAATTCACTAGTAGTCAGGGAAATGCAAATTAAGGTAACAATGAGATGCCATTTTATAACCATCAGACAGACAAATTAGTAAGAATTATCACACCAAGTGATGGCGGGCTGGTGGGAATGTGATGGAAAGGGTATTCTTACATATGATGACAGAAATGTGATGTGTTATAGCTGTTTAGGAGAGCAATTTAGCAATAATTATAAAAATTGAAATTACGTTCACTATTCAACTCAACAATTCTACTCTTGAAAATTATTTATCTCATAAAAATAAAAGCATCAATACATGAAGATATGTGTGTGCACGTGTATGTACATCATCATTTTTCCAAACAAAACAAAACAAAACAAAACCTGGAAACAAGATAAATGCCCATCAGTAAGTGAACAGCCACAATATTATGGAATATTCACTGCATAGAGTAATGAAGAGGATGACCCAGAGATATAGCAGTTGACTTGATTTTTTTTTTTACAGCTTTGTTAGTGTGCAAGTTAGGATAAGGAAAAGTGTTTAACATTATATAATATAATACAATATAATAATACAGAACGTAATAAAATATAGAATATAACCTCATTTTATAAAACAGCAATGGCAATTATAAGGGTACTATATTAATAGAGAGCAAAATATGGAAGAACACACATTTTAAAAAGTGCTTACTTAGGGAAGAAACATAGAGGTACGATGAAGGAGAGTAACTATCCATCCTCGTTTGCCTGGGAATGAGGGATTTGCCAGGATGTGGGATGCTAGGATTCCAGGATGCTAAAATAGGGCCAATCTCAAGTAAACCGGGTTGGTCACCTACAGGTGCCAATTATAGGATGGAGTGGGAAAGAAATGCAAGCCAAAAAAGAAGAAAAAAAGGACATGACTGAAATTATGTAATCATACACACGTTCAGGTAAAATCATGTATCTGGGTTGATATTTGTAAAACTAAGTTTTAAAAATATTTATTTTCATAGTTTGTGTAGGACTTAGGGAAAGATTTAAGTCCTGCTCATGGACTCCTGGAATTTAGAGGAAGCTACTCGAAAGATATAAGGGATACAGCACCTGGGTGGCTCAGTCAGTTAAGTGTCTGCCTTCAGCAGGGTCCTGGGATTGAGCCCCACATGAGGCTCCCTGCTCAGTGGAGAGCCTACTTCTCCCTCTCCCTCTGCAGCTTCCCCTGTTTATTCTCTCCTGCTCTCAAATAAACAACCAAACGAATAAATAAAGATACAAGGGCTAAAGGCAGCTTAGATTAGCAACAAAATATCATTTATTCATTCATTGAATAAAGGTTCATTAAACATCTATTCTGTTTTAATTTATCTATTACTAACACAGCACAAAGAAGGTAGCTAATAAATGTGTTGAATAAATAAGCAAATGTCTGACCACAATTACAACAAATATAATTATTATAATTACAACATGTTATAACATATATATCACATGAGATATTACAATAACAAACGCTTTAATAGAAGTAAAAACAGAAGCCTATGAGAACACAGAAGAGGGGCCACTGGCTTTGTTGAGTGGAATCATGGGGACATCACAAGAGAGGAATCCTGAGGGTGTGAAAACACAAGTTAGAGTTTGCGGAATGGAGAAAGGACAAAGGAAAATCTAGAAAGCAAGAATATCCTGTGGAAGGCCAAGAGTCACGCAAAAGCAGAACGTATTTGGGAAAGAATAAAAAGTTTCCTGGGGTGTCTGTAGGGGCGGGAAGTCGAGGGAGGGGAGGCGAGAAGAGGAACCCGCTCAGCTAATGGGAGGTGAGACTGTAGAAGGCCCTGTGCACCCTGCTGGGGAGTCTGAATTCATTCTGAAGGCACCAGGGAGACAGAAAAAGTCTCAGGTCAGGGAAGAGACACAATCGGACTTAGTTTTTAGGAAGGTAACACAAGCACCAAGATGGCAAATTGACTTTATGTCAAATGCCAGTTCCAACTGATTGGTCATGAGAGCTTGAAGGACGGTGTTAAGAACGACGGTGTGGTCACCCATGTCCGGGCTTAGCAGTCAGCGTGCCATGACCGATTAGCAGTGTCTACTGTGGACGCGGCGGGGAGGAATGGTGACAAAGCCGCTGTGTGTTTCCCCAGGCCGCATCTACCAGCCACACGGAGGAGCAACCGCATGGAAGAGATCGTTGCCGGGAGGACCAGGTGACTTCCCTAACCCCCACGAGCGCTGAGGGTGTCACTGACATCACAGAGGGAGGTTCAGGAATCTCGGAGGTGAAGTCGGTAGGACCTGCTGAGGGAATTAAGGAACGCGTGGGGCCCAGACACGGAGGACATCTCTGGCTAATCAGCAGATTTGAGACCAGGATGGCTTTCTGATGCTGGAATCGAAACCACTCAGCTTCCATAGGCACCTCCCGGGGCGCACAATGACTCAGCATCCGGGGGCTGCCGGGGCACATCCGCGGTTCCTGCCCCCAAACCGCTTTCCGGTGTCCGCTCCTGGCCGCCTACCCAGCAGGCCTTGCGATGGATTCTCCAGAGCAGCTCTCCCCAGTTCAGAGTTCCTCCCAGCGCCGAAAACAGGAAGCAGCCTCCGCTCACCTGGCGCAGGGGCCAGGAAGGAGTGTGTGAGCGCCGACACACCGGCCGCCCGGTTCCCATTCCGTCAGCGCTGTTTACCCTCACCGGGCGCTTCCTGCGACCGAGCAGCGCGGCTAAATCTCTTCACCAGCAGCGAGGAAATGACTCACCTCAGGAAACCTTCCCTTTGCCCCCCACCCTCTGACCCCCCAAACTGGAGATGCTGTGGGAATTTCACTAAAAATATCCACACCACCTAAAAATAAAGCCCGTCAACGGGCTCTTGCCTCAGGAAATCCTGGCCAAAGCTCATCTTACATCACCGGTGGCCCTTGTCGACGTGGCCTCTCGGCGCCACGCCCTACCTGTCCTCTGAGCTTCAAGTTCATTTTTTAAAATCTGCCTGAACCTGCCTTTCCCGGCAACGAGAGAGCACAGAGTTGCAGGCCAATTGCACGGAGCAAGCGCCTTCCCAAGGGGTGAGTGGTCTTCCAGAACTCCTCCACAAGCACCAGCACCCGAGCGGATTTATTTCCTGTCTGGTTGACTTCCTCCAGGCTCATGGTTTCAGTGTCATTTTCCAGAGCAGGAAAGAGAGTGCAGGAGCGTGGCCTTTAGCAGCCTCGAGTGGACACGCAGTGGCTGACCTGGAGGAGACAGAGTCGCCGTGAAGCCATTTGTTAGGAAACCACTGACAGGCACTTAACGTGTGTGGGGGCGGCGCGGGTCCTGCGGCCGGCGCCCCGGGCGCTGCGTTTGCTGCACCGTCCGCCTCCCGCTAAGGAGCCACTGCCAATGTCATCATTTGCCTTCCGGGGGCGGGGGTTGGGGGCAGGCTCCTGGTGAGCTGTACTGATCTAGAGGCCGAGCTGGGAAGACATGTCTGAACCCCAGTCCGAGAGGGAAGGATGGGAGGAAAGGAGCAATAATTACTGATGCAGTCCTGAACTCCTCCGTTTCGGGAAGGTGTCCTCATAACTGAACCGAGTTATTGGTTTTAATTCCCACACGAGGAGGCACCTTATTATCAAATAAAGGGGAGTAGCACAGAGTGGCCGATAAAGGCTTTCGAGTTAGACTCCTGGGTTTAAATTCTGTTTTCACTAAGTACTGCGTGGCATGGAGCAAATTACTTAGGCTCTGTAAGCGTCATGTTTCTCAGCTGCAAAATGGGGCTCGTTCTGAAGATGGATGAAAGTAAGAAACAAACAGTGCTCCACGCACAGTCCGGCTCCGGCGATGGGCCTAAATGTTCTCTTCCGTTTATTGAGGGCTTACGCANAGGCTCTGTAAGCGTCATGTTTCTCAGCTGCAAAATGGGGCTCGTTCTGAAGATGGATGAAAGTAAGAAACAGTGCTCCACGCACAGTCCGGCTCCAGCGATGGGCCTAAAGGTTCTCTTCCGTTTATTGAGGGCTTACGCGTGGCCCTCTTGGAGGGCCGCAGGCTGCGCGGAGAACAGGGCGAGCAGAGCCCACACCCAGCAGGACATAGTGTGCAATGAACGGATCCAGGGTGCTTGGCTGGTGGGAAAGGGGTAAAAACTCAGTAACTGACACCTGAGAACTTCGCGGCGGGAGACATTCTTTCACTGCGAGTTTTCAGTCCTAGCGCCAGAAAGCCCTAAAGGAGGGAAAAGGAAGGAGACAGGCACAAGCATCCAGCGTGGTGTGAGATGCCTGAGGCCAGGCTGGGCTGCAGGATGTCCCCTCCGACCCCACTGTCAGCTTGCGCACTGTCTTGGGGACGGCCCCGGGGAAGGGTTCAGTGGTCACTGCCACTTTGCAGGCAAAGGGACTCCAGCCATCCCTGTGACATATCGACAGCAAAGGGCCCTAGCCAGTGTGTCTTCAGAATGGCAATGGGCATGGAATTATGACCTTTCCGGAAGCAGTTTTGGAGACCAGGAGGTGAGCACAGAATGAGAACAGTGATAACTGTTCAAGAGGAAAAAGTACTCACTAAGTTTGTGGGTTTAAATGGAACCTTTGAACTGAAGCCATTGTTGGCCTTTGGGAGCTTCCTGTAACAAGAAGCCAGTTTGGTTCTCCTGAGTGCCTCAGAGTAAAAGCTTCCTTGCTCTAAGGAGCTTCACAGACCTTCTCTGTCCCGCACTACAGGGCCCAGACAAGGATCGGTTACCACGATGTGTTGTAGGACCTGCCCCCATACATAATTATGTATCTCTCTCTCAAAACAAACAACAAAATCCTGCAAGGAACAAGAAGGAAGGGAGGAAAGGGGAAAGGGGAAAGAGGAAAAAGGAAAAAAGGAAAGGAAGGAGGGGAAGGAAGGAAAGGAGGGAAGGGAGGGAAGGGGGAAAGAAAAAGGAAAGAAGAAATCGCTATTAGGTCATAGGAGAGAGACAGGATTGTCTGTGAGCTGCCTCTGGAGTGGGGGGCGGGGATGCTGAGGAACATGGCCCTTGTCTTTCATTCAAAGGCAAGCCAGTGCCTCCCCAGAACCAAGGGAAGCTCACCAGAGCTGAAGGAAACAGGGAGACAGAGCGGATGCTCACTGATCTTAATTAGAATTTCAGCTCTATGAGAGCAGAGAGCTACTGGCTGGCACATGGTAACCTCTCAATAGTTATTTGCTAACTTTGTCCTGTTGTTCTCCTAACAGCTTAAAATGTGGGTATCTTGTATGGGATATAGATGTATCATTTTCATATCACTAATACAGTAGAGTGAAGGTCTCACTTCAGATGTTGGTTGTCATTCTAGACTGTCACTGTAGTCAATGCTTTTATTCCAGACATCTGACAGACCCAAACCCAGGTCATACACATCAAGTTCTGCTTCGCACGTCCCTTGAGGCCCCACACCGGTGCAGAGGACTATTGATTAGTTAATATTCAGAGTAGCCTGGTAGTAAATTCAAAGCTGAGCAGACTGTCACAGTCAAGGATTCAGCCCTTTTCCTCCGCGCTAACTACGCACACACCCTAACAGATTTTGTGGGTTTTTTCTTGGTTTTGAGGGTCATGACAGAATAGATCCCCTAGGGGGCAGTGTGCGCACATATTTCAGCCAAGCAAGGCGCACATTTTATGGCCGCTGAGGTCATCGCGACAGCAGCAGATTTAGGAGTCTGAGAAACAAAATTCACTTATGAAGTTGTTTTTTAGGTAGAGCAGAATAGGCCTGAAAGAATTGCACAGTAGAGAAAAACCTGGTGACGCAGCAGAAATTTGGGGGGATGGCAATTTTAAAGGCTCCAACCACCGAATTGCCTAAGGTTTAACGCAGGAACGATTTGACATGCTCCTTAACATCTGCTAAAGGGTTTTTAATATTTTTATTTATTACCTTTCACATTTCCTGTTTCTGAAATCCGTGCTGAATTGTGTTTCATTTTCTTACCTAGTCTGGGTGGCAGTTTAAATTCAATTAAAGTTAACCAATTTTAATTGAGTAATAATAGTTCAAGCTGTATTATTAAGGGCTTGTAACACACTTGAGTGTTGACTTAGGAGGCATTATTTAATTATTTACATNAATCCGTGCTGAATTGTGTTTCATTTTCTTACCTAGTCTGGGTGGCAGTTTAAATTCAATTAAAGTTAACCAGTTTTAATTGAGTAATAATAGTTCAAGCTGTATTATTAAGGGCTTGTAACACACTAAGTGTTGACTTAGGAGGCATTATTTAATTATTTACAATGCATTATTTAATGCTCCCACATCTCTATGAGATGACTATTCTCACCTTACAGATGGGGAGACTAGGCTGTGGGGAATTTCTGGAACTCACTCAATATCTCCAGCCTAAAAGTGAAGTCCAGAACCCATTCTCTTCATTATTTTACTATTTTACCACCCAAAAAAGTGCCTCTCAAACTTTACTATGTAGACATATTACCTGAGGATCTTATTAAAATGCAGATTCTAGGGGCGCCTGGGTGTCAGTCGGTTAAGGGGGTGCCTTCAGCTCAGGTCATGATCCCGGGACTCTGAGATGAACCCTTCTCCTGGAGCTCCCTGCTCAGTGGGGACTCTGCTTCTCCCTCCCACTCTACCCCTCCTCCCGACTTGTGCGTGCCCGAGCGCTCTCTCTCTCTCTCTCTCATGCTCTTTCTCTCTCTCATGAATAAATAAAATCTTTAAAAAAAAAATGCAGATTCTAACTCAGTAGTTCTGAGTGAGACCTGAGAGTTTGCAATTCCAACACTGCTTCCAATGCTGCTGGTCCGTGGACCACATTTTGAGTAGCAGGAACTTAGAGGAGAGTGTGTGCTTGGGGGGGAGGGGAAAAAGAAATGCATGACACCATCCCTGCTCTCAGGAAGATTATATCTACAGGCAACGATAAGACAAGTACATAAGAATATATTGAGAGAATGTGTACATCAAGGGCCACAGCGGTACAAAAGCAGAACAACCCAACAGATACTAAATGAGAGACTTTAGAGTGGGACAGTGCGCCGAAAGCTTTGGGAGGGATGAGCAGAATGAACACGGCAAAGCTGCTTCTACCCACAGGGCACCTGCAGGCTTGTAGGGAAAGGCCAGTGGCCACACAAATAACCCTAGGACAGGTCTAGGCTTCCCAAAAGAGGCTCCCAGGAGGGCTGTGGCAATGGAAAGGAGGGATGAGGCGAGGTGGGTTGAGAATCTCATCTGGTGACTGGAATTAGGAGGCAGTATATATTAAGAAGCTTTCAGCTGGCCATGGGCCTAGAGGAAGGCTTCATGCCTTCATGGTGTTCAAGATAAACCTTGAAAGACAGATGGAGTTTTGACAGTGGATATAGGAGGTTATTTCAGGGAGAAAAACCGATGTAAGCCTAAGTTCTGAAATATAATAGTGCAAAAAGCTAATTTGGGGATGAGCACATCGTCCTGTTTTCCTTCTGGACGCTATAGGGAAAGTTATGCTGAAAACCATGTTTTAAGGCAGTGAGTCTCAATTCATATTAAGAATCACTTAAGGAGCTGAAAAAGATTTGCATGCTGGGATCCTATTTTCAGAGATTCTAATTTCATTAGCCTGGGGGTAGAGCTGGCAATCAAGATGCTTTAAAATCTTTGTATTTTAAATTAGATGATATGTATGTGCAGTCAGGCTTGAGAACCATTACTCTATAGCAGTGCTTCTCAAAGTGTGGCCCCGGACCAGCAACATCAGCATCACCTGGAAACTTGTGAGAAATGCAAATTCTCAAACCCCACCCCAGACCTACTGCATCAGAAGCTCTGGGGGCGGAGCTCAGAACCCTTCCGGTGGTTCTAATGTAAGTCAAAGTTTGAGAACCAATACTTTGGTATTGGCTGCTTGCTACTCCAAGTGTTGTGCATAGACAAGCTACACGGACAGCACCTGGAAGATGTCAAATCTTCGCCCTCACTCCAAGGCTAATCAATGAATCAGAACTGCTATTTAACAAGCTCCCCCGGTGATGGGTATGTAAAGTTTGGGGATCACTTTAAATTTCAGAATGAGAGGGGCACCTGGGTGGCTCAGTCGGCCATTGCCGACTGCCTTTGGCTTGGGTCATGGTCTCAGGACCCTGGGATCCAGTCCCATGTCGGGCTCCCTGCTCAGCGGGAAGCTCTCCTCCCCCCTGCTCATGCTAGCTCTTTGTCACTCACTCTCTCTCTTTCAAATAAATAAATAAAATCTTTAAAAAAAATTTTCAGGATGAGAAAGCTGAAGTATTTTAAATAGTAACGGGGAGCAGCTGAAAGCTATAGAGTAATGATGTAACTCAGGGCTTTCAGAAGAACAATTCGATAATTGTATTTAAGATCAAGTAAGTGAAACAGATCCTGCACAATACACCTTATTTGATGCTGCAAGATAGTCCAGAAACTGTGCTTGCCACTAATACCACTCCCGACTTTCTTGCCCTGTTCATCCCTTCTTCTCCTAGGCTTCAGCAGAGAGCTGTGCCCTGGGGCCGTGGATAGAAGGCTGCCTCACTCAGAACTCCTTTCATGCTGGAGTCCTGCCAGCCATTGATCCAACAGTGGGAGTTATCTCAGCAGTACAATTCCACTCAGGCCCCACTTCCAGCTTGTATAATATTTCTGATAATAAGAGAGCCTAAATGAAGCATCCTTTTAAAGGCCTTCACTGTTAATTTGGCACAGGGAAAAAAGCCAGCACATTATACTGGGTTTTCCAGTCATTCTGCTTGTGCTGTATAGACCCTTTGAATAGATGTCCATAATGAGATTACTCAAAATGGAATTCATTACCTGACCTAAGATTTATTGCTTTTTAACTACAGATATAAGGCGAGCCACACTCTGCTCCCGGAGTCGGCTGTGGGCCGGCCGTGCTTCTCGGTTCCAGGATGGGCGCGGGAAACTGGGCAGAGGGAGCCCTGAGCCTGAGCCGGGGCAGGGTTGCGGACTAAGAGTGGAGTGAACGATGCAGCTTCATTAGGACAGGCGTCCGGGAACCCCAGGACTCTGTTGCTGAGTTCTGCTTCCACAGTCTCACCATGGGGACCGTGGATGGGCCAGTCACCTCCCCACTAGCATAATTGGAAAGACGCTAAGGGGCCCCAAAATGCTGAAGTGCTGTAAATTAGCAGTGTTCAATCCCGATGAACATTAAAGGGAGTGTGTCATTAATTCCTCCACGCATGCTGCTCACACAGTCCTCCCACTGGGGGCTTTTGGCTCGGAGCATTACAGGCCCATTTGTTCTGCCTGGCTTCTCCATCAGGGCAAGGACCTCAAGGTGAGTTAATAGGCTTGGCTTCTCAGCACTTTATTTTAATCTGTATTTACCATCATCCTATATATCTTAACAAACCTCCGGTGCATGGCATGCCATTGAGCACTGCACAGAACAGATAAGAGAGACAGGGCCCTGGCCTCATTGGCAGATGGTGGCGACTACATTCAGGGCAGTATCCAGGGTGTCCTGTTTTGCACGGGGTTTATGATGCTGCCTGGTCCCCCCATGGTTTCCCACCTGCCACAGTCATCCCAAGTCTTCCCTTCCTAACCCGCCTTGGGCCACCTCCGCTAGATTGGCAAGAGCAAAGGGAAGTCCTGCCTCTGCAGTCGCCTCTTAAAGCCACTGTAACCCCTGCCCGCTCTATTTTCTCCATCCTTCCCCCCCTCCCCTGTTCCTACTCAAGAGCTCTCCCTCTGGCCTGCAGTGGAAGACCATTGCCGATGGTCGCTCTACAGGAGATAATAACCTTAAATAGATGATACTTACACGGATAATAGGATAAAGTAAAACAGGATGGACAAATTGATAATTGCAGATTAGGAGGAAATATTATTAGCAAACCAAACAAAAGCCAAAGTTAGGGGTAATAAGCATGATGTGTTAGAATGGCTAAGAGTGACATATTTTCATATACAAGTCTTTATCCCTGAGGTAAGAGCCTTAGCAGCCTCTTCATGTGTTGTGGAAGTGTATCTGAAATGCCACAGTCTATTTGTTTGCTCAGAGATTTCACATTTTAAAAGCAAAAGGAACTATTACTGTAGATCTTCTTTTTACCATAGCTTTAGAAGCTCATGGGGGAGAGGGGGTTGTCATCATAGGTTATAATATTGCCCTGGACAATTGCAGGACAAGCCACTAGCCTGAATTCTTGTTATTATTTTAATTTGAATAGAAACCTTGTCAAACAACCAGACATATTTTTAAAAATGCAAACGAATAGCCATCATCGTCTGATGTTCCTGAGACAAACATGACAATGACAGCGTGCTATTAAAGGCCATGTTTGTGCTATCAAAATAATGAGACCATGGCCCAGGCTGCCTGATAATTTCAACTATCTTTTAGTCAATTTGGATTGTCACTTGGGCAACATTATAGACAGATCTGGGATCAGATGTTTAGGTAGATAGAAAATGTCACATTTCCCTCTTTTTGGTGAATATAATAGTACAAGCTTCTTTGAGTCCCACGGCCTTCCAATCTCAGGTAGAGTGGACCTCTGACACTGGCCCAGCATGATGTGTACCATGAGGTGCTGGGACCTGCCCTCATGGTACATTTGCCCTGGCTTGAAGGCAAAATCATCAGGTGAATCTTTCCCAATGTACTGGATGCCCATGGATATGGATTCTGTGAATGCCCTGGGCAGGAAAGCTGTCCTTCCCTCTACCTCTTCTCTGTTGGAGGCTCTTCAGAGGAGATCAGATGGATACCATCAGGGCCTCTAGTGAATTTCCAGTACTTGCCCACTGACATCTCAAAACAGGTCAGTGTGTCCCCGCTTGCTCTTGCCTAGGCTGGAGACCACCAGAGTCCTCAATATGATGTTCCAGAATGGTGCATTCCGTTTGTGGAATTATTGAGCAGGGCACCTAAACTTGCTGATTTATGTTAGTGTTTGTTGACCCTACATTGTAACATATCACAGAACAACACCAAGACTCTTATCTGAAACAATTATTCATTATCCATTGCTGGAAATGCTTAAATTGCAGAAATCAGCTGAAGACTGGGAAGAAGGGGTGGAAAGGATGTAACGAACGAAATCCTAAAAGAGACAATGTCTTGTACACTAACATATCTTAAAAGTTCAGGAAAACAGAAACACACTTCTGCCTGATGACTATAGTTCCTAAAATATCCACTTCTTTTTTTAATTATATAAGTAAATAATGAGTCCTTGCTCCTATAAAAGATACATTTATGTACATTTATGAAGAAACATTTGAAAGCTTCCCTTTATGTCCCCGCTGTTCTTTCTAAAGTCTTGCTTCCTTTCCAGGAAAGCAGATGCTTCCTTCCAGATCTTTCCCTATGATTTTATAATACCTATGCATGTATGTACGTAGCTTTAAAAAAAATAGGATCATTCTGGGGCACGTGGGTGGCTCAGTCAGGTAAGTGTCCAGCTCTTGGTTCTGGCTCAGGTCACGATCTCCTCACATCCAGCTCCACATTCACTTCATTCTCAGTGGGGAGTCTACTTGAGATTCTTTCCCTTTCTGCCTCTCCCCACTCATGCTCTCTCTCCTCTCTCTCTCTCTCAAATAAATAAATAAATAAAATATTTTTTAAACAGTAGTTTCATTCAACAATCAACTTACTGTTCTGTAACTTGATTGATGTTTAATATGATCTGAAGACTGTTTTCTACATCAGTACATATAGCACTGACCCATTCCCTTTAACAGCTGCCCTAATGCTCCATATTGAAGATGGATCATCAGGTATTTACCTATTATCCTACTGACTATTATTTATAATTTTATTTTATTTTTCCAGTTTCAAACCCTGAACATTCTGGAAACTGTGTGCAAGTATATTTTTAGAATGTGTTTGTAGAGTACAAGTACTTTTACAATTTTAATGACTGTGGCCACTTACCTTTCTCAAAGGCTCTCCAACTATATTGGGATTTTTGTAGTTTCATAGTCAGGGTGCTCACCAAATATATTATTCACCTAGAGACAGTAGGCTCAGCACTTTGGAAATAAACAAATAAACAGAGCTGAGTTTTCATCTCAGTCACTTCTGGCATGTAGTTCCCTGGGCAAGTTACTTAAACTCAATAAGCTTCAGTCTCCTTGCAGAGGAAATGAGGCTAAGATTATGGATCCTTGAGGGCTGTTAGGAAGATAAGTGTGATAACATGTAAAAAGCACTTAGCACATAGTAGGTGTCCAGTGAGCCATGGTTATTAATGAGTTTAGACATGAGCTGAATTGCACAACTTGAGAGGAAAAATACAGTAACCAGCAGTTTCCAGAAACAGAAAAGATGTCCTGAGATTAAAAATAAATAAATGAATAAATAAAATTCTGGGGCACCTGGGTGGCTCAGTTGGTTAAGCACCCGCCTCTTGCTTTCAGCTCAGACCATGATCTCACCGTGGTGGGATGAAGCCCTACGTGGGGCTCTGGGCTCTCTGTGGAGTCTGTTTTTTCAGATTTTCTCTCCCTTTTCCTCCTGCTCCTCTGTCTCTCTGTCTGTCTCAAATAAATAAAAATTTTTAAAAAATTCAGATGAATCTATACGTAGAAGCCACATTTTGTTGGTTTTGAATTTCATCAGTGTTTCTATCTCCTTATTTAAACCACAAAAAGCTGCTCATTGTATATTTGCTTCTTCAATCTTTGATCTACATGAGCCCTTCAGTCTCAAGAAGTAAATTTAGCACAGACAGCACCACTCGTTTACTTCTGGATATTTTATATGACATAGAGGTTTATGCAAGGAGTTATGCTATATAATTACATGTTCCCAAGTTAATATTAAGATTAACTGGCATTCCCTGAACACACACTGATGTAGATGTCCAACCTAATTTATCACTCCTGCTTCACTAAGGAAGTTGTCTTTCCCTGTATCACCTCCCACTGCCTCTGTGGCCAAATTCATCTATACGGTTGTCTCTTCCTCAGCTTCTCGGCTTTGTATGATGGTGTGATTGCCAGTACCTGTTGCCCTTCATATATGGGGGGGGGCTGCTAAGAGAACAGTTATTTTTAAATTAATTGATCTCATTTGAGTCCTGGCTTTTAGCTGTTGTAGTAAACCTGTCCATGCACCTGATCACTCAGATTTAGATGGAAATATCTGCCATATCAGCCTAAGTCATAGCCAAGGAAGGATCCCTCATTTATTGCCCAGAAATCACTTGAAGCTTATAAATGAGGAATGGTTTCCAAATCTCCATGGCCAGTAATATCCCCATTGCTCTTAGCCTTCCCTCACCTACTTACTCCTCTTCACTGCCTGCTGCCATCCACAAAGGAGAAGCAGAGGCAGATATAAATGGATGCTTATGGGAAGCCCCTTTATTTAAAAAAAAATTTTTATGGTTTTAGAAAGAGAGATCTAATTCAAAACAAACAAGATGGTGCAGCCATGGCAGACCTTTGCCAGAGGGGCTTTGAAGCCTTGCTCGATGCTCAGAATGGCACAGTGGAAAGAGAAGAAGGCACCACAGTGAAAACAGCCTCTGGCCCCCTCTGCCTTGCCATTTGCCAGGTGGGTGACCTTGATGTTGCATCTGTACACTTCCTTATCTCACCAATAAAATGGGGTTAGTTTCAATAATCATAAAGTCAGTGTGAAGATTAAATGTGCCTCAAAACTGTAAGGCACTAGTGCACCCTACGAAATAAGTATAAAAATGTTGGTTATTGATATTTGTATTTAAGAACTCAGGTCCTGGAACAGACTGCCTGAATTCAAATCTTTCGTCCACCACCTATTACCTGGGCAACCTTAAGCTGGTTTCTTACCCTTTCTGAATGTGCTTCATCGTTTTTAAGTGGGAACCATAACTGGATGTCAGAGGATTCTTTAGAGAAGCAATGGGTAAATATGCAGTATTTGGCATTTAGAAAGTACTCGTCGATGTAATATCAGGTCATATTATTTTTGGATAAACTAAACTCCAAGATATTTGTACCGCGTCCATAAAGAATTCATTCTGGTTGTGAGTGATGATGGATTCCTTCACTCTCCCTTTTAGCTTCTTACAGAGTCTGGTTTAAAAATATACCTAGGTCCGCAGAAAAATCTCTGGAGACATGGAATGCCATTCCTTATTAATATGTTGGGATTTTATTGATGAGGAAACATGCAACCAGTGGACCTTGGGACTGAGCCAGAGCACTCATTTCTGAAGTAACAAATGGGCCTCATTATAAGGTGGTTTTACCTAAAGGTCAGTCTGTGCCATATAACTGGAGGCTGGCATTATGGGAAGTTTCTAGTGTATTATATTGCATGTCAATATTAACACGTGTTCTATTACTGCTATGTGAATTTTAGAGCCTTTAGCTTTCTATTCTGTGTGCACAGTCATGCACAGGCACACTCACACACACACACACACACACACGTNTGTGAATTTTAGAGCCTTTAGCTTTCTATTCTGTGTGCACAGTCATGCACAGGCACACTCACACACACACACGCTTTTAGCTGGGACCTCTCATCTCCTCACGTCCCGTGATTCTGAAAGCTGACTTTATTGGTTAGGGACTCCTATTTTTCAGGCTAGTTGCACTGTTGAAATGAGTCCTTGCTGCTTGCAAGTCCTGTTCCATAATTTCATTTGGCTGAGGCAGGAGACAAGTACCTCATTTAATTAGAATTTCCAGCAAACTGCATTATGTTGTTGTGTTTTATTCCAAAAGAATATACCACATCAAGGACAGCTGTTGATGGGGGAAAGCATCCTGTTTATTCTGCCGAGGAAATAAAAATCCTTTCACTCACTTCTCAAGCTCTCTCACCCTGCCATTCCTCACGTATCCCGTGGGACAGAACGATGTGCCCCAAGGCTCTCCAAGCCAGTAAAATGTGCTGCACAAGATGCCAGGTAATAACCACGGGCGCATGAAAATGGAGCAACGCTGTGTCATTTAGCAGGAAGATCTTGGGTTCTATCCTGCTCTTTGCGTCTCTGCTGGCTTGCCACAAATCACAGAGCCCTCCGAGGGATCCCCTTTCTCCCTGTTGCTCCAAGCAAGGAGCAAGGTCTTCGCTTCGTTGAAGAGAACTGAGGCTGTGCCGCTTTAGACCTGCAATTAAGTCCCTGCTGCTCTCCAAACCAATGAGTTCTTCTAAGTAGTAATCTAATTTATTTTTCCCATTTTCTAAGTAATGCCAGGGTAAGCGCGTTCATCATTTTAGACTCACTGCTTCTAATTCCTAATTCAGACTTGTTTGTTCAGTAGAAGGTAAACAACCCCCAAGCTATCACCCACCCCCATTTATTTGGAAGGAGAGAGTTTCAGTGGGAGAAGATAAATAGCGTGTCAAACATGGTTTGGAGGGGCTGCAACTGAGTAATTTCTAGTTTCCTACGCCTGTCTCCAGCTGTTGTGGCCCAGTGTGACTCTGGCATCTGCGTGCTGGCTTGGCTGAGCTGCTATTTAGTCAAATCAGATCAATACCTTTAAGCATGTGTCTGATAGAACAATCTCAAGCTAGTCTGGGAATTCACACTTTGAACAACATGTGTGGGGATGCCTTGTTTCTAGTTATCTGTCCATGAACACATCAACTGGTTGATATCTGTAATCCTAAGATCTCTTAGAAAATAAAAGGCAGGCCACATTTAGAGAACTGGCGGACTCAGATGGCCCTAGGGATGCATCAGTTCAATTCCACAAACAATGATTGGGTGCTGCTGTATATGAGGAAACATAGGAGATATAAAGATCAGTACGGCATAGTCCCAATTCTCAAGTATAATTTAATATCAGGCTATAAAAACATCAGTAGGTAATTAATTGTTATTTAGATTTGGCCTAATTCCAAAAGGCTCTAAGATGGAAGAGTACTTGCAAAAATACATGCAATCGGTTAAAATGAAATAAAATAGGATTATGTGAGAAGGGGTTGGGGAAAAATTAAGGGTGGAGCAAGTTCCAATGAAGCTGGAAGTGAAGTAAGTTCAGAGGATATATACCATGAGAAATAATGCTTACCAGTGGTAGGACATAAATTCGTCTTGGAACTTTCTGAAAGCCAGCACAAAAGCATAAACAAAATTGGTTTATTGTATGATTGACAATGTCTATATTGATCTTGCTCTGGAAAAGAAGGGCTATAGCAGGTATGGAAACTACACACATCTTTCTCACATAAAGAGGACTTTCATTTATGCTAGTCAGTATCCACAGCTTACAGAAAATACAATCATGATTATCACTAGCTGAGAGCAAGGACAGTTTGTTGCGTATGACTTGTCATTCCCTGTCACCTTCTTCCTTGCTTCAAACACCCCCTTCTACTATCACATGTACACACACTGGGGCTGAAAATGCTAGATATTGGTTGGCTCTCTCAGACTCCCTTGGACATATGACCCAGTTGTGACCAATGGGATCCAAAGAGTAGGATGCTGGGAAGCTCCCTGTCTATTGATAAACACCAAGTCTGGATATATTTAACCTTGTTCTAGAAGGAGTGAAAATACTATAAACATAAATGAGACTCGTGAAGAAAATACTACAGTGTAAAGAATTGGAAACATTTGACTCAAGGTAGGAGGTTATCTCTGAAAATGATCTACTTTAAAATTCAGAAGATAACATCAGGAATCCACTGGGAATCCTTGAAAAAAATGCAAGAAGACAGGCCACTATAATTCAGGAGCTTAAGGAGACAGAAAGCTGAAATTTATGGTGAGATTAAAATTCAGATCTACAGAATTGACAGGGATCCCAAAAGATCTAAAAAGATAATGAGACTTCCAAGATACAGTTCGAACTTTGAACTAACATCCCATTTTGCTCCCTTCCAAAGCCCTTATAAAACTGTTCTACAATATATACATATACATACATACATCTCCATGCGTAGAGAAAATAAGAAAATAACAGTAAAATTTTGACACTGGCAAACACAGAGACATGTGGAAACTGACTTAACAGATTTGAGAAAGCCAAATTCTAAACTGTGGGTAGGAAAAACTGAGAACCAACCCTACCAACCACAGGCTGCCTCAGGATGAAGGTGGGGGTGGGGGAAAACAGAAAAATTAGGAGGTCTGGGAAAGAAACAGCTAGATCTACTGCCGTCCTCCCACATGCTGTCACTGAGTGCTGTTTCTTCTCCCCAGCAGGAGCCTGTGGTTTATATGATGGAGTAAAATGGACAATCTCTAGGCTGGGGGACACAAATGGAGACCCCTCAGGTTCTGTACCAAAAGCAGTAGAGTTAAATGCATGTTTGCATACTGAATGCTAGAGTTTAGTCCCTTCTTCCATTAGCTCTCAGAGTACAGGCCTTTATTTTTCAGGAAAGAAATGGATGAGTCTTCTCTAGGGGATATGACCATCCCATGGTACCAAAATCTTCCCCCAACCTGACAATGGGAACAGTAAAAGCTTTTCAGTGATTCACAGAGGACAAACAGCACCAAGGCACTTGGAGCGCTCCCCATCAGCCCATTAGCTCCCACTCTTAAATACAAGCAAATAATCAAAGCTTTCCATAAATCCCCCTCCACAAGGCACCTAGTTTAAAAGACAAAGGAGAAAACAAGAGAAAAGAAGGAAACTGAAAGAAAAAGACACTGTGCAGGAAGAAAAGACCATTAAAAATTAAAATGTAACTAATTTCACAAAAGATAGAATAAGTTGCATGCATAAAACAAGAGCAGGATGCTCTAAAAATTGAACACAAACAGAGAATGTGAAAGATCCTTTGGATAAATGCAATTGTAAAAATGGAACTCACATGACTAGTAGTAGAAAATCTCAATCATATTATGAAACTTTTAATCTGTTGCATGGAAGATGAACTTGAAAAGTTCCCCTGGCTTCCAGAAACAAAATCAACGAGATTAAAATGACAGATATAAAATAGTTACAAAAGGCACATAATGGAAAACAAAGAGCATCAATGTTCTTAAAGGGGAAATCAGTTTAAGTAGAAGAGACAAAAATAACCAAAGATAGGAGACAAAGTCTTTTCTGAGCTGAAAAGATATTTGTACATACAAGTTGAAAGCACCAACTGCATTGAAGCAAATGAATTGCACCTTCTAACCAACTTTGGCATTGAAAGAATAAAGGGAAAAATTTGCAAGGCCTTTGGGGAAAGAAAAAGAAAAAAAGAAAAAAAGAGTTAATTACCAGGGAATAAAAAATAGACTGTCCTCAAACATTTGTTCTGTAACTTAAAAGACAATAGATTATGTCTACAGAATTTTTAAGAGAAACTGTGGCAACTAAGAATGTTGTCCCCAGCCAAATTTTGTGTGTGAAAACACTCTCAAATAGGCAATACATGTATCATTCATAAAAATTACTTGAAAAAAAATTTTGAAGATGTATTTGTACAGCTTGAGAGAGAAAACAAACTTTAAAATTCTCAGAATGTGAAAGTAATTGTATAAAACAACTGGTTGCAAACATTGAACCATTTAGAATGGAGAGATTTTCGAATTGATTCTTATAAGTGTGGTTATAAAAGTGGGTGTCAATTTCAAAATTTGTTTTCAAGTTAGAAGACATGTGATGGTTTGAAGGAAGAAGGGAAGGGATAGAGAAAAGGAGGAAGAGAGAAAGAAAAAGAAGGAGAGAGCTTTAATTACACTGATAATAACAGAAATGGGAAGAAAAAGGGGTGGGACAACTCAGTAGTTGTCAAATTGTGCTGTGCATTGGAATCAGCTAGGCATCTTCATGTAACAGTGATGCCTGACTTCACCCTCAGGCACATTTGCATTTAATTGGTTTGGAGTCCAACTAGAAGCTAGCTCCTCAGCTACTTCCAATGTGCAGCAACATTTGGGAACCACTGGCTTAATTCATTAAATAGGAAAAAGCAAGGATGGCAAAAGGATTTCAGCTTACGGTTCCAACTCTTGTTAATTGGTAATGACTGCCGGAGGACTTTGTTGAGGTCATATCCAGGCTCAGTGGGAAAGTACTTTAATCCATTTGCACTATCTTTACTGGAAGGGAAGAGAATGACATCACACATTTGCCATTCCTGGACTCAAAGAGATTTTGAAACTAAAGTAACTATTAGTGGTTTAAAAAACTGCATAGATCCCTTCCAAAATATTAGAGATGATGAAAGCAAAGAAAATATAGTCATATAGTAAGAGGCAGTAAACAAAACAAAGAGAAGAAAGAGGATAGGGGAGGGGCAGAAGGAGGAGGAAGAAAAAGAAAGAAGAGGAAGAAGAAGAGGGGAGGAAAAGAAACACAATAGGAGAAATCACAAAATAAAATGGCAATATACAAGTAAGTATGTTTATTGAGCCTACAAATGCAATTGGGAAAATCTCCTTCATTTAAAAATATTATCTTTAGATTGTATGAGAAGAAAAGAGGAATCCATCTACGTGACATTTTCTAAAGCCCCATCTGATACAAAATTGCTAAATAAAAATATAGTAAATGATGAGAAAGTAGGCAAATATATCTGGCAAATACAATAAAAAAATCACAATACCAGTAACAAATATGATAGAAACTAAAGCAGAAATATTAAATGAAATGAAGATGTCCTGTCAGAAAGTATATTTCACAATGAATATAAAACTGTCACAAAATTTTATGCATCACATAACATTATATCAAAATACAAAAGTGAAATCTGCTATAAATTAGAAGAAATGGACAGAAGTGCAGTACTAATGGGAAGCTTTAATAATAGCTCTTTCTCTTTTTGATGGCTGACAAAAAATGTAAATCAAACTTTATAGCACACAAGCATAGAATGTACCTTTATTTCCAATAGTAATAAAACATCTACCAAATAAATAAATAAATAAAAGGATTATGCAGCAATAAAAAATTTCAAAAGTATATAGTACACATTCTGATTAGAAAGTAAAGTCATTATATATATATAAAAAAAGATAAAAAGGTCATTATCAAGGAGAAAATTAATGCTGCAGAAAGTTTAGAAATTAACAACAATAATACATAACAAAATTTATGGGGTGTGCCAAAACAGTATTCAGAAGAAAAGGCATAGATTTAAATGTGTTTTATTGTTGGTTTTTTGTGTTTTTGTGGGGTTTTTTCTTTTTGGTTTCTCTGTTTTTGTTTTTTGCTAAGGAAAAAGGCAAAATAAATGCTCTACATACAACTGATGTCACTATGAGAGGAATGTCCTAATCCGAGGGCAGGTTAGGTTGATGTTGAGGGCCATAATGATTTCATTAAATGAAATCCGTCTCTGCCTCTTATGTTCCTTCTTCAAAAAAAAAAAAAAAGGTCTTTGTTTCAAATTCCAACCTTAGAGCTGGAGTGATATTTCTCACCATTCTTCTGTCATCCCTGGCATAGGTGAAAAGTTTGGGATTTGTATAAAACTCTTTATCTTGTGTTTTACAGAATTTTTTTAAAAAGATTGTATTTATTTATTTGACAGAGAGAGAGCACAAGCAGGGAGAGTAGCAGGCAGAGGGAGAAACAGGCTCCCCACCGAGCAGGGAGCCCCCATGTGGGGCTCAATCCCAGGACCCTGGGATCAGGACCTGAGCTGAAGGCAGAGGTTTAACTGACTGGGCCACCCAAGCACCCCTATCTTGTGTTTTAAATCAAGCTTAATTAGTATATGAGAAATGTAAGAAGTAATGAGAAATTATTATAGTACCATTTGTAAATCCGTAACAGAAATAGCTTCTTTCTGAACTCATCAGTCTTCATATGGGCCAATCATGTCTTTTCTGTTCTACTCCATTTTTTTGAGGGGGAAGAACAGGTACAGAAAGAAAAGTATGCTTTGTGTCAAATAAATTACCATTTCCCATAAGCCCAGCTGCCTAAAAAATTATTTCATGAGAAAATTAAAACTTTAATAAGGCTAAATGTAAAATACAAAACTACAACTTCTAAAAGAAAACACAGGAGAAAATGCACATGACCTTGGGTTTGGGGATAAGTTTTTATTTATTTTTTATTTTATTTTTTTAAGATTTTATTTATTTATTTAACAGAGAGAGACAGCCAGCAAGAGAGGGAACACAAGCAGGGGGAGTGGGAGAGGAAGAAGCAGGCTCCCAGCGTAGGAGCCTGACATGGGGCTCGATCCCAGAACACCAGGATCATGCCCTAAGCCAAAGGCAGACGCTTAACGACTGAGCCACCCAGACGCCCCTAGGGATAAGTTTTTAAATACAATACCAAAGGCATAATTCATGAAAGAAAAACTTTACTTTGTACTTTATTAAAATTGGGCTTTTAACAATTTTGGATTTTATTAAAATTAAAAAATTCTGCTCTCTAAAAGACGCTGTTGACAGAATGAAAAAAAAAAGCCACAGACTTGGAGAAACATATCTGCAAGCATATATCTGATAAAGGATGTCTATCCAAAATATACCAAGACCTCTTAAAATTCAACAATAAGAAAACAACCAATTAAAAAATGGGCAAAAAATCTGAACAGATACCTCATGACAAATGATATACAGATAGCCAGTGAGCATATAAAAAGATGTGGGGGTACCTGGGTGGCTTAGTTGGTTAAGCATCTGCCTTCAGCTCAGGTTATCATCCCAGAGTCCTGGGATCCAGCCCCTCCCTGCTCAGCAGAGAGTCTGGTTCTCCTTCTCCCTCTGCCCCTCCCCGCTGATTGTGCCTGTGCTCTCTCTCTCTCCAATAAATAAATAAAATCTTAAAAAAAAATGTCGAACATCATTTGTCATTAGAGAAATTTAAATTNCCTCTGCCCCTCCCCGCTGATTGTGCCTGTGCTCTCTCTCTCTCCAATAAATAAATAAAATCTTAAAAAAAATGTCGAACATCATTTGTCATTAGAGAAATTTAAATGAAAACAACAAAGCAATACCAGTACATTCCTATGGCAAAATGGCAAAAATAAAAAAAAACTAAATGCGCAAATTGCTGACAAGTGTACATAGCAACAAAAATTCTCATCCATTGCCAATGGGAATAAAAAAGGTATAGCCACTTTGGGAGACAGTTTGGCTGCTTCTTCAAAGTTAAATGTACTATTACTATGCAATATAGCATTCATGCTCCTAGATATTTGCCCAATGGATTTAAAAACGTGGCCACACAAAAATCTGCGTGAAAATGTTTATAGCAGCTTTATTCATAACTGTCCCAACTAGAAGTAGCTTAGATGTTCTCCAGTAGGTCAATTGATAAACAAACTGTGGTACATCCATACAAAAGAATACTACTTTTCAGTGATAAAAAGGCATGAGCTATCAAATCATCTGAAGATGTGGAGGAAGCTTAAATGCATGTTGTAAATGAAAGAAGACAGTCTGACAAACAATATACTGTGATTCCATTTATAGATATTCTGGAAAGAATAGAACTATAGAGAAGATGAATAGATCAGTGGATGGCAGTGGGTTGTTGGTGGGGGAGAGTTAATAGGAGAATCACAGGGGGATTTTTGCTTGGTGAAACCATTCTGTATGATACTGTAATAGTGGGTATGTGACACATTTATCAAAACCGATAGACCTTTACAGCAGGAAGAGTGAATCTTAACGTATGAGAATTTTAAAAAACATTGTTTAGGTGGTTGGGACATCCCAGAATTTAATGACAAAAAAATCTGTTTTACAAATGGATAAAACAATTTTACTGAAGGGGGAGAGGGGAAAAGATGTTGACCTAAGTAACTCTGAAAATTAGTGGAATCTGTAAGGCAAATGGAACAGTACAAAAGCACTGTATGCTAGTTGATAAAGTTGTTGCCCATGGAAGTATGCAACAACGTCCATGTGTACTGGAACTGAACAATTAAGTCAATGGATAGCAGATAGTGGGAGCTAGGTTTCCCATTGTTGGAGTGGGATTTTACAGATGAACAAGGACAAGAAGGCTAGAATGATCCACATGGAAATCCATTAGGGTTAGAGACATCAATAGGAATTCACACTAAGCTTAAGAGAGGGAGATTTATAGCTATGTGTATATACATGCGTGAGTATACATACATAGAGTTCTTTGCTCTGTCACCTGAGAGGGCCTAGAAACTATGATTCCTCAGTAACGATAAGTCTATTTAGCACCAAGAACCAGGGCTCCTTGGAGAAATGGCTTATTCTAGGCCTGAGGAAGGAAACATACAAGATGGGCCTGGAGCATCATGTAATGCCAGGGGTAAGGAAGTGCTCAAAAAACACAATGATGATGCAATGTCAAAGACATATAGGAGCCAGTTAAGAGAGCTCTTAATGGCCATAACTGTAACAATTTTAGAGCAATGAAATAAATAAAGCAGTATTGGATTATAACTAATGGGAGAAGAGACAATGCTCCCAAGAGAACTCCAAATAATGTATGTACATATCTGCTTGCAAGGACATGAATTACAAGTTCCACTCTTTAAGGGTGTTCTGTGCAGAAGGACTTCCCAACAAAGAGCACGTTATGGAAAGGGAGGCAAGAGTAACTTTATGGTGAAGAAACCTGACAAATACCGCCCCAACCAGGTCATCAGGGTTAACATCGACAGTGGTTGATGAAGTGTGATGAGAATGGTAACTTGCCTCTGTGGTCTTCCTTCCCTTAACCCCTAACCCTAGGGTAGTAAGAAGAAAAACATCAGTCAATCCCACCTGAAGGACATTCTACGAAATACCTGACCATCATTCCTTACAACTGTCAGGGTCAGCAAAAACAAAGAATTTCTGAGAAACTGTCATAGGCGAGAGGAGCATAAGGAGACATGACGACTAATTGTAATGTGATATCCTGATGAGATCCCGGAACAAGAAAAGGACTTTAGGTAAAAACTAAGGAAATGAGACTAAAATATGGGCTTTAGTTAATAATAATGTATCAATATTGATTTATTAATCATGACAAATGTACCATTCTAATGTAAGATGTTAATAATAGGGAAAACTGGGTGTGGGATGTAGGAGAACTCTTAATTTCTTGTTTTTTTTTTAAAGATTTTATTTATTTATTCAACAGAGATAGAGACAGCCAGTGAGAAAGGGAACAAAAGCAGGGGGAGTNACCATTCTAATGTAAGATGTTAATAATAGGGAAAACTGGGTGTGGGATGTAGGAGAACTCTTAATTTCTTGTCTTTTTTTTTAAAGATTTTATTTATTTTTTCAACAGAGATAGAGACAGCCAGTGAGAAAGGGAACAAAAGCAGGGGGAGTGGGAGAGGAAGAAGCAGGCTCATAGTGGAGGAGCCTGATATGGGGCTTGATCCCATAACGCCGGGATCACGCCCTGAGCCGAAGACAGACGCTTAACCGCTGTGCTNGCTGTGCTACCCAGGGCGCCCCAGAACTCTTATTTTCAAAAGCTTTCTGTAAATCTACATTTAGAAATTTATTCTAAAAATAAAATTTTATTTAAAAAATCTTTAAGGATTTAAATCAAAACTCTGTAGTGCAACACCTCTAGATTCCCTTTTACTGCTATTACTTTGCTAGGACCTGCCTTTGCTAGTGTCGCCAAGCCACTGGCCATAGTGAACCAATGCAGAGCCCAGGCCAGCAAGTATGACACTGAACAGGATCCAAGTGGACAGAGACCCTTACTCCACATCACTCTAATATTTTTAACGTCTCTTGCATGATGTTTGGTGAATCTTCATAAACTAAAACTAAAATCAAGGATGGCTGCTGTCTTGAGGGGCCTATAAATGCTCTCATCCCACTCCCTCCAATCAGACCCTTCAGACACAGACAACAGCATGAACCATACTCAGTGGGTCTTGATGATCAGTTAATTTCCCCCATCGCTAGCTCACTCCTTCTTCCCTGCTGGGAGCTTCTAGCAAGCTCTGTAGCCTGGCCCAGGCTACTTATGATGGAGCTGATTAACCAAATTAACCAAGTGCTTTGCTTCTGCACATTTACCTCCCACTATTTTGGCCATTTTAATGCTTGTAAACATATATCATAAGCAGCAATAGCAACCGGCCCTGAGCCTTTGATATGTTACTGTACACCAAGGGACACAAATATATATGTACTTGTATATGCACCAAAAAAGACCTACAAGAAATTACATTACACTGTTGATAGTAGCTACCATCTACTTGTAGGAGGAAGATGGGAGATGGAATTGAAGAGGGTTTTGCTGCATTCTTATTATTTGCTTTTTATTTTATCTGTAAGGATCGTTTTGGCACAATTCTATACTGTCTGATTTTTTTTATGATAAGCATTTGTAATTTTGTAATCCTTTTGTAGTACTAATTTGTGCAATGTCACAAGTTAATTAAATTTTTTAATGGGGGGTATATACTGTTAGCTGAAATTATTGATGCCGGCTCTTAAGAAAATGTTTCTACAGGGTGCCTTGGTGGGTCCTTCAGTTAAGCGTCTGGCTCTTGCTTTCTGCTCAGGTCATGATTTCAGGGATCGATCCCATAACCCTGAGATCATGACCTCAGTGAGGAGTCTGCTTGAGATTCTTTCTCTCCCCCTCTGCCCCTCCCTCCTCTAGCTCTAAAATAAATAAATCTTTAAAAAAAGAAGAAAAATATTTCTACTATATACAATGTTAATGGAATTTGGGGACTTTATTGGGATTTTACAATCATGCCGGAGGTAAAAAACTACAAACAGGGTCTTTCAGGGCTCAAAACTATTCCAAGGAAAGAAAGTAGGTAAGATAAGGTTTTGACTAAAGGTAAGAGGGTGACAGAGTGGGTAAGAAAGAAGGGAGTTGCACCAGTAACATCAAGAACTATAGTTTCCACTGCTGTGTCATCAGTAGTGTCCAAAGATTTAATTATTCCACCCATTTTCCATTTTCTCTTTCCTCTTTTGATTAGAAGCTGTCATTGTTCTTTGTATCTTTTTTTTCCTTTTCTCCAAACTATTGTACATAAAGTATGTTGATAAAATTTTTTGATTCACTAGTTGAAGAGAAAAGTGGTGGAATGACAACAAAAGTACAGGAGAAAAGCGTTTCTAAGGGAGATAATGGTTTTCAAAGGTGGTGGCATATTTACATGTCCTGTATATATGTTGCTCTTGATATCACCTTGGTTTACTTCTTGTTGGGAAGTACGATTATCTGGAGAAGCATCTTTAGAATTGTGTATGTGCTCTGGGCAATCAAGGGATGAAATAGTAGAAATTTTGGGTGCTCCTTTCCGGATATGTATGAAATTTTAGAAAGTCCATCTATTAAAGGTCAAAAGGAGTTCTGCATCTCCTCTAAGGGAACTCCTCCAATCTATGGGAGTGGGGCTCTTCAGCAGTCATAGTTCTACTCTGTGATCCTGTCCTTTAGGCTATAACTGATTAAAAAGACCTAGGTCAAGCCAATCAGATATGGTCAAAAGGGAAAATATAGCTCCTGGAGGCTCATACCCTTTCTTTTAGAGGGGCAGAGGGAGAGGAAGACAGAGAATCTTAAGTAGGCTCCAGGCTGCATTGATGCAGGGCTCAATCTCACAGACCTGAGATAATTGACCTGAGCTGAAATCAAGAGTATGACACTTAACTAACTGAGCCACCCAGGCGCCCCCATTCATACCTTTAAGGAGGGGAAAAGATCTACATGGTCTTATTAATTTTAGTAAAAGGTATTCAGTTGTATGTGGCAAGATCAATATAGTATTTTCCTTTTTAAAAAGTATAAGAAAATGCAGCAGTACAGAAAATAATGATTTGAAGTTTCCCCCAACAGATATGCCCATATATAATGTATACCCATGTGTGTTGCATATATAACGGGTATGACTTCATACCTCAAATAGGTATATTAGCTATATATGAAATAATTAATTTCATACAGAAATTAAAGCAGATAAAGAATGAGCTTGGGGAGATAACAGGATTAGAATATTTCCTTTTGGTTAAGTCAATTTTAGTGAGATAAAATTTACATACAACAAAATAAACCCATTTAAGTGCATTATTTAATGCATATTAACAAATACACCCATTTAATACACCCATTTAATAACCAATACAATCAAGACAAAACATTTGCATCACCCCTAAAATTTGTGTCCCACACCCTACTGTGGCTCCAGGCAACCACTGATTTCTTTTCTGTCTCTATAGATTACCTTTGACTTTTCCAAAATTTTATACAAATGGAATCATATATTGTATACTGTTTTGTGTCTGGATTCTTTTTCTTAGTATATCACTTACAAAATTTGGCCAGATTTTTGTATGCGCCAGTAATTTTTCCTTCCTATTGTTGAGTAGTGTGCCATTGTATGGCCATATCACAATTTGTTTATCCTCTCATCTGTTGATGGACATTTGTATTGTTCCAGTGAGGGTTACTATATTTTTTAAAAGCTATTATAAGCATATGTTTATAAGTCTTTATATGAACGTATGTTTTTTTATTTTTCTCAGGTAAATACCTCTCCTTTGGTTACACCGCTTCAAAGAATCAGGAGGTAGACCAGACAGAGGGGTAAGCAGCAAAGCAAAGTTTATTGAGTGATAGTACAAAGCTTCCGGAGAGGAAGGGGACCCGAGAGTGTTGCCCCTGGAGTTTCTAAGTCTAGGGGTTTTTATGGACTTGTTGGCGGGCTGTTTTAACTTGATTAATCCTCCAGGAGTCTGTCATCCAATCAGGTTTTTGTTATCTATCACATGGGAAAGGATGGCAGGCTCCTTCCAGGGTGGTGTAAAATCCGCTTAAGGGTGGTTTCCTCTTAGGGCTGGGGGCCCCTTGTCCCTGCCTGCCTTTCTTCCAACTATCTTTCATCAACTGCACCATTTTACATCATTCCCACCAGGACTGTATGAGACTTTTAGATGCTTCCACATCTTTGCCAACAATGTGTCAGTCTTTTCAATATTAGACATTTTAGTGAGTTATAGTGGTATCACATTGTACTTTTAATTTATATATCTCATATGACTAACAAAATAGAGATTTCTTTTTCATTTCTTATTGTCCATTTGCATATCTTCTTTTGTAGAAGCTACTACCTTATATATTGTGGTACAACTCATTTGTCAGATATATATGTGTTATGAACATTAGCTACCAGTCTATGGGTTGCCCTTCTATTTTGACAACACTACTTTACAGAAAGCAAAGGATTTTACTATTGATAAAGACAAATTTATCATTTTTTTCTTTTATGGTTAGTGCTTTTTGTCCTATTTAAGGAAATTTTGCCAACTCCAAGATAACAAAAAATTTTATGAGTTTATGGGTTTTTGTTTAGCTTTTATGTTTAAAAAATATAATCCATTTAGGGGCATCTGGGTGGCTCAGGTCATGATCTCACAGTTCTGGGATCAAGCCCAATGATGGGCCTCCCACTCAACAAGGAGTATGCTTGTCCCTCTGCTCCTCCCCCAGCTCTCTTACACACACACACTCTCTCTCTCTCAAATAAATAAATAAAATCTTTAAAAAATAATTAAATATAATCCATTTAGAGTTAAAGGGTAAGGATGTGAGGAGAAGGGGTCAAAGTTTGTTTCCTTTATAAACATCTAGTTTTCAGTGTTCAATCATTGATTGAAAAGACTTTATATTTACCATTGAATTACTTTGAGATAGTTGTTGGAAATCATGAGTGGGTCTATATATGTACTCTCCATTCTGTTTTATTGAGCTATATGTATATTTATTCTTATAATAATACTATTGTGTCTTGATCACTGTAGCTTTAAAATAAGTCTTGAAATCAAGTAATTTTAGTCCTCCAATTTTCTCCTCTTTTTCAAAATTGTTTTGACTATTCTAGAGCTTTGCATCTCAATATAAATTTAAACATTTTTTTAAAAGATTTTGTTCATTTGATAGAGAGAAAGAGAGAGAGAGAGCACAAAAGCAGGGGAAGTGGCAGGCAGAGAGGGAGGCTCCCTCTGAGCAGGGAGTCCAATGTGGGGCTCAATCCTAGGACTCTGGGATCATAACCTGAGCCAAAGGCAGGTGGTTAACCAGCTGAGCCACCCAGGCACCCAATATAAATTTAAGAATCAATTTGTCAGTTCTACATAAAGCCCTGTTGGGATTTTTAACAAGATTACATTAGATGTAAAGATCAATTTGAGGACAAGTTTTATTTGATCCATGGTATACTTCTACATATGTCCTTAATTTCTCTCAGTAATGTTTCATAGTTTTCAGTGTGCAAGTCCTGCATGTAGCTTGTTAAATATATGTACAAATATTTCATGTTCTTTGATATTTTTAATTGTGCATTTAAATTCCTTTTTCAGTTGTTTGTTGCTAGTATATAGAAATATGATTTATTCTTCATATTGACCTTTTACACTGTGACCTTGATAAAACGACTTACTAGTTCTAGTTGGATTTTTCCCAGCTACTTTAGGATTTTCTATATATAAGACCTTTGAATAAAGATGTTTTTCTTGTCTTTTTCCAATTTCTGTGCCTTTTTAATTTATTTTTATTGTCTTATTGTATTGGCTTGGCCTTCCAGTATAATCTTAAACAGAAGTGGTGATAGCAGACAACCTTGTCTTATTTTCTTCACTGATATAGGGGACAGTTTGTTTTTCATCACCAAAATGATACTTGCTCCTTTTTTTTTTTTTTTGCAGACTTTTGTTAGATTGAGCTAGTTCTCTTCTATTCTCAATTTGCTAAAAGGTTTTATCATGAAGTGGTTTTGAATTTTATCAAAATGTATTTTTTTTCTGCTTCTAGTGAGAGGCTCTTATAAGTTTGCCTTTCTCCCCTTTTATTCTGTTAATGGTGAATTGCATTAACAGATTTTCAAACATTAAACCAACCATATATCCTGGGATAATCCCTATCTGGACATTATATATTATACTTTGTATATATTACTTCTGTCCTATATTAAGAATAAGTCAGGGATGTGTATTATAAACCTTAGAGCAACCACTAAAACATGTAGAAAAAAGAGGCTTAGAGAATAGGACATAGGAGAGATGCAGTTGACTTTTGGAGCTGTTTCTCTTCATATCCTTCTCTTCTCTAGTGCTCTGTTTTACAAATCCCAAGTGCCTCTGCCTGTTCCAACTCCAATCTCTGCTTTTTTAACTTAGCAAGATCACTCTGCCCTGCTTAGATTTCAATTCCCTGAGCCATAGTCCAGGCAGTGCCTACAGATAGAAGGCCAGTGTGGTTCTTGGGCTCACATTGTCTTCTCTAATGGATTACAGTCCTGTGCTGCCAGTGTCTGAAATAACTGAAGAATATGTCTTGCTTTCTAGTTGTTTAGTGTAGGAGGGCAAGCCTGATACCAGTAGCTATAATATTGCCAAAAATGAAAATCACAATATAGTTACTTTTATTTTATTTTATTTTTACAAGATAGTTACTTTTAAAAACATAGTCATTCTACCAGTGCTAATACACAAGTAGGTAATCTTACCACAAAAGGAGGTAATGTTCTGCTTCAAGAAGAACTATATAATATTAATAATTTAGACTCCTTTGTAACAAAGGTAATAAGCACAGCATAAAAGTTAACTACCTTTGCCCAGATATTTGAGGCCTAGCTATAAAAATGGTGTAGGTAAGATGATGGCTTCATGAGAAAAGTTCAACCCAAGATTGGGTAACAAGCCTTTAAAACTCAGTGAAAAGAAAAATCCAGTTGAGAGAGGAAACATAAGCCAATTAAAAACATATATGCTAATTATAGAGAAACAGTGAAAAAAAGTTTTTTTTTAAGATAAAAGTAAAATGAAAATTGACTACTTTGAAGCAAGTCACTGAGGGGAGGAAATGATGATCATTAGTTTGAGAACATTTAGGTACAGGCAGAGGGTAGAGCCTCAGACCCCTTGGGAACTTTTCTGGTTTAAGGATTCTATGATTAAAAACAAAAACTTTAAAAGCCATTACATTAATAGGCCTCATTTATAAACCATCAACTAAAGTATCACCTTATAGACACCCTGTTTCTAGTTTTTAAGAAAAGGCAAAGGCAAAGCCTTTTCTTCATTCTCAGCTGCCTTTATATATTTGGGACATGTACAAATCAAGAGATATAAATGCAGATTGGACTGGAAATAACTTTTGCAAGATATTATATAAATCACATCATTATTATAAATACCATTTTACTTACTTATATAGTTCCCATCTCATTAACTCTTCTCTACTTTTCTGTACTTAAAGAAAAACAAGAAAGGAACATGGTCCATGATTCTCTAGGCTCTTAACTCTTTTTCTTACTTATAAAAAGCATCCACAGCTATCAGCAGTAGGCTAAGGGATATATGTTCTGTCCTTAAAAGATCAAACAGTTAAACTAAAGCTTGTTCTACATTCATGGATTAATTTATTCTTTCCACAAAAAAATTTTTTTCCATCTAGGTCAGCAAGGAAAATAGATTTCATATTTAATGCCATCTTCTATTGACTGGTCACAGCTAACTGAAACTCTGCCCTGAGAAGGAAGCTGCTTACTTGGCTCAGCCAGATTGATTTGCAGTTGAATCCTGCCCTGAACCGAGAAGGAGGAGGAAGCAGCACAAAGGTACATTGCCATCTCTACACGTATCACCATACTTGGTTCAAGGGATATTCAGTGCATAACACAAGGTCCTGCTCCTAAGACTAGGGGGGAATAATTCCAGCAATAATGAAAACTCTAATGACAGTAGTGTATTGTTCAGTCTCAGTCAGAACAACAAATCAACTCCAGGTATTTCAAGTAGGAAGGGATTTAATGCAGGAGACTGGGTAATTATAAAACTGTTGCAAAGGCTGATGGGGAGAAGACCAGGGAATGCCACCACAGGACCTCAGCCACTAGTCTTCAGACTGAAGAAGTTGCAAGAACTTTTGAAAAATACTGACACCGATAATCACTGCCCATGGCACTGAAGCGCATGGAAAACTGAGCTCCAGGGTGGAGCCAAGAAAAGAACTCAGGTCTCCCTTTCAGTCCACCAGTCTTTCTACATTTTTTTTGGTTTCTCTTTATTAAATGTGAGCTATCATTGTTCTGACATTCATACCCACCCATGTCTTTATCAGTTTTGCTAGTCATTTCCTCTTATTTTTAAGTCCCTAAGTCACAAAAAAACAAACAACAGCAAAAAAAAAAAAACTGGTCTCTTAAAAACCGTATAGACCTTTGGAACTCTTGCTTCTCGAGCTTCCACTCGACACCATATCAAATTTATTAACATGCACCTACTTTGGTGGTAAAAAAAAATGTAATTTTGCTTGTGAAAAAATTTGGCTACAGATAGCTAATTTAATTTCAGATTGGCTATGATTTCTTGGCAATTGCTTTGCATAGTTGGAAATTCTTGCAAAGTCAGAAAAATTTAACTTTCAAATTGTTTTAACTGTAATGAAATATTTAGGAGTAGTAAACATGATAATTAATGAAGTTGGCCTAACATTACATTTGGTAGATGTTTAAACGTGAATTAAACTCAATTTTGCAGTTTTATTTTTGAAGCAAATACTTTTTTTTTCAGGTCTCAAACACTAAGTTCTGTGCTTCTGTAGTGTTAAATGGCAAATATGGTCCAGAACCCTGCATATTTCAGTCTTAGTTCCTGCTATCTCCTCTCTCTCTCTATCTCTCCATCACCAAGCTTAGCTCCTGGAACAGGTGTGAGCCTTCACACACTGCTCCCAATGAATGGAATGATCTCCATTATCCCCAAACACTCCCAAGCCTGGTACACACTCTTCAAGGTTTACCTTCTTAACAAGTCTTTGTTAAATCCACTCACACCACCCATCTTCCTATAGACTTGATCTCTTCCTCTCTTCTCATGGAAACTAAAGTTTGATTGAGAACTTTTGTTTCCATCTCTGTGTCCCTTCTCAAAACAGGGAGAATTTGAATGATGTAAGAGTTTACTTAGCACAGATCCTTATACATGTGGAATCCACTACTAAAACATTGTGAATGAATATAAATTTATTAAGTACCTTTCATGCACCTCCTACGTGCAAGACAATATAGGGGATATCAGTATAGGGTTTAATACCATCCTTACCATTATCCAGACACCTCCAATTCTTAAGAGTTTTGACCTGGGAGATGAGAATATGTATCATTCTTTAATTAATTAACTAGATTTAAAATTCTGTACTCAGTGTTATAAGTGTAAACATTTCTAGTTTATTTTCATATGGTTTTCTTTTTTAAAAACTGGATAACCGAAATGTGTGTGGACAAAATAATATGGTATAATAATGTGTTCTATTGTGGTAGGTTCTCGAATCTCAAAACATGTTCATATACATAATTTTATGTGAGCCATACAGATAATATGGCAAAAGCAGAGCTGGTAATATCATCCCCACCTTACAGATAGAGAAATGGATGGTTCAGGAGGCTAATAAGAGGCAGAGGCAGAATTTAGGTTGATATCCAATCCTAGCTCCACTCTCTCACTACACACTTTGCCCCAGGTTCCAGAATGTTAAATTGAAGGCAGAATGGTTATAAATTAGCAAGTTGGATAATTCAGCAGTGAATGTAAATGAGAGTTATAAGATAAATGACATTTAGTGACATTAATTAACTGATTAAATTAAACCTGATATTTTAATCAGAATTTGTTTGTGTAAAGTGCTAGATAAAATGAAATGTAGTTTAACCTAGTTACTTTTAAAATTCCAGTTACCATAACAACTTCTTGTGATTTCAATTAAAGGTGGTCTTTTCTTTATATTATTTTTAGAACTTTAGTTACCATAACAACCAGATGCCATGTATTTGATCAGTTAAATTACTCCCAAAGAGTTAAAATATGGTGTTCTCTTGGAAACAATCAAAATATGATAAGTGGCGTGTCAGGAATTAATGCCCAAATGGTGACGCAGACTCAATTTTTCAAGGAGCTCACATGTGAAATAAACGACCAATGAATCTTCCTTTGTATGTTGGGCTTATGATGTTTCTCAGTTACAGAAATCAAAAAGAGATTATTTATCAATTGGAGGAAAGTGGAGATGTCAGGTTCTGGGGTAATATGAATTGTCAGACCTACAAAGAGAAATGATGTAAATGATAAATTCGTTTTCACTGGGTTTGAGGGCTTTACAGGAAACTATATTACCAGGGCTTTGCCCAAGCTGGGGGTGGGGAGAGGAATTTGGCTATTCAGGAGAGATTACATCTGAAAAGAGCTCTGCCTTTCTGTGCTCATTTCCTCCCTCACCCCTCTGCCCATGGAGATTTTTTAAAGGAGCCTGGTCCTATGTTAAGGAGCAGGTTTCCCTATATCGATGACAAGAGCCACCACATACTGATAGACTCTGCAATTAGACATTGGATATAAGGGAATTCAGAAACTGAAGAATGGCAGACCCAGAGGAAAGAGACTGCTGGGGAAGGGTTAAGGTATAGGATGTGGCCAACCAAGTGAGGGGGGCAGAAGGAAAGGAGGGGCAAGGTAGGAAAAACAGCCACCTGTGTAGCCATATGCCCTGGTAAGGCATAGATAGGCATATGTTTGAAGTGCTGATGGCTATCACTTTCCATATCACCTCCAATCATACGGAAATCGTCCTGACATATTGGGTCCAAACATACCACTAAGTAACATCAAGAAAATTACTCTGCTCTTAGAATCAAAGTCCCTCACCTGTTTGAGGTAAATTGGCCCTCCCGGGCAGATGTCTCTCTTTATTTGATGGGCACCCATCCACCGTGGAGGTGGTTAAGGACAAAAGGCACATCTGGTTGCCCTGAAGGGAAGGGCCAAGTTGCCCATTAAGTGACAGATAAAGATGGCCTCTCCCTGTTATTTGCCCTCTGCCCATAAAATGTGGAGGAGAGAGCTGTCTTTTTGCCCACAGCCGGACGCAGAAGCAATAGACTGATGGTAGGAGTGTCAACCGTGGATTCGGGTTTAATTATAGTCCTCTTGCTTAATGAGGTTTCATGAGGAGGAGGAGGTGGGGGATTCGTGTGTGCTCATGTGGCTGGGGGTTATTTAATTAAAAAATAATAAAGCTGCCAGCTGCTGCTGGTTAACAATCTGGAACCCTTCTCCTCCACACAGACAAGAGCACGGTGCAGAGAGATGAGGCCTCTCTAACCTGCCGTGTGCTGAGGTTCTGTTAGCACCCTACGTCACACCACCCATTTCCTTCCCTAGCTCTCTTTGGCTGCCAAAAACATTGCTGTCAGAAAGATCTACAGAGCCAGACTATAGAAAAAAAAAATCCTATCTGCTCTCTACTCTCTTTCCTAGGTGTGCTTGGTGGGAAACAAAAACCATGCCTCTGGAAGTAGGCGCAGGCAAATTGAACAGAAACTAGTATTTTCCAGTTCCTGTCCCCTCTATGTATCCTGACTGTGGAATTGGGAGGGGGTATCTCCCACTTTCTTTTGAGAAGAGGATGGGTGTGTGGTCTCCTACTGGTGTAGTTCCCAGTCAAGAGTTCTCAAGGCTTGCCTACTTTTAATCACCTAGGTAGCTTGTTTATGTATATATATGTTTTAAAATACATACACACATAGCTTCTCAGGCTCCTCCCTGGAGCTTCTGAATAAGTCTTTCTCTGAATATGTGCTTTGTTTTTCTTTCTTTTCTTCTTCTTCTTCTTCGTTAAGAGAGAGAGTGGGGGTGGGGTGGGAAGGGGCAAAGGGAGAAGGAGACAGAATCTTAAGCAGACTCCACACCCAGCGTGAAGCTGACACGGGGCTTGATCTCAACTCTAAGATCATGACCTGAGCCAAAATCAAGAGTTGGATACTTGACTGACTGAGCCACCCAAGTGCCCCACTGGGTCTGTGCTTTTAGTAAGGGCCTTAGTTATTTTTCAGCCAGAAAAATTTAAGAAATTCTCTTTTCTCATTGCCTATTCACATGAGGGACCGGAGCAGGGACTGGAGAAAAGGGGGTGAAACAGAAAGGTCCTTCCGTGAGGGTGGGCTTCACCTTTGATATATTTCAGTTACCAACAAAGGACCAAAGTATGTCTATGATTTTCACTTTTAGTAAAATCTTCATCTCCTAATGCAGCCTACTGGGCTAGTGGGAAAGCGATATAACCTAAGTACACTGTGTGTTTCTAGGAAAGAGAAGCTGTGTACTGATGAGGTGGGATACCTAACAACATTTTTATTTCCACTAGAAGTTGAAGGATTCCTATGGCAAATTATTGACTCGCTAGTGTGGTACTTAAACCAGGAGGCTGCACTTACTAATTAATCAGGTTCACGACAAGACTGCCAGGTTTCCCTCCTTGATCGGTGACAACCATGCCTTTTGCCTGGGACTGTCTAGGTTTTAGCACTGAAAATCCCATTCTGGGTAAACCCTCAGTCCCTGGCCAACAAGACGCTGGTCACTCTACCCTCTATTAATCTAGTAACCGGTCCACAGTAACAGTGCCTTTCTTAGGATTACTGCGCCTTGTTTATTGGCTAACTGGGGTGGATCATCAATCTCACAGGGGTGTCATCCACCTTGGGGTACTGAGCCTCACCAGTGCATTCTCTGGACCCCACTTAGCACCCTGTCTCCAGTTTTCTCCTCTTCACCTATCCGTTGGCCAGACAACCAGTCTATACTCTTCCCAGCTTCCAATCATCTAATCTTCCTGCCCAGCAGGCTGGCAGGTCTGAAAGCCCTGTATTCTCCAAATCAAGAGTCTCCTGTGACTTTTGCCCTTTTAAGTCCATTGAGTAGGCTGGCTTGGGATTAAATCATGTTTGTAATTACATTTTATTTGCATTTCTAATGTAAAATTTGCATGACAATTGTTTATGTCTCAGTCACATTGGCTCTGATCTAATCCATATTTATTTGCGAGGAGAACTATAATAGCAAAATGCTGTGGGCTCCTATTCAGAAAAGCTGACTCCAAATCCTGGCCTTGACATTTCCATGCTCAGCAATCTTAGATCAATCAGTTTTAGCACATGGAAAATGGAGATGGTGTTATGGGTTGAATTGTGTCCCCCACCAAATTCATACATTGAAGATCTAACCTCTAGTACATCAGAATATGAACTTATTTGGAAATAGTGTTGTTGCAGATGTAAGTAGTTAAGATGAGGTCATACTGGAGTAGGGTGGGCCCCTAGTCCAATATGACTGCTGTCCTTATAAAAGAGAGAAATTTGGAGACATGCAAACATAAGAATACTTGAGAAGACCGGGGGTATGCTACCACAAAGAAGCTACCCAGAGGTTGTACCAAACAGGTTATACGTGAGAGGTCTGAAAGTGCCTTCGGGAGGGCCTTCAGAGGGAGCATGGCCCTGCCCACACCATGATCTAGTACTTCTAGCCTCCAGAACAAGGTATTTCTGTTGTTAAGCTACTTAGCACGTGGTACCTTGTTATGGCAGCTTTAGCAAACTAATACAGATTATAAAATCGATTTCAGAGGACTTTTTTGAGGATTAAATATATGTGATTATTTATGTGAAAGTACTTGGTACATGGGAGTCATTAATGAATAACAGGAAAAATAATATGGAACAAGTGAATTACTAGAAAATTATACACTTGGAGTTACAGTGTCAGGGTTCCAACTCCATTTCTTGCTCTCTTACAACCGATATAACAACAGCAAACCACTTCCACCTCTAAGTTCCTGGATCCTCATTTCTCCTCCGTAAAATGGATATAATGGCACAAACTTCACTCTATAGCTGTGGTGATTAAGTAGGAGAACCTGTGCAAGTGCCTTAACTAGCCTCATTACCGAGGGCCATGTGGCTTTTGCCCCTGCAATAGAGAAGGTACGAAACCACAAGCTGCCTCTTCTCTCAGCAGCTACCCCCACCTGTGCCCCCTTAGCCCCTACTCTGAGGCCAAGAGCTATGGCAGCTGACAGATAAATGGAGCTTGAGATCCTGCCAACCCTTTGTTTGCTGGGGGAAGGTGGAACCATAAGGACTACCCCTTTCCTTTCTTCCTCCCTGCCCACCCTCCCATTTGAGGGCAAGTTTCATGCTTCTTTTCCTGAGGATCAAAAGAGCTATGACTCTGATAGTTAATGGTTTAAACCCCCTTTCCTTTCTTTTTTGGAAGAAACAATTTGATAGCTGTAATTATTCCTACAGACCCAATTATTTTCACAGAAATTAAATATGTCTGTGGTAGTACTTCAATAGACCAATGTGTTTGTTACACTATCAAAACCACTTTTTTTCCCCCTGCTATGTTGAAGAAATGAACAATTGAGTGCCAGATTGCAGAACTGAGGTTTTGTTTCATATTTACTGCTAGCAGGCACGTTTGCTCTTCAGGGGGAAAAAAAGGCACCGAGCAGGGCCACTTGTATCCAATAAAACTCATGATTGCAATTCATGTACAACCCCTCCCCCAGAATTAAGCATATAATATTGCTAAGGAAATATTAGCTCCAAAATGAATATCTAAAGCCTTCAAATATGAATGCCCTTTGAGCCAATAAGTCTACTCACAGAAATTTTTCCTAAGGAAAGAAATATTCAAGTGTTCAACGATGCAAAGATTTGTATATTAAGAATATTCAGTGGGAAAAAGAGTATTCAGTGGAGATTATATTTTTTAGAGAAACCCTAAATTTCATTTGTGGGAAGTTAATCCAATCAAGTATTGTTCAGAAAAATTTTTACCATGTATGATTAAATGAAGCAAGTTATAAAACAGTATGTAAAATACTATTCCAGCTTTGGGCTAAATGTTTAGGTGTATAGGGATGGAGTGTGTGAGAGAAAAGAGATAAGAAGAGAAATGACATATACCAAAATATTCATAGTGGTTATTGTTGGGTAGAAATATTCTTATTGATTTTTGTATTGCTCTTCATCCCTTTCTCTCTTTTTCATTTTTTAAGTAAACGTGAATTATTTTTATAATCAGAAAAGATTATTAAAGCATTATTAGCCCAGAAACCTTAAGGGGAATTACTTTAAATCAAAGGAAACAACAGGGTACAGCGTTTCCCAAACCATGTTTTGAAATGTATAGTAGGAGTTCTTCGAAGCAAGAGTTTCATTGTAAAATAAGTTGAGAAAACACTGTTTTTATTCTCTCTCTCAATATATATGGTGTTGGATGTTAAGGACTTCTGTGGTGATCATTTTTCAAAATATACCAGTATTGAATCATGTGGTATATCTACAACTAAGATAATGTCGTATGTCAATTATAGCTCACTAAAAAAAAAAAAAAAAATACAGCTCACAGAGACACAGTTAATCAATGCCTCACTCACCTGCCAATTCCACATGCATCCTTCATATTATGCATATATATTTACATTTTCTTAGTTTTAGAATCATCTAGAATAAATTTCCACATTTCACCTGGGGTTGGGAAGGCAAAGGATATATTAAAGTTTTTTCATTGGTTTTCTTCCTTACACTCCCTGAGGCTAGCCAGAACCCCACATCCTTAGGATGAAACCAGCAACAGTGGTAGTCTGGTGAGGATTGGTGACCATTTAGTCAATACTTTCCTCTTACATTGTCAAAGTGCCAGTGAGTTACAGCATCAGATCCATAAGGAGCTTGCCTTCAACCAGTGTCTATTTCCTTTTCCCTCCTCGGCTGATAGAATCCATACCATAGAATTCCCTGTAAGTACCAGTAACCTAATAGAAAATGGAAGCTTTGAAGGGACACACTACCCTTCTTGGCTTAGATGTCTTTCCAACAACTTCCATCCCATCAGTCAAGTGACATCTGACACACATGGTGCCAGTAAATCATCAGAAAGAACTTTTCCTGAAAATTTAATTGGAAATACCAATGCTGGCCTTCCCACCCTTTTCAACATGATAAAAGTCCTCCTACAAAAAGCAGCAATGTTGTAACTATGAGCCATGTCCCAAGAGGCCTGAGAGCCCATCTGCAGCACAGTATGTAATTTCTATCTACGGATAGCTCTTGTGCATAAATGTGGTTGTGTATAAAGGTTGCAGCTCCTACACCCTAGCAAAATCAGTCAAGAAACAACAAATATCAACTTAGATACAGTCAGTATAGGGGAGAGGGAGGGCTCAAAGAGATATGAGAGATGACTCATAGTTGGAGATGAAATTTTGTTATATTTTTTGTAAGTAAGGGCCTTCTAATAATAGCTGTGTGACAGGTGCCAAATGTCCTGGGCACGTGCTTTATTCTCAAATGCAGGCATATGCCAGTAATTTCCACTGCTAAATAAACCCAGGCAGTGTCTTCTTCCTGCTCTATGAGCTTGAAATGGAGAGAGTTTGATCATGACTTGTTTATAATTGGTGGTCACACCAAATCAGGGTTTTTCAACCTTGGCACTACTGACATTTTGGACCAGATAATTCTTTGCTGTGATGGGGCTGCCCTGTGCATTGTAGGATATTTAACAGCATCTCTGGCTTTTACCCACTAGATGCCAGTAGTTTCCTCCCAGTTGTGACAACCAAAAAAATGTCTCCAGACATTGCCAAATGTCCCCTGGGAGGCAAAATAACCCCTGATTGAAAATCACTACACTAGATTATTCTTATTGTGGTTGCTTTGTGCTATTAAGCTGGAGCAAATTCCCTCCAGAATTCCCTCCGTTGTATGGTTGCAGGTTAGCATTGATTACAAGAGACATTTTGTGTAAGATTTGGGAGGTAGACTGAAGCCTCAGATATTTGGTTACGTTCTGCGGCTGGTGGAGAGCATCAGGCTCTGTGGCCACCCATGTACAATGTTGCTGGTCTCCAGGCTCACCATGTTGGCACGGGGGGCGCCCAGACCCGCAGCCCCTCTAGCACCTGCCAGATGTCCTCTGTTCACTTCCCTGAGTCTTATGTTGAAAGGTACCAGCTTTTCTTCCCAATTGCTAATATACCTGACCTATGGTGACTTTGGGTTCAACATGAGACACAGAGGCAGCAGCCTACACAGGCTGCCTCAACAGCACCCACAATTGAATAAGATCTAATCTCTACAATAAATCTTTTATTCTGTGGCATCATAGCAGTTTTGTTTCTCTGAGTGAAGCCTGACTGATATACTTGTAAGTTTGGGATTTCAGGGTATAATGACATTTTGGAGGAGAACTGGAAGACTTTCCAACATTCGTCCTACCCAGATAATTAGTCTAAGCCAAACCAGGTGGTTCCCTCCCTCTTGCCAGGGTTTGGTTCAGAGATGGGCAGAACTAAGTCAGTTTAAGCCAGCAAGATGCAAGGAGAAGCTTGCTTGGGGTTTCTGGAAGTAAAAATTCAATCTATCTCATCCAACTGGAAATAAACACAAGAGTATGCTGTAACAGTTGCTGCTGGCATCCATCATGTGACCATGTGGGGAGCCAGTTTTAGGATAAAGCTGATACCATTGATAGCAAAGAGAAAAAACAAAAACAAAAACAAAAACAAAAAAAAACACCCTAGGTCTGAAAGTATGTTTGAGCTGTGGAATCAATAAACCCTGAGCCTTCCCTCTTTCTGAATTTCCTTTTGCGTGAGATAATAAATTTCCCTATTGTTTAAGCCAGTCTGGCTGGAATTGTCATAATCCCCAAGCTCTGGAGTCTGGTTTATACCTTGCATACAAATCATTCTCACTTTTTAAAGATGACTTAACCTGGTCACCCTGGGGCGAAGGCTCCATTTCTTTTTCAAATATAGGATGCTGCTTCTATTCAGAACTGGAAGTCCAGATGGTCTTACTTGGCTGCTTCAACCAATTTCGGTTGAGGCCTCTCTGCCTACTTCTTTCAGCCCTAAACTTCACCTAATGCTTTTGAGTTAAACACAAAAGATGAACAGAAGTCAGCAAAAGTATTCTCCAGGAACTTCTGACATGTGTGATCTTGTTTCCATTAGGAACAAGATTTACCTGAAAGATGTGGGCCTTCTCCCACTCTGACCAAGTCCCGTGCTCTCCTGGGCCACCCGCACCCAGCAGAAAACAAGCAATGAGAGAGGCAGCAAGTGAAAACCACCCCAGAGTCTTAGTGCATCCTCATGTATCTGGGGCCATCCTTGTCCAAGCATTTGGATCCTTGTCCCCATTCTTCGGATACTCAATCCATGAGGATAATAGAGTAAAATGGAAGTCATGGAGGGGCCGCTGCTAGCAAAAGGTGCCTCTGTCTCCAGATGGTTACTGCGGCAAGGAGGGTCCTGGCTGGATTTCATCTCCCATTCACTCCCTCTGCCTGGAGCCTCTGCTCCGGGACACAGATGGCACGGCCCTGAGTGATGCCCTGGTCAAGAACACTGGAATTAGACAAACTGAGGTTCAAAGCCATGTTGCTTTTACCAGAAAGGGGCATATCATGCAACCTCTCAAAGCCTCATTGTCTCCGTAGTAAAAGGAGACTAGAACACCTATTGTTACGCATGACACATTGTTGAAACTCAGTAAATACTGGGGTGTTTTTTTGGGGGGGAAGGTTTTTTTGGTTTTTTTGTTTTTGTTTTTTTAAAGTTTTTTTATTTATTTGAGAGAGAGAGAGAAAGAGCATGCACACAAGAGTGAGGGCAGGGGCAGAAGGAAAGAATCTCAATGGACTCCCCGCGGAGCACACAGCCAGACTTGGGGCTCCATCTCATAACCCTGAGATTGTGACCCCAGCCGAAATTGAGAGTCAGATGATTAAGTGATTGAGCCACATAGGTGCCCCAGTAAATATTTTTTGTTTATTTTTCATCTTCGACCACCTCCCCAAGGCTTTAGCTGACCTTTCCGAGCCACGGCCTCCTCCTGGGTATTCATTAGATCCCCAGCTTTTAGCAGGATGGCTGGTCCTACCTGCAGTTGTCCACACTCTGGCAGCTGGAGGAGCTCATATTAGGAAAAGTCTGCTGGCCAGGTTCAAGGTAAGCCTTGAATACTTTCTGGCTGTGTAAACAGAGGGAAGCACCCAGCCCACAGGGCTAGAGCGTCACACTTCTCAGGGAAGAAATGGAGTTGTCAGGAAAATGTGCTGCTGTGCCGCCATACACTCATGTCATGCCTGACTTGGGGCACCTAAGCCTAATGTTTCAACCCTGGTCACACCAATGATTGTCAAGTTCACTCAGATACTAATGGCTTGAAAGAAGTATAATATGCACATGGCTGTGATCCAGAAACCCCGAGCTTAATCCTGCTCTACTGTTGATTAACTATGTGACTTCGGATAAGCTATTTCAGCTCGGTTTCCTCTGGAACCTAATTGGGGGATTATCTCACACCGTCTCAGATCCTGTATCATTTGGGGGTGGGGGGTGGAATGAATGCATTATGAAAAGTGCCCTCCTCTAGCTTGTTTTAAGGATTCAAGATCTTTTAGCCTGGATAATCCCATGAAAGTCTTGGCTTCCTCAAGAGTCAAACAGAATGTGTGTCCTAGCCCACACCACTGAGGTATAGACCATATTTGCTTAATTGAATATCATTATATGCTTTGAAACTGGCCCTGCATTTCAAAAAGCCTGTTTCTTATCAAGCAACATATATATTTTATATATAATCGTTCAAAAATGTGCTGTAAGAAAGCAGCTGCCTTAAGAATATTTCTGTGGAGAAGCCAATTGTTTGGGAAATGGGATGCATTCTGCCACTTGTGAAAGGAAGCAAAAGAAGAGAGAGGGAAAAAAAGAGAAAGAGAGATGAGAGGCACAAATATATTGACAGATGAGAAGAATAAATGTTTTTGTTGCGTGCGTTGTGCAGAGGTGTCACACATAGCAAATTATGACATCACTGTTGGAGTAATGGCTGCAGCTGTTGCCTTTGTAAAGTGATCCACAATACCCCACGCTAACAAGCACGGCAACGTGTCCAAGTCACTCCACACAATGAGGACAGCCTAATCCCATGCCACGTGAGCTCTGTGCCAAACGTGGCCATATCACAGCAGCAGGATCAGGGCAGGAATAATCACATCCTTAGGAAAAAATCCCCTGTGTAATACACAGAAATCCCTCTTAAACAAAGCAAGCATGTGAATCTACTGGTGAACAGGAAAATTCCTTGAAGAATTGCCAAGTTAGAGCGCAGGGTAAAAATTCCATATGCTGCCCCCATTTCCATGGGGTAATAACTACTGGAGAGAAAAAAATTGACTTTGGTGAACATAGGAAGATGCTGCCGAGCTGTAGTCATTCGTTCATTTATTCACTCATTTGTTCAACAAATATTTCTTGAGCAAGTGTGCCAGACACTAGGCTGTGAACCAGAAAGACAGTGGTAAGCTCAGAGAGGGAGGTAAACATTGAGCAAATAGCAAAACAAATCATTAATTCACTGCAGTTGTGATAATTGCTTTAAAGAAGAAGAACGGGGTATTATGTGTGTCAATTACAGACTGTATTTTCCCTGAAAGCAGTCTGAAATGTACAAGCTTGCAATCACTATAAGCCCGACTTTGAACTGGGAGTTGGTACCCAGAGAACTAGAAATTCCACTGAGGATTTTTAAAAAGTGATCTTTTTAACGTTTTATTTGATAACGTGTTCCTGTCATTGAATATTCAAAATTTGGCAGTGAATGTGTCATAACTATCTTCTCAACTCAGCAAATGATAAGCGCTAAATGTAATTGAAGATACGGGGAAAATCCCCTTGATGTGAATATCTGGGTGGGTTCCATGGGGAAGCCCACACTCTGGGCTCTAGAACCAGCCTGCCTGGGTTCACGTCTGTCTCTACTGATCCCTAGCTATAAAAGTCAACTTACTTAAACTCTCTGGGCCACAGTTACCTCATTTGTAAAATGGGAATAACTCTATTACTTCCTTCATAGGGTTATTGTGGGGATTAGGTAATTAAATATACTTAAGCACTTCATATGGCACATGGGTCATGCTAAATACAATGTTAGTGTTGCTCTTATTACTGTTACTTGACCCTAAATCCAGGACCCCATACCAGAGCAAAATTATTATGTCCTTTTTAAAGATTTGATTTCTTATATCTGAGAATCACTTAGATTTGAGTTATTCCTTAAACTTAACCCTGGATCTCTGTTTCTTCCAGATGTGAAATCCTTTGACCCTTATACCACCCTCAATTATTTTCATTCTACCAATCAAGTTATGCAGTCAGATATGTTAATCCATTTCCAACCATGAGTAATCATCGTCTCATTTTTCAGATTTTGTCAGCAATAATTTTGCTAAATACCCTGTCTTCTGCATGGGCCAGAAGTCACATAGCAGAAGTGCCACAAGATACCTTTGTAACTGCCATTTCATTGTTTAAGAATTAAAATTAAATGAAAAACTACAGCACCAGACTCCCCTAAATCTCACTCCATTCCCTAACCACACGGCCACCTTCAAGGAATATAAAGTTAGGAGGAACCATGGAAAGATCACACACCAACATATATGTCCTTTGTCCTTGAAGATCACAAGATCTATTAGACCCCAAAATGAAAGGAAAAGTCTTAGTAAGTCATATAGATAATCAGTTCTTTGGCTTTTGAATCTCATTGTTCACGGAGGGGGAAGGACATCTTTGATACCTTGGAAGCCGATTGAATATCTTGAGTAGATGATAGAGAAAATTTTGCCGAGTTTTGATCATTTGTGTATTCCCAAGTTCCTCCACACAAGCAGACTGTGAATGAAAACAACTCTAAAGACATGTAAGCACTCTGGTTAATTGTGTATGCAGTAAATACAATTCACTCCTGAAGAAACAGTTTGCTGTTTATTCACTGGGGGGAGAAAAACCAGCTTGATAACACCGACAGAACAGGAGTATTGTGGGGCAAGTTGAAGGAAAATGTTATTTAAAATGCTTTTGAAAGGATAAATAAAAGCAATCTGATTTTTTCTTCCTTTTGTAAATCTTCACCCTATTTCCTCACATGTTCTTTCCTTTCTCTTTTCCTCTTTCCTTTCAGCTGATCCTTTCATAGTGTTGCAGGAGAATTTTCCCAAAGAGAGTTTTCTGAAGCATGTCAGCTCATTAATTATTTTTCAACATTATTTCTATAACTGACCTGTGATCTCCTGGCTGCCCTACAAAATATCCTGTTGCATTCTTTGTTCACCCAAGAAAGATTCTGGGAAGAGGTGATTAATTGAAAAGTGGGAAAAACTGCATTGTCTGGAGACACACAGAGCATATCAAAATCATTCAGGCCCATGTTCTTGAACCCACTGCTGTTTCCCTTCCATGTATGTAAGCCCCATGGGAAACGGCTACATCTTCTGGCTGAGCAGAAAGCCTCATTTAGGTAAAGGCAGCCAGCAAATCTGCTTCACCCCGACATGCTGCATGTGAAAATCCACCTCCCTCTCACCACTTTTACTCTTGAGTTCCAAAAACAAAGGCCCGGTACCACCTGACTGGCATCCCTTATCTTTGGATGAGCAGGCTGGTGATGATTCTGGCCCATTCCTGACACCGGAAATTAGCTTCGGGTGGTGTTCTCTGAAGGCGATGTGCATCGGCTGCTTTCCACTGGGGGTCAGAGACTTGTCTTTTAAAACATACTGCCTTCCCTCTTGTCCTCCATCTGTATGAAAAATACACATCCTTTTGATTTCTTTTGACACTGTGTTGGTGGACACTTTGCTCTTCTGGTTTTCCATTGGCTGAAAAAATTGAAGTGGCATCGATGATACAAGCCATGGAGGAAGGTGGATAATTTCCTTTACGGGCATAAAAAATCCACTCTCTAGCCCACCACGAGTCATAGGAAGTGACTTCTTTTTCAGTGAAGTCCAGTTCTGCCCACGGGAGGTAATATTGTCAATGGCCACCAGCAATGGCAAAATAAGGAAGCTAGGGCCAACTTTGTGTGCCTTCCAAGGCTGTATGCTACAATAACAACAGCTTCCCTTTCTGAGGTGGGCCTGATAACATGACCAAAACTCATCACTGGATAAGAAACTAGGATCTTGCCTGCTGTGGACTAAACCCCATGATGACCACGTGTCTCGCACATTCAGTGTATATTGACTCTAGACACCTGTCCAGTGAGCCCACATTACCTTGCTTGCATGTGATATTTGTTCCACATTGCAACGCACTGAGCACAACAGTTGAAGGCATGAAGGGTCCACCCTTCCAAAATTTTGCTTTTCATGTCCACCCAGAGGAGGATGTTTCTCATTTCAGAATTATGAAATAGGAAGCTTTCTAATGAATAATAAATAGAATTGTGAAAACCAAAAAGAATACGATGGGATCCTGCCATTGGTGATGACATTTAGTTAGTGGAAGGAACGTATTTTTTTAAATCAATATGCTTTGTGAAGCTTTCCATATTTTTAATTCATGTGCAATAGATAATTAGCTCCTATATTTAAATTAGCCCATTGAATTTTATTCAGCAATTTTTTAAGGAGATCACATGGTTTTTTATTCTTACATTAGTTCAGTTACTAATAGAGTACACAGAGACAGTTCCCACTGCCCCCTGAAATGGCTGTTTAGGGCCCCATTTCCAGCCAAATGACCTGGATACTTTTCTCTCAATGCCATGCATCACTTTGCCAGTCAATCTTTGACCTATGTGAGAGAGGGGATGAGAGAAAGTGGGGGCAGAGAGACAAGGGACCAAGGGAGCATTTGAAATCAGAAACTTTCATTTGGCTTCACCCTGATTGCTGGTGTGTGGTTTCTGGTGAGTGTGCATGGGCTTGTCTCTTCCTTGTCAAATGGGAATACCACACATGATAGGCCGGAATTCCTTGCTAGACAGGAATTTTTTTTCAGAAATGAAGGCATTAGTGGAGAGTGAGCTCAGAGGACACAGCATTTTCCCCTTAGGAACCACACTGGAGCCCAATATATCATTGAAATAAAAATAAACCACCTTTTGTGGAAAGCAGGAGGGCAGAGCAAATTATCTTGTTTGATTTGTCTCTGGGATCATCCCAAGTGGGAAAGGGTCCTTATTGCTGGGGTGTGGGCCTTGCCTTTCAGTCCTGCAGTTGTTGGTAAGGTGCAGAGAAAGGAATTATGGCTAGTTGTAAATACCGTGCAACATTTTATTTGTATTTAAAGGAGTGTTCTTTCTTCCCGTTTTTTCTTTTTTCCTTGATCTCTAGTCACTTTCAGATCTCTCTTCTTACCGCCTTTCGTTCCTTTCTTTCCAGTGCTTCTCTATCGCCCAGCAGAGAGTTTGCTTCCTTTCCTTTTCTGTGTCTGGTCAGTCCTGCAGGGACCATCCCCCAACCACAGCCAGTGTCTGATGAGAACGTTCTTGCCACCACATTTTCAGCAGGCAGGGCACATCGTGACCGAGCCTGTATTAAGTGGGGGAAGACAAGATTGTTTACTTTCTCAGAAGGCTAAGCATCTCGTCTGGGAGTCCTTGACTGTGTGCTTAAGGACACAGACAGAAGGGACAAAGGGCAGCAGAAAGTGCTCCTGCCACTGCGATTTGCATCTGCGTTCAATTCAGCTCTGCTTTAAAGAGTCTCATTTGAATACACAGTACATTAGCTCCACTCCTGCCTCCAATCCAATATGGGAAATACATTCATAGCTCTGTAACCTCTCCCCCACCTAGTCCAGACAGTTAGGGAAGAGGCTGGGGAGGAGGATCCAACAACTGCAGAGAAATTGTATTTCAAATGAATGTCTTTTCATCAGCTGCCTATGTATCCTTCAGCGGCACTCTGACGGAAGATTTGCATATTTTTTCTTACTAATGGAAATAATATAAGATGAAGATTTTGTTTTGTCCATTTAAAAATACTGCTTTGCCCCTCGTGCTTGAGGGCTTCTAAATATGTGATGGGAAGAAATGGCTTGTTAGACTGAAAGAAATCAGAAGAATTTTAGATGACATGTCTACCATTGTCATTGATGTGAAGAACTCGGACCAGAAATCACCTGCAGAATGCTTTCTGGCAAAAAATTAATAAGTAGATTTATAAGATAAGAATACGTGAATTTAGTCATGTAAAGGACCACGATCTAAAGTAAATCGACCTGCAGAGAGCCCTAAATTATGCACGAGGTTGAAATGGCATTAATGCACATCGTCTATTCCCTTTCTTTTCCGTTTTCATGGGAATTCATATATACCTTGGGATCTGTGTGTATCTTAACCCTTTATCTTCTTTTAGCCTGGTAAAGCAAGAGGGTAACTGAAGGATGAGATTATTTAAGAGTATAAGAAGGATGGCGCTACCAAATGTTTGAACCCTGTCACAATTCCTTCTCTACCTAATTAATGCCTCAATATTTGAAGTGTACAAATAATATTGATATTTTAATACACATGTCAAAGCTTGTATTTGACCCAGAATTTTACATATTGCTACTTTAAAAGTAGTCACCTTGAGAAACTGAATTTTTGTCATTTTAACTTTTAGTTTTTAATAATGATTTTTAACACCACAGTGGGACTTGCTTCTCAAGCCTACAGCATTTTCTATTGAATATTGTCAACGGAAAAACATTTTTGTCATTTCAGGGTGGGTTTGGTTTTTGCAAATAATCAAATATCTGGAACTAGAATAACTAGTGAGTGAGCTGCTGAGTGTTAATTTAACTAAGATCCTCTATAAGGGTAGCTGTGGAAAAAATGTGTATTGAGCTTAGTTAAATTCCTGCTAGAAAGTGCAAGATATATGGAAATTCACATTTCTTGTGCCCGACAATCCCCCATGCCTTTAATTAAAGAATTGGAACATTAGAAGAAACCTGTGGGTTATGGAATTCAACTCCTCCCCGAGGGAAATAAAAAGGCCATAAAAATGAAATTTTACTTAAAATAATGTGTTTTTCCCTGATTAAAGAAGTGTAAGTAATTAGAATTTTGTTTAACTAGATCTTAAATACTGTGAACATTTGGATGCTGTTTGTCAGTGTGTGTATGTTTGTGTGTGTGTGGTCGGTGAGATTGTGTTTGTATTTATAGAATATACTTTCAGGGTATTTGCCCAGCTCTCAACTAATTTTCCTGGCTTTGGACAATCCTCCCACACTCCACATCTGATTCTTGAAGTCACAGGTATGGAACTCTGTGAGCCATTCTAGGAGGGTTACACCTGCCCTGGAGACGGCGAATTGGGTCAGCAGTAACACCTGAGCCAAGGCAGCCCAATCAAATCCTCTCTTGTGGGAATTTGCAATTGGCAACTTAGGCAGTCTTTCAATATGGCTGATCTACAAGCTATGGAGTCAGGAACTAATGTGTTCCACATGGACTGGATAGCTAAGAAAGTTGGTTTGTAGAGAAAGAAAAAGGAATATAGAAGACGTGAAAAAAGACATAAAGATGAGATTAACAGAGATAACACTACCCATGAGTCCAAAGTCTCCAGTTGCAGGTTAGAGTCCTTCCTGACGCCTGACTATCCTTAAGTTCCCTGAGCCACCACTGCATCTTTAAATGATGTATTTTAAGTGTTTATTTTTTATTATTAAGTTAGTTAGAGTTGATTGGTTTCTTGCAACCCAGGAGATCATACCTATTAGGATATGCCTCCAAGAGAGGATAGAATCAGCCAACCTTTCTCGGGAACCAAAGTTCTTTTCAAAAAGACCCAATGGGTTCTCGGAGAGAAGTAGAAATCGAACTGTGCTATGAGGTTTGAGCCGTCCGCCCACTGCAGCTTCCCAGAGAATACCAGGGGGGAACAGGAACTCTGTCTGAGGTATGAGAGAGTGGAGGTATCTGGACCACGGCCCTCTGTTGATACCTGTGGGAAAGGGACAACTTTGAGTGTGGTTGGCATTGTCCTGTGAACGGTCCTTATCTGACACAGTCCCAAGGAAACTGGGAAAAGCAACTATCACATTATCATTCTCCTGTATTCAGCTAGTTCAGTAGCAGCCCCCTCGTTGTCCAGATGAAGAGATGAAAATCTGAACTCTTAGAGCAGGCACATAGGATCAGCACCCTATTTTCACCTTACTCTCATCTTGCACTTTATGCAGTCTCCTGTTTTATAATGCAGAAACACAAAACTGCTAGCGTCCCCTTCCCCATACCTCCATGCATATATGATCCCCTCCGCCCGGAATAACCTCCACATCTCTCTGTCCTTACTCCTTCCTAGCTCCCCACTCCTTTGGTTTAGAAAAGTTCTATTCAACTTCAAAATCTCTTCAACTTGCTACTCTGAAAAGCCCTCTCTGGGCTTTCTGTACCCCAGGAGAGAGTTAATCCCTCCTTTTTCCAAACTACTTCAATACCTTATAAATACTTCCATTACTGCCCCCTAATGCACTCTATTGTAATGATTCTTTTACATGTTTTCTTCCCAGCTTTGGGAGCACATAGGCTCACAAGGAAGATCTTTACTGAATATTTTCACTGAAATTCTTTTTCTTCTATAATTATTTCCTATCTCACTTTTAACTCTTACCTTGGCTTTAGAGCAATGCTTTAAAGCAGTAACTGTTCAATAAAATATTGCCATGAGTGTTTTCCAATCAGGTGTCTTGTGGCAGCTAATCTAATTATTAGGTTATAATAATATAATAATTATTAGATTATTTCATAATTTAATGTGGGTGCATTAGAATATGAAATGGAATCATGGAAGGTTCAAACTAAACAGGTGATATGAAAGATAATCAAATATAAAACCTTCATTTTACAATTGACTTAATTCAGTCTTTGAGAAAACAAGGGACTTGGCTAAAACTATAAATGGCAGAGCAAAAAGAAGAATTTCAGTCACGCGTATTCCATGTCAGGTGTCCTTTCTATCATGCTATGTAGAAAAAAGTCAAGTGAGATTAAATGATACATGGCATGACAGCAAATGAGGCCGAGGCCAAGTTCTTCTGATATCTTAGACTGAAGAGACCTGAAAGCAAAGGTTGACAATATTATAGAGTGGTAAGGAGAAAGGACTCTGAATTCCTATTTGGATTTTCAGTTCCAAGATTTCATAGTTATGTGACCTTAGGAAAAGTGAATTTTTTTTTTAGATTTTATTTATTTATTTGACAGAGACAGAGACAGCCAGTGAGAGAGGAAACACAAGCAGGGGGAGTGGGAGAGGAAGAAGCAGGCTCATAGCAGAGGAGCCTGATGTGGGGCTCGATCCCACAGAGGGTCTTCCAGGCCCTCTGTCAATGAGCACATACTCAGTGATGACAAACTCAGTAGCCAGATCAAAAAATACCTTAATGTCATATTTTTAAAAAGCTATGCAAAAAATCCATAGTAAACAAAATATCAAAATGTTAAAGACAAGATTGGCATTACTGATTTTTCCTTTTGCTTCAGACCCAAAATGGCCCGGACTTGCCTTCCTGGGCCCTTCACACTTCTCAGAGCACACACCAAAGTTGTGTTAACCCTTTGGAGTGATTATAAAATCACAAAAATCAGCTCAATTTAGTCATTCACTCCACAAATCATATTACTATATGCCAGGTACTATTCTAGATGCTGGAGATATCACAGCGAATAACCAGATAAAACCATTGCCTCCGTGAGGTTTTCATCTAAGTGGAGGAAACAGACAATAAAGAAAGAAATGAAAAAAAAAATGTGTAGTATGTCAGAATCACAGATTCCGTGGATGGAGCTAGGAACCGAATACTGTGGTCATGGAAGACCTTATTGAGCAAGTGACAATTCAGCAAAGACCTAGAAGAATGAGGAAGCAAGTGATGGAACTACCTGGAAAGAAATCATCCCATGCAGAGGGACCAGCAGGTGCCAGAGGCCTGACAATGGTTGTTCCAGGGAGGAGCTATGAAAAACAGCCACTTCATTATCAGAGCTGAGGGCTTCATGTAGGTGTAGGGTGGGAATCAATACCTGACAGCATCAGCAATAAAGATAGCAAGCTCGATAACAAAAGGGGAAACCCTGGTGTTTTGGATGGATAGATATCTTAAAAAAAAAAAAGAAAGAAAGAAAGAGGATTCTGAAAGGAAGAAAGGAGGTTTGGTAGGCAGCCAATAGGATCTACATTACAAACTTGGTTCTGAGTTATAATGTGAGATGGGGTAAATTCCCAGAATAGGTGGTACCCATATGAAGGTTAAGAGCACTGACAGAGAAAGCAGAAAGGATTACAAAACAAGTATCTGAATTAGAAGAAAACAAGGATCTCTTCTCATTTTTTTGTTCTTCCTGGAATTAGAAAGCAGGTGTCAAGCCAACAGCTGGAGCTGGAGAAAAAATTTCTGATCTTCACTTCAATTTCATAAGAAAATTATTAATTATTCCAAAGATTAACAGAGCTATTCCTTGTCCATGTGACATTGGCTATAAGATTATAGTATGAGTAATGGACTTGGAGTCCATTTTNGAAAATTATTAATTATTCCAAAGATTAGCAGAGCTATTCCTTGTCCATGTGACATTGGCTATAAGATTATAGTATGAGTAATGGACTTGGAGTCCATTTTGAAAATGTTGAGCCTAGTTTTTATTTAGGCTTTATTCATCTGGCAAAGGCCAAATGCCAAATATGTGGGTGATATGGGTTGCAGCAATGGATACACAATCATTGTTCCAAATATTTTTGTAGGGCAAGGACTGTGGCACCACTCTGATGACTAGTCTTCCTTCTAGTTTTCAACCAAGAAATGCCAAAAAGATTGATAAGGAAACTAATATAATATCTAATACAATATCTGTTATGCCCAGATGCTTGGTGTTAATTCTGCTATGGTATACTGGCTTTATATCATTTAATAATAAAATGTTCAGAATTCCAGGTGGGAGTGTCAGTCTACAGCATTGTCAAAGATTTTGAAGATGTTTGCCATGTAAAGAATCCTACATTGTTCGTTTTTGCTCAAAACAATGCTACAATTTTTTTTTTTGAGCTTATCTCTTTCCTGACCCAGAAGATGAAAGAACACCACAAAGATTTTTCTTGGGAACTGATGAGTTTGTGCTCAGAGGAAAGACGGCTTTAAGTGTCAAGACAAACCTTCTATTGAGGAGATAAGAAAGATCAAACATAGTGGCCAAACCAATACTTAAAGTAATGGCAGAGTGCAACCTTTTTCAAAATAGATTTCCTCTAAAACTTATTTGGAAATGCTCAGATCATTGGATTTAATTTTCAGTGTACATAAAATGTCATCTCATGAAATTCTAAAATTTTATTTCATCTTATATATAATTTCTACTGTGAAATAAAGAAAAATAATAACTCTGCCTGCCTCCATCCCAAATTTGCTTAAGGCAATGTTCCAAAACTATCCTTTTCGCTAGACTTAAGAAGTATCTCAAAATTCCCCACATTCCTAATATTCTCTGATAGAATAGGAAAGGATATTAGAATAGACTTAGCTTTGATACAGTTACAATAAACCCTAAAATCTTACTGGCTTCATTTCATAACTGTTTATTTCTAGTTTACACAATGTCTAATGTGTGTGAGGCAGTCCTCCTTCAGATTCTTGTCAACACATCGTTAGGAATATGAGCTCTCCATGATCACCATGGTAGAGAAAAAGAGAGCTGGAAAATCATGTGGACTGATTCTACCTATGTCAGACGGCCAGAACCCAGTCACATCTCTTCAACCTACTAGGGGAATTAAACAAGAAATGAACAGGAGCTGATACATAACAGACTGAGTACCAACAGTTCTGTTTCAGTTTGCTTTATGCTTCCAAATAACCCTTTGCTCCTTCCTCACACACATAGAAACCAGTTACCACTCTCCCAAATCCCCCAAGAGTCAACCCTAAATCGACTGCATTCAGCTTAACACCCAAAGCTTTGGGTGATACACAATAGTGTCTATCAAGTCTGGATGTGGCTTCTCCTAGTCCGGAGACCGGTGAACTTCAAAAAGGTTAATTATCTGTCCTGTCCAATGTACAATGGTGGAACGAAGACAGAATCATCACAATAAGTGCTCCTTCTCAGAAAAAGAAAGAAAGAATGATACAAAGCAATCACACATCTGGAGTTGTGAAATTCTCCTGGCCACATTTTGGAGACCACTACCCTGGGTGAGGGCAGTTCCTTTATTAGCCCTGATTCTGTCCTCTGGGAGGGACTTTTCTTATTTACCTCTTCTTTGACCACACTTGAAATGGGTGTGAGGAGTCATTTCTCCTCCAGATTGTAGCCTTCAACACTTCTGCTCATGGAAGATTAGGAGCCAAAGTTTGTAGTACAACTCAAATCATCAAAGGCTTTTTATACGCCAGGCTCATTGGTTTGGGGGGGAATACCATTCCCTCAAAAATCCAGTAGACTTTTGATCTGTTTGACTCCAATCAGCTCTATGTTGTAATAAATACATCCAAAGTTACCTTTTTTTTTTTTTTAAGATTTGTTTGTTTGTTTGTTTGATAGAGAGGGAGGGGCAAAAGGAAAGGGAGAGGCAGACTCCCCACTGAACAGGGAAGCTGATGCAGGGCTCAATCCCAGGGTCCTGGGATCATGACCTGAGCCAAAGGCAGACGCTTAACTGACTGAGCTACCCAGGCATCCCCAAATTTACCTTTTAGACACAATCGTCAAATCTACTGTGTTTCTTTGTTGTTACCTTCATTCCTATCTCCTCTGACTTAATGGTGGCTACCTTTCAAGTTTAGAGGGGAAGGTCAGTCCCTTAATCTGATTTGTGCTCAGAGTCACTTTACTTTTTATTAGGTGTTTGCTATTCAAAACCTTTTTTTAAACTCCACCTCTTACCTTTTGGAATTTAGAAGCAGTTGGCTTCCACAGTCATATAATGCCTCAAATTTCTGGTCTTGATGTCTGTAAAGAGGTCAGCTCTCCTCTGGGCTCATTTCTTCTTTATATCTTTCCAAACGCAGTTAATAGTAGGCAATACACAATATTTTTTTAAAGATATATTTATTTAAGTAATCTCTTCACCCAATGTGAGGCTCGAACTCACAACACCAAAATCAGGAGTCACATGCTCTACCAACTGAGACAGCCAGGTTCTCCAGCAATACACAATAGTAACATACTGTTTTCTAAACCTTTTCCTTAGACATGCCAGCTCTGTAAGTACATGGTCTGTCTCGAATTATTGTAGGAGACAAATTTTCCAAATGTTTTGCCTCTGCATGATATGAATCAGGGATTTTCCAGCCTCCAATATCAGTTTCTTTACCATCTAGTGGCCATCCATTAATTCAATGCCACATACTGGTACCTTGAATTCTACGACTATTAAAAAGAAAAAAAAAATCCCTGTGTGCCAGAACAGATGAGCTTCCACTTTTCAGTGATTTAACAAAGTAAGTATTATTCCCAGCTCACACAATGTGTAATGTATGGCGGGTGGTCCTCTCCCATCTTAGAGCTATCATCTTGAATACCTGGCCTCCAGGGTCTTTGGATCTTGGGAATAAAATGGTTGGATAACCACACTGGAAAAGTTTAGGGAATGGTCTAGAAGTGGCTTACATTATTTCAATTCATTCTTTATTGGTCAGAACCCCATTAAAAAGCCCCAACCTAACTGAAGGGCAAGCTAGGGGAAGCAATGTGGAGCATTTGGGGGTTTGGAGATGGAGCATCCTGTCCCTGTCACATGTATCTCCATAATATCAAATCCAAAAATACCCACAGAAGAAATCTAAAGTTTGGGCAAGTTACTTTACCATCAATTCTTTGTTTTCATTACAAATTGAGCTTAATTTTACAGAATTATTAAGGGTTTAATACTATGACATATAAAGTTCTAGCATAATACTTGATGTAGAATAGTCTTTCCTTAAAAAATTTTTAAAAACTCAATAAAGTGTTTCTAATTTGCTCTAGTTTTACATATAGAGATATCATATTCTTATCTCGGGCTTAGTATTCTTTATAAAATACTCACAGGAGGCAGTTTTGACCATTGACAGTCATGCAAGTTCCCTTTCAGAAGTCTGTTAATTGCATCTTTAATATGAAGATTTTAGTTTCTCATTGGGATCTTGGCATTCCTTACTGGTGTTGCTTTCAAAAGTCCTAGTTCAAGTGTAGATTGGAGAGCTACTGAGGGATATGGTAGGAGGGATCGTTCCATGGGGTTGAGGGGATGATATTATCTACAGATTGGGTTCCCCCCTAAAGAAGTACTTGGGATAAGAATTTCAGTACAAATACTTGATTTGAGAGATTATCTGAAGAAGCAAAGTAAGGGGAGTGGGGAACTGAGACCGAAGGAAGTAAAGGCAATAAAATATGTGTTAATGACTGGGTTACCACAGTGGGCAACTGGGAGTTGTCTGGGGCCTTTTAGGACATTCTATAGAATATACTATACTTTATAATTGTCTCATCAAGGCTTGAAGAACCTGGGTGTTTATCCATCAACTCCTGTCAGTGATTGCCTTTCATTCCTGGGGTGTTACTCTCTGGCACTTCCAGCCTGCTTTATGCACCATGAGCATGCTCCTCCATCACAGAACTCCCACAGGCAGAGAGAGGCAAAACACCTCTCTGGCATATCTGGGAACGATCTGCAGGTGAATTCTGGAGTGGGCCTGCAGATAGGGGTGGGACACAGTGTGGAGCCTATGTTTAAAATAGTTTTCCTTGGAATTTCTGAATCCCTGGGCCAGGTAGCCACAATTCCTTACCAGCATTTCTCCCTCTCTCTCTCTCCATCTTGCGCACTCTCTCTCCCTCTCTCTGTCTTTATTATTGCTAACTCTGAAATGTATCTTAAAATCTGCAAATTATGATTTCTGACAAAGACTGAAAAGGTTATACGTTGGAAAATGTGCTTATTTTCCAGTCCATGATGTCTTATCTCTCCATACTAGATTTTGTCAATCTTCTCCTTCTTGTTGTGCATAAGTGCCAGATTTCCTTCTTTGGCAGGAAGCTGTTGAAGGGCTCAGGACCTGCCAAGCTGGGAGAATTCTTGAGTGGAGTGGGTTTTTTACTGAAGCTGGAGAGGTGGCTACAATCAAAGCAGCAAGCAAGACTGAAAACAGAGTGGCAAACCTGAAAGAGAGAAAGAGAGGAAAGGGGATTGGTAAATCACAAAAGCCAGAGGGGCAGAAGCCAGCATCTACTCTGAGGTAGAGTCTAGAATCCAAACATCAGGGAAACCAGAAGGTGAACAAGGACTGGTTGGATGTAAGTGTGAAGATACCATTATGTGGATATGTTTCATTGTTTTCAATTTCACTTTAGAAATCAGTGGGATCTCTGTGCATGGGTGAGCCCTTAACTTTTCAAGTCCAGGATGAGGCAGACAGTAGGAACCTCTAGACTTTCATACGTTTGCTAGATTTGCCTCTCTAATCCCCCAGTCTAAATTACTCCCATTGATCATTTTTATTATATTTTTAACTCACTTTTGTTCTCTTATTCTCTTATTTTTCAGCTTAAAATGTATCCATGGGTTAGAGTTCCCTTTTTGTTCCGGATTAAAAAGTTATACTCTTCATAATTCAAACAACAACATTTTGGCAGGAAGTTAGCAGGAACATATGGGTCTCAGCATTTTGATGCCCAGACTGGCTTCTGCCAAAACATTTCTTTGCTGTCATATAGAGAGCAGCAGTGTTTGGGACTGTTGGGGAATCATCCCACACAGCTCGGGCTGGGGAATACTGCTGCCTAACACCCTTTGTGCATAGCTGAGGGACTTCCTGCCCCTGAGAATTTTCTGAGGATTTTCAGAAGTGGAGGGAGGTGGGGTCAGCCAGTGTCCATCTCTTAAAGCCACAGCTACAGACAGTGGTGGGATGACTGGGATAGGAAGGTGGAGGTTATTGGTCAAAATCAAAACCAGAAAAGAGAAACCACTCTTTTTTTTAAAAAAGAGGGAATTTAGTAGATGTTATTGGTTACACAGGTGATGAAAGAACTAAAAATCCAACAGGAGACAGTAAGACAACCCAGAGATGAGCCAGAATAGGAAGCCATTAGCACCTTAGAGTGGAAGGGTGATGGTGAAGGCAGAGTTATCAAAGCTCAAGGGAAGTTGGAACCACGATGGTTTGTACAACAGGAACTGAAGCCAATGAAGAGAATGAGCAACTGCTAGAGACACCTCCTGAGGCTGATAGGGAGTGGGAAATATCCTGGCTTGCCTTCTTCCCACCCTCCAATCTGTTTCCAGTGATTCTTGCTAAATGAGACATAAGTCAGCAGACATGGGAGCCTAGGGCGCCAGGCTCATAGGTTAGTCCCCCTTCAGTATAGATGGAACTGAGAGCAAATAGCTCAGAAATGGCTTGCACAGGGTGGGAAGAATTAACAGCTGGGACAGAATAAGCTATCCACTGCTGAGATCTAAAGTAGGTACATCCAAATCCCCAAACAGTTTTTTTTTTTTTTGAGCCAACTCAGTGGTCGGAATGTTGGCATATGAAGGAAGATAATAATAACATCACCATCATCTGACATTTACTTAACTCTGTGTGCTGGGCACTTCATACTAGCTATTTCATATAACCCTTACTATATTCTGATATACTATTATACTATTATATCATCAATGGCTACATGAGAAAACTCAGGCACAGAGAAGTTAAAGATTTGTCCTAGTAAGCAGTGGAACCAGTGTTCAGACACAGGCAGTCCAATTGCAGAGTCCATTCTCCACCTACTCCCTCACCTCTCCTACCCCTGCCTCCTTATAAATGTCATTATAAGAGGGGCCTGAGGCTCACACCATGACTTGGAAGTATGTGAGCCCCCTCTGAGAGTCCCCTGTGAACAACTATCCCAAGTAACTTTTGGAAAAACCTAGGCAGGATAATGTTTTTTTGGATCCTGTATTTCTCTTGCTTATTGTTTTGTATGATGATTATTCATGCTTAGCCCCGATCATCTTTGTGGCAGGGGTACATGGGGGGGGTTCAGTTTTTCAATTTGCTAATCATAAAATCACCTTATTTTCTCCTTTAATTTATGCCAAAAATTTCTACAAGGTATGTACCAGCTGTCCTGAACCCTGAATAAATCATCTCGGTGCTACTTTATCTAGGCAATAGGACCCTAGGGGTTAGTTACTGTTAGGGTGGGAAGGAGAGGCCAGTAGATGACAGAGGCTCTTTGGGCAAAAGCTGCATAAAATTTTCACCTTGCAGCTAGGCAACTTCAAGCTAAAAATGAAAACAATACAAACAAATAAAAAACTGGGTCTGGATATACAAGGGATGGAGTGCTGTCTACAAAGAAGCTCAATCTACCCAATCTACCAGTCAATGCCTAGACTTTTTTTCAACACATGATGCTAGAGCAACTGGACATGTACATGTAAAAAAAAAAGAACCTAGACAAAGACCTTGCACTCTTCACAAAAATTATAACAATGAAATACCAGTACACACCTATTAGAATGGCCAAAATCCAATACATTGACAACACCAAATGCTGATGAAAATGTGGAGCAACAGGAACTCTCATTCATTACTGATGTTAAAGCAAAATAGTACAGGCACTTTGGAAGACACCTTGGTGGTTTCTTACAAAACTAAACATACTCCTACCCCAGATGATCCAAGAATCGTTCCCTGGTATTCACCCAGATTAGTGGAAAACTTATGTGCCTATAAAAATCTCTGGATAATTATACCGTCTTTATTCATGATTGCCAAAATTTGTATGCCACCAAGATGTTCTCAGTATGTGAATGGATATATAAACTTTGGGACATCCAGACAATGGAATATTGTTCACTACTAATAAGAAATGAGCTCTCAAACTATAAAAACATTAAATGTATATTATTAAGTGAAGGAAGTCAACCTGAAAAGACTACATAGTATACAATTTCAACTATATATCTTGGAAAAGGAAAAACCATGGAGTCAATAAAAAGAGCAGTGGTTGCCAGGGGTTTGGGAGGGAAAGGATGAGTGAATAGCTAGAACACAGAGGATTTTTAGGGCAATGGAAAATACTTTGAATAATACATCTAATAAAATTGGGAACAATTTTCATAATTGCTACTTTTATTCAACATTGGATTTGAGGTTCTAGCTAGTGTTATCAAAATCCTAGCAAGATTTACTTATGCATATGGACAAGCTGATTTTTAAATTTATATGAAAATGCAGAGGACTTAGAATGGTCAAGACAATGCTGAAGATGAAGAAATTTGGTGTATATACACTGTGAGATTTTAAGATTTCATACAAAGCTATGTGATTAAAAGAATGTGGTGTTTGGATTCACATGGATAAGTAAATCAATGGAATAGAGTAGAAAGTTCAGAAATGGACAGACATGTATTCAATTATTTGATTTTCAGTAATGGCCCCAATGCTTTTCAATGAGGAAAGGAAGGTCTTTTCAATAAGTGATGCTATAGTAACTGCCTATCTCTATGGGGACAAAGTGAACCTTGACTGCTAACTCACACTACACATATAAATTAACTTGGGATGGATAATAGATCTAAATGGGAGGGCATAAGGTCTAAAGTTTCTAGAGGAAAACATATGAAAATAGCATTGCGACCTTAGGGTGAAGGAAGATTTCTTGGTCAGAGTGCAAAAAGCACTAACTACAAAAGAAAAAAAAATAATTGGATTTCATCAAAACTAAAAACTTCTAATCAAAAGAAGTGTTTAAGAAAGTAAAAAATGGCAGCCCAAGACTATGAGAAAATATTTGCAATACATATATTTAATAAAGGATTCATATCAAGAATATAAAAAGAACTACAAATCAATAAGAAAAAAACAAATATCCAGTAAAATAGTGGACAAAACTCTTACTAGGCACTTTACAAAAGAATATATCCAAGTGGCCAATAATCATATGAAAAGATAGACAACATCACCATTAACAGGGAACTGAAAATTAAAACTACAATGGGATGGTATTCCACAAACACAAAAAAAGCTAAAATTTTTAAAAGATTAATAAAACCAAGTGTAGACAAGGATGTAGAGCAACTGGAACTCTCAAATGTTGTTGATGGAGATATAAAATGGTACAACTGGGGCACTGGGTGGCTCAGCAGGTTAAACCTCCAACTCTTGGTTTCTTGGTTTCGGCTCAGGTCATGATCTCAGGGTCCAGAGATCGAGCCCAGGTTGGGCTCTGTGCTCGGCTGGGAGTTTGCTTGAGATTCTTTCCCTCTCTCTCTCCCTCCCCCTCTGCTCCTCCCCTGCTTATGCCCTCTCTCTCTCTTAAATAAATAAATAAATAAATAAATAAATAAATAAATAAATAATTTTGAAGAAATGGTACAACCACTTTGGAAAAATTTTGACAGTTTTTAAGAAAGTTAAAAGTATACTTATCTTGTAATTAGCAATTTTATTCTTCACTAAATGCCCCAAATAAATGAGTGTGTATGTCCACAAAAAGATTTATCCAAGAATGTTCAAAAACCTTCCTTCATAATGTACCCAGAGCGGAAAGAGCCTAAACACTCATCAACAAAAGAATAGTCAACCCTATTTCGGTGTGTTCATATAATGGAATACTATGCCACAAGAAAAAAGAACCAATTACTGAAACAAAATCACACAGATAAATTTCAAAAACACCTTGTTAAGCAGAATAAGCCAAACACAAAAGTATATACACTATGATTCCATTTAAATGAAGTGAGAAAGAGGCCAGATTAATCTATGGTGATCAAGTTAGAATAATTACTATCTTTGAAGGGAGTATTGACGGGAAATGGCAAAAGAAAACATTCTGGGCCAATAAGAATATTCTTGATTTGAGCCATATTTTGATCTGGGTCATGATTACTTTAGATATCTCTCTCTTTTCCTCTCTGTCTTTCCCTCATGCTCTCTCTCTCTCTCTTTCTCCATACATATAATCAAGATGTACATTTAAGATTTAAATTTTTTTCTGGGATGCCTGGGTGGCTCAGTCGTTGAGCGTCTGCCTTTGGCTCAGGGCATGATCCCGGTGTTCTGGGATTGAGCCCCACTTCAGGCTCCTATGCTGGGAGCCTTCTTCTTCCTCTCTTACTCCCCCTGCTTGTGTTCCCTCTCTCGCTGGATGTCTCTCTCTCTGTCAAATAAATAAATACAATCTTAAAAAAAAATTCAAATTTTTTTCTATATGAAAAAATTAAAGAAATCTAAAATACATCTCTTTCTTCATGGTAAGTGGTTCAAGCACAATAACTTGTCTTTTATATTGGAGGGAGTGTCTTTCTGCACCTCAGACAACTAGACTCCTAAAAACATCACCAATGTGAGAGTTCTTTGAATCTTTATAAGATTCCTCTCTCTTCCTGTTGTGCAAATTTGTTTTAGGACAATCAGAGTATTTGCCATTTCCTGTTCAGCAGGTCTGATTAACATGATATCATTAATATGTTGAATCAACATCATGTGCTTTAGAATATCAAGACTATCAAGACTTGGAAGTGTCATAATCCCAGGACATGACTGTAAAGGAGGTGTACTGCTCTCATTCCCAGGTGAATTTGAACTTCTTTTGAGCCTCCTTCCTTATGGGGATTGAAAAGAACACATTCACCAGATGAATAGCTCCATATCAGGTGCCAGAGGCTATCTTTATCTTTTTTAGTAAAGATGCCACATTCAGCATAGTAGCTGCAACTGGGGCTTCCACTTGTTTAAAATTATGGTAGTTCACCACCCTTTGCCATGATCCAACTGATTTTTCAAGGACTCAACAGTGAATCAAAAGAGTATAGGATGTACCANAATAGGATATACCATCTTATCATCCTGTTTGTCTCTGAGAGTAACATTCATCCAGGATGTGTTCTTGCATTAATTTTAATTCCATGCAGGGGTAGAGAATAGTGTTGCAGACTTAACAGCTTCCTATATTAGTTTTCTATTGCTGCTATAACAATTACCACAAATTTAGTGTTTAAAACAACAAAAAAGTTATTATCTTACAGTTCTGAAAGTCCAAAGTCCAAAATAAGTCTCACTGATATGAAATTGAAGTGTTGGAAGAATTATATTCATTCTAAAAAACCTAGAGAAAATCTGTTGCCTTGACTTCTCCACTTTCTAGAAGCTCCCTGCATTCCTTGGCTTGTGATCTCTTCTTCCACCTTCAAAGCCATCATCATAGCATCTTCAAATCTCTGACTCCGACTTCCTCTTCTGCCTCCCTCTTCCATTTATAAGGACTCTTGTGATTACACTGGGCCTCCCAGATAATCCAGAATAATCTCTCTAGCTCAAGGTCAGCTGATTAACAGCCTGAGTTCCATCTGCAACTCTAATACTCTTTTCCATGTAACCTAACATAGGTTCTAGGAGTAGGACATGCACATCTTTGAAGGGCCATTATTCTGCCTATCATACTTCCACTAGCTTCCCCAATTATAACAGTCTACAATCAAGTAAAAAATGTGAGGGTTCTGTCAGCTTCTAGGTAAAACCATGCTAATGATGCATTTAGGGCTGAGAAAATCATCATTGGGTGACCTGCAGATTCATTGTATTGACTGTAAGATGGACTTGGGACAGGACTCCATTTATCACATGGTGTCTATAACCTGTATAGGCATTTTGATTCCCTTTGTTTATGAGTATCACCTATGATCCAGTACCCAACAGCCCCTGAAAGATTCACTTTCCCTAAGTGTATGATTACCTGGTAAAGGACCGTAAGTCCTCTGGGGATGGATGGGGAAAATAGCTACTACACATACTTCTTCAGACATCACAGCAAATTTCTTCCAAGGGAAATAGACTCCCCTTCAATGAACTCTGTGTCTGAGAACAGTGTAAGGAATTGTGATTTTCCAACACAGTGCTTGACATCAGCTTTCTGCTCTCCCACTACTGATTTTTTTTTGTGTGTGTGTATGTCAAGCAACACCATCATCAACTGGTCAACTTTCTTACCCCTAAGAATACCATGGTCTGTTAGACATCTTCGCAGATTCCCATGCGTCATGGGCTCCTCATTATCATTCCATCCGTACACCCATAATGGAAATTACATTCACCTTACTTCTGATGGTTAAATGTTGCCACTTGGCCTCTAGTATGCCAGAAGCTCATCATCCCCATTGATGTTGAGTAGCCCTGGTCTGTAACAACCTTCCATTCCACCCCTAGACCACATATGATAACCACTATTAATTCTCTGATTCTTTATTGCTTTAGTTAAGGAATAGCTTCTGGGTCCTCTGAAAAAGACAGACAGCTGGGTCTTTTTCTTTTTATATTATGTAATAAATCCACTCAAACATGTCCACATCGCTGATTCTTTTGACCCTTCCTTAATACTCTGCCAAGACAGTTCTGGCATCTCCACTTCATTTACCATAGGCCTCCAGAAAAATGGGTGGCTTGAGAGTTAAGTTGCCTTTCCTGCAGTATATTAGGCCTGGCTCCAGAAGTCCTTGCCAGGAAGTTAAGTCTTGCCAGCACTCATATCAATATACTCTTCCCTATCAAACCTTATATTCATCTTCTCTGAGCAACCTCAAGTTACATTCCTAGACATGTCCTGAAACTTGTTAGTATACGTAAGCCCTTTGGTGAATAATTCCTTTTCTTTCCATAGCATGGACAGTGTTTCCTACTTGAACCACACTAAGACCTGACCCCAATTTTTTTGATAGACTGACAAGCTAGGGCCCATGGGCTAGAGACTGTTGTAAAACTGTTGTAAAATTAAGGAACACAGTTACACTCATTTATTTGTATATTGTCTATGGCTGCTTTCATGCAACAGTGGCAGGGTTGAATAGTAGAAACAGGGACCATATGGCCTAAAAAGCCTAAAATATTTATTATCTCACCTTTAAAAGAAGGTTTGCCAATTTCTGATCTACATCAGTTCTGTCCAACAGACCTTCCTCTGATGATAGAAACATATAATCTGCACTGCCCATGGTAGCCATTAGCCACATGTAGTTACTGAGAACTTGAAATATGGCTAGTGTGACTTAGAAAAGAATTATTGATTTTATTTCATTTTAACTGATTTATAGTTGCTTGTGGCCAGTGGCTATTGAGTTGGACAACACAAGTGTAGAACCAATGAAGGAATTTGGGAAAGGACAGAGATCTTAGGAAGACAAATACATCTTGAGGTCATCCATCTCAGTAAGGATTTCATATACTCTTCAGAAAAGATTGATGATTGTTCTAGGATTCTGCGGGTTGACAGTGCACAAATACATCCACTCAGAAGTCCTCATCCTAGGTTTCAGGGTCTTGATTTTAGTGTAGGAGATACTGAAGCTATGAATTTGGTCTCTTTGAAGTTCCACCACTCTTACATTTAAGTATTGGGTTTGATTATTAGTATAGCCTTCTGAAAACAGGAGATAAGGGTCTCTAAAAACCGCATTGAACATTCTGATTTTCATACCATGCCTTGAGTTGATGGATTTTTGTTGTTGTTGAAATATAGCTGACACAATGTTACATCAGTCTCAGGTACACAACATAGTGATTCAACAAGTTGGTAGGTTATGCTATCTACACTCACCATGAGTTTAGCTACCATCCTGAGTTGATAGATTGTTGACCTCTTTTATTTTCTTTTTTCCTGTGGATGTTAACAACCACCAATGAATTACCCAATCTTCATAATTTCCCGTGCTCTATATCTATCAAGTATTGTAGCTATTGCATAAGCCAGTACATCTCCTTCCACACATTCTCCCTCTGAAGCCACTATAGGTGAAATCTAATGATTAAGTGATTTAATGAAATCTATGATATGCCATGTTAGAGATAATCATTGTACCCACTTTTCAGTAATGGGGCTTATCCCATCTATCCCATCACTATCTCATTCTGAGCGTCTGCTCCTTATAGCTACTCTTGGTAGCAACTTTCTTAGGTTGTATGCTCCCAGAAAGAGAAGTTGAGACAAGGATTTGAGTGCATGTTTTATGAAGAATGATTTTAAGGGAGAGGGATCAAGGAGTGGGAAAGCAAGACAGGAAAGAGTTAAAAAACAATATAAGATATGAGAATAAGCAGATTATCCTGGAGGGCAACAGGGCTCAGTTCTGCTGGGACCCCTGGGAACAGTGTGGAACACACTTCAGACTTGTCCTACACCACTAACTGAGAGATACTCCTAGCATGTCAATTCTCTGGCACTTCTCACTTACCCTGTGCATAAGATGAGATAAAACTCTCAGGTGGAGAGTTGTAGGAGCTTGTCATCTTCAGGAATGGTGAATGTTGAGGTCATATCAGCAGGGCAGTAACATCTTCTACAACACTGAATACACAAAAAACTCATAAGTCCATAAAGAGGGTTAGCCAAAGCAATCAAAGCAAAATCAAAAAGAAACACACACACACACACACACACACACACACACACAACTTCCTTAGTCATCATTGGAGGTAACCAGTATACAATACTTAACCATGATAATTGGCAGTTAAAGGGGAAAATTAAGCATTGAGCCTAACTTTCCTGTATGAACTATACTTCAGAGTAATCAGCCATGTTCAATGAGGGAAAGTTGTCTTTAAAGAAAAATTATCATGTTTCATCATTGTTTTGTCAGGCTGAAATAACACAAAGTCATTGATTTGCTTTAATGTATTTCAGAATAGAAAGGAAGGGATAGATGAAACAGATGAGGGGAAATCTTGATAAACATTGATTCTATATTGGATCTGCCATTTGGGGAGGTTCACTGTATTATTTCTTTTTTGATTTTTTACTTAGAGAGAGAGAGAAAATTTTTTCCTTTTCTTATCCCCTCCAGCACTATCATTAGCCTTGAGTTGCATACACATTCTTATAGTCCTGATTACCCATTATTAAGATAAACAAAGCACTAAATAATGCAGTTGAACTGCAAACAACAGCTTTTTTCCTAAGATGCAAGTTCCAAATCATGATGCCTGTTCCTGCTGTGATCACATTATTACCTTAAATTTTCCCTAATGAATTGATCCACTTAGACATAGCCAGTGCTTGTTATGAAATCTTGCATGCGTACACACCTTATAGGTTCATCATGTGGATTTTAAAAACAATGAATATGGAGTTCCCCTCAGAGTGTCTGGCCCAAGGGGAAGGCACTGAATGTAGACACATTTCCCACCTCCTCCCCTTCCCATATCTAAAAAGGAAAAGCTCCTTTTAGTTCCTTCAAAATGTAAATATATTACCTGAGAAGGGTACTAAGTTAACTCATTAGCACCTCCTAACACTTGAGCAGAGTTTACTTTATCAGATTAACTACAGAAAACAACGTCCTGAGGCAATGGAACTTCAATTGCATAGATGTTGACAAGGACAAGGTAATATGGAAAGTAAATAAATAAAATTCCATCTTAACCTTTGTTTGTGGATATGCGCTTTCTGGGTTGGTTTTGTTTACAACCTCATTTGATCCTCATAGATCTCACTTCAATACAGGAGGCTCAATGAGCTTCAAGCATGGACCCAACCTTAAAGAGCTAGTAAATGGCAAAGCTAGAGCTGGAACTCAGACCTTCTAACTCTGAAGTGCAAAAGAGGCCTGGATATCTGGAGCCCAGAATGAGAACACTGAAGAAGACAAAATAGCAGAGTGAGGGCTTCTTAAAGAAGAGACCAAAGGTGGGGTATCGTCCCTTTCATAAAGGGATCCCCTTAGGCTCGCTCTTGTGCGTAGGTTTCAGTTTCTAGATTTGTCCCCATCTTATTTACACTGAATCCTGTGCAGGACAATTTTGTTGGTGACCTGTAATGGCCTCATGTTCCATTCACAAATACCTTCCCCAGAACATTCATGGCTGTGCTGTTTTACCCACAGCTAAAAGCAAAATAAGATATTTCAACATTCCTAGAAAGCAATCTTCAAATTATACCTACAGAATATGTTATGATTTAAGAAAATTCTAGCTTCATTTTTCCTATTCTTGACTATATATGTGATATTCAAAAAACTATTGATAATTACCCCTTGTTTTAGGTATTTGAAATCCAGGGGCATGGTGGATTTTAAGGGCAAAAGATAGACTATTTTTACATTCTTCCCTGTGGAAAACACTCTAAAAAAAAGATTCCTGGGGCGCCTGGGTGGCACAGCGGTTAAGCGCCTGCCTTCGGCTCAGGGCGTGATCCCGGCGTTGTGGGATCGAGCCCCACATCAGGCTTTTCTGCTATGAGCCTGCTTTCTTCCTCTCCCACTCCCCCTGCTTATGTTCCCTCTCTCGCTGGCTGTCTCTATCTCTGTTGAATAAATAAATAAAATCTTTAAAAAAAAAAAGATTCTTACTGAGTTTGCCAGTTCTACAAGTTATACATATTTGTAGCTTTCAACATTAGAGATTCAAACATTAGAGAAGTATATAAACGAGATAGTGACGTTCCCCCCTTCCCCTCCCCATAATCCTGTTCTTCAGCGTGAACCATAGTGAATAGCTGGGCAACTCTTCTCTCAGACTTTTTATTTTACAGAGCACTTTCACATACTTCATCTCATTGAAACCTCACAACAGCAGTATTCAATTATAAATGTGAGATTGGGGAAATTGTTTTCCAGTGAACTTTAATAACCTTCTCACAAAAGGGAGCTACCATGACTGACTACCTTCTATTCACATTTTTGCAAACCCAGGCTGGGATTGATTCACTGTGACCTTTCCTGCTCAATTCATATAGCAAAGAGCAGACTGAGCTGTGGAGAGCAGAATCAATCCAAAATCTGCTAAGCATTTGGGTTCTATCAGCTACAGCCTTAGCTAAACACAGAACATTTGCATGGGTAATAGATAAAGATGGAGCAGTCTTCCAAAACACTATAAAGGATGCTTCTTCAAGATCACTAATAAAGAAAAATGTGGGGCTAGCTGGTCTAAACTCTGGTATAAAATTGAGTTCAAATTAGAGTAAATTGTGGTATTTCCTCCCACAGAAGTGGGTAGAGATAGACTGAACACACCAATTACCAATGGAGATAAAGTAGCAGCTCTCCAATTAATGGAATAAAACAAGTCCCCCCAGGCTAACAGCATAGTCTTGGGGTTAGCTGCTTAATTAGTGGGCTCTTTGTTCTCATAGATCTTTTAGATAAGATCTTGAAATCAAGTCAGATGAGGGGAGGAGGGAATTGGAGAGAGCTTGGAGTCTTAGGTGAACCTGGTTACCATATTTTTAAACTAGACTAAAGGAAAGATAAGGACCTTGATTCCGAAGAGCCAAATCCACCTTATCTCTTGAATTAGTTTGTGTATAATGAACCGTTTATTTTGGCCTGGAAAGTTGCTTCAAGGAACCCGTTATGATGGCCAAGGACTAACCATGATTAGATTTCCCTCCAAGGACAATTAAAGGATAGTAAATATCTTTATCTTCCTCCAGTTTCCAAATCATGAGCAAAAATATTTACGAGGTAAAATCTTTATTACTGTGGCTTTAACCCTCGGGGCTTGCAGGCTTTAGCTCTTTGGTCACAACCAGTAGCAAGAGGAAATGGTGACACAGTGGATTTGATTTCCACTGAAACAAAAAGCAGCAAGTCTCTGAGCTCCCTGGCCGCTGAGCAAAATGCCGAGTGACTTGGAATAGTGTGACCTAGCTTAAAATGTTGTAATGGCCCCGCTAGTGATTCATGTTCACACAAAACAAACAGCTATCTTTCTAACCCTTCACAGCCTAGGCGGGGCCTCCACCACAGAGCAGCCTTTGGTCGGCCCTGCCGGCTTTGATGATGCGACTCTGGCAGCCAGTCTAAGAGAGAAAAGGACATTCGGGGAATTTTAAGTGGCTTGGATCAGCAGTTGTCATGTACAATTGATGTTCATTTATATTTCACTAGCCAAAATCTAATGCTGCCCAAAATTGGGAAAGAAATATTTCAAATACTAATCAGGTCCAATCCTGCTTTAATGTAAAAAATGAGCTGTCCTACCTTTTTCAGTCCTAGTCTCAGAAGGGAGATTTAATGTTTCCTGACAGTGCTTTAAATACTTTGCTGTTCAGACTTCAATGAATCCACAATAATTATATCAGTTAAACCAGCTTGGTTTTTCCAAAGCTGTTTCAAGCTGAGGGTGCTTTTGAACTCCTTATCTTGGCATTCATCCTTTGATACCATGTTTAATAGAAGAAGGGCTAATACTCAGATGGTCACCACTTAACTATTTAACCCGTTTACCTATTAGTTGTTTTTGTTTTTTGTTTTGTTTAGACTTTCAACTCCATATTCTACAGTTTCCCAGCCTCCTCCCTTCCAGGAAGCCTAACTGAACAGAATATAGGAACCATATGCTATTCCCAGTGGAGAGTTTCAGGGAAGGCCCAGTGGTTTTTAATTCCCAGAAGATCAAGCAATAAAGACGTCAGTAGATTATCGTTAAGAACTGACTTAACATTTAGTGTCCAACTCAGCCTTTTATAAGAGCTTTTATGTTGTCATTTCTATGAAGGAGGTTAAAAAAATATCTTTGTTTCACAGATAAAGTGTGAATTATCAATCTACCATTGTTTGAGGGAGAAAAAGTACCAGCATCTCTAGGTGGAAATTAGTTCTACCCATCCCTCATGACTCCCTCAAGATGTCTAACAATTTCATCATAATTTTGGCTTCAGTCAGCATTCATTCTTACTGAACCACGCTCTCCCACAAAATGAGATCTTCTCGATCTGTTGTATTGGCAATCTCTAGATTGCCTCTACAACGACGGAACAAACAAAAGAACAAACAAAAGTTGGGAATGACTTTCCTTCAGAAGATCAGCCAAAGTGCACTAAACACATTAACATAAAGCCATAATGCAAGTGCAGGAAGCGGAAGACTTCTCCCCCGTGTTGAGTGGAGCAGTGAGCCCAGCCTCCTGGAGAAGCATGAAAACGGTAGCTGTAGATGCTCTTTATTTGTTCAGGTGACCGCTGGATTTCCACAGCAGAATCTGCCTTAGCTTCTTTGAGAGTATAAACAATACCCCTACAAACTAGTGATCACTTGTGGGAACCCTGTCATTGTTTTTCCATAAACAATTTTCCTGTGTAAAAATAGATTAGAAGTCATGGAGTAGATGCTGACTAACAACAAAAGAAATTATCAAAGGGATGAACATAAATGGTTATAAAAGAGCGGGTCTTGCAGAACACAAACATTACAGGGTCAAAATATAGGAGACATCATAGCAAACAAGGTTTGCTTGGAACTTCTCATTCAACATTTAACATGTTTTCTCTTAATTTTCTAATAAACAACTATTTATTATTTTACATTTGACTCTTATAAATCCAAACTTCCATAATTTTGCTCTGTTTTTTAATCCGCCATATCCATTTACATGATGCTCCAAGATTCATATCAGTAACTAAATTTGTTATTTTCACTTTAAGTGGGAATTCTTTTTATATTAATATATAGGCTGTTTTAGAGAAAGTTACTACTTAGGCAGCGAGTCTGGACTGTTTGTAGGATTATTGCTAAATTGGGATATTATAGTGGTAAAACTTCCAAATGTGGAAGTCAGAGGACACAATCTAGTTCTAATTTTGCCCTTTATTAATTGCATGAGCTACTTAATAGGGTGTATTTTAAACTCCCCACTACATTTTATAGGAAGTATATGTGTACGTCGTTAGATTGAGCTATGCGTAAGGGTGGTCATTTGCCCAAACCAAAACTTCACTCCTTAGGTGTCATCAACTAGTCTTCTAATCCACTAGTCTAACCAGCCTCCAGAGGTGCTTTCTAGCAAAAATTCAGCTATCTTAACCTTCTAAAAACACCACCAGAGTATCCTTAATTAGCATAATTTCTGTTAAAAATGGCTTTTCATTTGTACGATTAATGTGTGTCAATTAGCATTAAGGATGTTAGAAATGGGTGAAGCTGATTGAAATGGAGATTTTAAAGATACATGGATTGTATAAAATATTCTAGAGACTTTCCTCACCTGTATAAACAGAATAAAAACCTGGAAAACCCGGTGGCCTGTACCCTTAGGGAGATTGTTTCCTAGCTTGTCCTGCGTGTAGCCATTGACTCAACCCTCAGTCCACTGCTGGCCTGATATCTACTATATCAGACTACAATCTTCTATGTTATATAAGCTGTTTTGTGCTCGCTTCCTAATAAATGTTTAATATGCATCTTTATGAGTGGCCGGATTTGGCCAGAGATTTAGTTTCAATATAAACTGGTAAAGAGGTTGTGTGGAAGATAGTTACTCCTCATTTATCTCTAATTTTTGGTGGTTCCCATTATCCACAAAGTAACTTTTACAATATTGCCCTTCACTCAGCATTGATTTCTCTTTAGCCCTGTGCCAGAAATTTGTAATGTCACCCAGGTGCCTATGGGCAATTAAGAGGTAATAACCTCAAAGATCTCCAGGCTACAGACTCAGAGGACTTCAGCGGGATTCAATGTACTCATAGGGTTCTCCTGGGTTAACAGTCCCTTCAGGCCTCTATAGTTTGATCTGACAGTTGCTTGGTCCTTGTCCAAGGTCCCAGAAGCAGTTAGGATTTCTCTCCAGGGTCTTCAGTTCTCTGGAGTTTGATCAATATTTCCTGTAGACTGTTTCTTCCATAGGGCCGTGGTCAAACCCTTTGCTATTTGCCCATAAGAATAGAACACGGGGTGGGGGGGGGCAGTCCTTGGTGGCTCAGTCGGTTAAGCATCCGACTCTTGATTTCAGCTCAGGTCATGATCTCAGGGTCATGAGATCAAGCCTCACATCAGGCTAGCACTGGGTGTGGAACCTGCTAAAGATTCCCTCTCTCCCTTTCCCTCTGTACCTCTGCACCCTCTCTCCCTCTCTTAGACAAACAAACAAACAAAAAACCACAGATTGGACATCCTGGGGCCATGTCATAGACAGAGGTAATGATGATGATAATGACGGTGGTGGTAATGACTATTAATATGATTTCCACATGACAAAAACCTATGTCTCCATGGATTGCTTGGCTGCACATGAAATAAAACTCAAGAACTATTGGCTTAAACCACTAAGTTTTTTTTCCTAGGTATACTACACGTAGAGTTGGGCAATCTAAAATTGTACAAGGTGTCAGTGATGCTATCAATGACCCAAATTCTATCTGCCTGCTCTGTCATTAGTTTGTGGCCCTGTCCCCATGTTTTCAATATGGCTGCAGCACCTCCAGGCATACAATGCAGAAGGAGAGAGAACACAGGCCTTTCACAAAATAACAGTTTGCCGTCTTATTCAAGAAAGAAAGCTTTCTCTGGGGAAATTCATTTGTATTAACATAGGCCAGAAGTTTGTCATCCTCTAGCTGCAAGGTAGTTGGGAAAGGGGATAATTTTATTTTATTTTTTTATTTTTATTTTTTTTAAAGATTTTATTTATTAATTTGACACAGAAACAGCCAGCAAGAGAGGGAACACAAGCAGGGGGAGTGGGAGAAGGAAGAAGCAGGCTCCCAGCGGAGGAGCCTGATGTGGGGCTCGATCCCAGAACGCTGGGATCACGCCCTGAGCCTAAGGCAGACACTTAACGACTGCACCACCCAGGTGCCCCGGGAAAGGGGATAATTTTAACAGGACATATCACCATCCTGAACAAAATGAAATTCTGACAGGAAGGAAAAATGTGGAATGGATATTGACAGGCAACCAGTAGTACTTACCATTCCCTATTACCATTACTATTTAGCAGTCAGTTTAACAGGTAATTTACATACTTACCATCTCTAACATGACCCATCAACCATTTTCCACAGGATGAAACTGAGCATCACAGACTTTTAGTAACTTGACCAAGAAAGTGGCAAATTCATGATTTGGATCTAGAACGTCATTCATAGCAATGGTAATCATAGTTAACATTGGTCAAATACTTGCCGTGGGTCAGATATTCTGCTAGGTGTTTTTTTATGTGTGTGAACTCATTTCCTCCTCATAGAATCCCTCTGAAGAAGGTGCTTTTATTGTCCTTACTTATCAGATGAGGATACCAAGTCTTGGAGAAGTGAAGGGACTTGCTTAGAGTCACACAGATTATAAGAAGTGAGGCTTGAGTTTAACTCAGTTCTGTGTGAATCCTTAGCTCTTGACCACTCTACTACACAGCTTCTGCAAAACTCACTCACTCAAACTGTAAACACTACCACCATCATACTAGGGTAGGCACCAAAAGAACAAGCCAATGGTTAAATACCAATAAGGTAGCTAATAAGTACTCCACTTAGAAGGATTAAATGGAGGAGAATCCCTGAGAATGGAAGCTGAAGATACAAGAAATAGCAAGAAAATGATTGAGGTCCAAGCTTATGTTAGCTCTGTACCAGAATATGCACTTCATATTTTTCCCTGATACAAAGGGCCTCTTTTTCTGCATTGGTGTGTATTCTTGATGAAGTCATGAGGAAATATCTATCACAGAAGATGACCATTGCTTGTTGCCTATCCAATAACCATTCTCCATTCATTACTAACAGAATCCCCATCTTACCAAGAGCAACATTAGACTCAGTTAAAATGATTCACTTCCACAGATTTCACTGCCTCTATTGGGTGGCCATATGGCACAAGGCTGGCCAATGTAAGTACAGTCTTTTGGTTAGGGCTTCCTGAACAGTTATGTTTATCATTGAAAAAAGACAAGCTTGCGCTTGCTTTGGCAGCACAGATACTAAAATTGAAATGATACAGAGAAGATTAGCAGGACCCTTGGACAAAGATGACATGCATATCTCTGAAGCATTCCATATTTTGCATAGTTCCCAGAGGTCACTTGACACTTTGTTGGTTAATACCAAGGAAACTACATGAATCAAAGCACAACATGTGGCATCCAATGTTGAAACTGTAATTTTTCCCTACAAAAATTGAGAAAGAGGGAGGGAGAAAGTGACAAGCTCAGCTCACTCCTTTTTTGCCCTTTATTCCTTCCTCTTCTTCGGACCTGGAATACTGTTGTGATGTCGAGTGGGGCAGCAGCCATCTTATGAGCATAAAGATTATAATGTCACACTAAGGATGGCACAGTGGAGAGAGAAACATCTGCTTAAATGCTAGGTCCCTGATAACATTCCGGAGCCTCCATACCAGCCTATTTCTGGATTTGTCATGATTTATGAAAAATAAACTAGTTAAGCTGCTGTTGTGGTGTTGTGGTGGTGTTGTGGTTACATGAAGCTGAAAACTACTGATAGAGATGGCCATGCTATTCTCCCCTTCAATCGGATTTATTTTTGGTTTACTACCAAAGTCATCTCCAGGTAGGGCATATCATTGTCATTGCTCCCGCTTTGACTGCATGGGGGACTAGGTGTGATGCTAATTAGTCTGGAAGGAGTGAGTTTACAGCTTCTTTCTTTGCACTAAAGAAGGCCTCAGAGTAATAAAGTGACATTGTGCAAAGGACAGAGGCTTTGGCAAATCTAATCTTTGTGACAATTTCACTCACTCTCTATGAGCTTCAGCTTTCTTATCTCTACAATGAAGACTCTACTATCTACTTTAAATATTTACTAAGAGGTGCATGAAATGCCTAATTCAAGTGGTACATATGTGTACAGTTGTCTTTATTATGAACTCCCCTCACTAATACAAATGGAACAAATCACCTTATCCTTTCCTCCTTCTTTCTCAATGCATCCCTCATCTTTTTGTTATAATGATCTTCGGAAAAACATCTGCCCCTAGAGTTTGGCCTTGGTTTTCATTTTATCCAGATTTTGTATGCTTAAAAGAAGTGGGTGGAAAAGGAATTGGGGAGAAGGAAAAGGTCCATAGAGGATGACCCTTGGCAAGGATGACTCTGCTGTTGGGCAGAGGAAAACCTACAAGAAGACAGCATGCAAACATCTCCCCCTTCCTCGGAACTTCCTTTCTTCCCCATGTGAAGATGAAGACCCGAGTTTGTGACCATATCTATGGGTTCACAAAGTATATCTACATTTTAATTAGAGTTTTTATTGAGAGCTAAGTCTTCTGAGATGTGCTCTTAGAATAAAGTCATAATCATCTATAGTACATATTTATAATACACACATATATATGCCACATACATATTTATATATAACATTAGAGTCTGTTACCATGGCAACTATTGCTGTGCTAACAAATTAAGCATTGTGACTTCACTGTAATAAGAAAAAAGAAATTCAAATGAAACACCAAGCATTTGTTTAAGCACAAATATCCTTAGTAATTAAATACACAGAATCAATACAGAAAACCACAAATTAATGTTTAGAAGCCTTTTCTAATATGAAACCTGGCTTTGCTGTTGTTTTCCCTTTCTTACTGCATTACATTATACATCTTTATAAATTAAGTTCGGCACTGGGTTAACAGGAACAGATCTGCTGTATTGGAGCTCTCACACCCCGCAAAGCTCAGCTTTCATTCTTAATAGTTACACCTTCCACAGTCAGTGAGAAAGATTTTATGGCTCTTTTTATTCATCAAAAAGAGGACTTTTAAAAAGAAAGCTCAAATGTGAAGTTGGTCTTATAACCACTGTTTCATTCAGACAACATGTAGAACTACCCCTGGGGTTTTGAATACATTAACATCCTTTCACAATTAACCCTAATAGGACAAGTGTAGCATTTTTTTTCCCCAAGATATATTCAAAGCTGAAAAATACATAGTGTTTAAATAGATCTCATTATATCAGCTACACCAAATCTCTCCTCTTTATATACAGAGAATTGTACCTCTCTTCACTGTCATGCAACATTAAAATAGGAAGGCATACACAAGGATGACATGGATTTGACAAAAAATTAATGATTTGTACATCACTTTAATGCTTCGAATCTGCAATTCATGTATGCTAATTAGTTCATAATGGGCTGTTGAAGAACAGAACTCATCCTGCTGCTTCCCGGGTTTCTGGAAGCTCTGATTCAGCACAGACTTGCCTGGTTGCCTGCTGGATTCTGGGCTGTAACCCGGCAGATCTATGAGAGCTTTTCCACCTCACACACACAATTGTTTCTTGGATGTGGTGCTTTAATCTATCAGAGTTACGATGGCATATCTCAAATAAGTGGTTCCTGGGTGCCGGGGTTCATACCAGGAGCAGTAGCACAACACCGCTCTAGCCAGATGATCGATTCCTGGGTTTTAGGCTGTCAGGCTATACCTCAGAGGGCAGCTGTCAGCTTCCCAAATGGATGAAGCTGCATTGTGCAGCACATTTTGAAAATGTATGTACAACTTTTTTTTTTTTTAATTTATTTACAGATAAAAAAAGGCTGTAAAACTTAGAGAGAGGAAACAAAGAGGGGCACGGAGAGATCAGATATCTTCTCTTACTGTGAAATCGTGTATATCTCCCCAGTGCAAGAAAAGTAGCTACCAAATCCCTTTTTCCTCTGGTCTTTGTACTGTTGAGGTGGAGACAGACCGTCACACTAGCAGGAGAGTGTGAGGCTGAACCACTTCACAAACCAAAAGTAAAAACCAGGGCTTGCTGGAAGCTGCAAGATTTGAAAACATGTTGCTCTGTTTTTACTGGAGAGAAAACTGATTTTGCTGGATCTCATGATAGAGGCCTGACCCAATGTGTTTCTTGTATCACATCTGCTGAACTGTACACCCAGCGGCTGCGCATGTCCAGACAGGAGATTACACAGAGGAAACAAGCACTAAATTCGCTTCTAGGTTTGCAGTATCAGAGGCCTGATGCCTGAAAATTTCTCTTGGAGTCTCCAAAGCGAAAATGCATTTAATTTAAAAAAAAAAAAAAAGGTTTTTTTTAAATTGGAAATTCGAACTAGTGGTCTTAATGGAAGAATGGAGCCAGGCCAGGGAAAAAATTATTCCCAATGTAGTTGAGCTATTAAGGGATTTTAGATAATCAGGAATACATACTTTATGAACATGCAGAATAACATACACTAAAAGAGAGTTTAAAAGTGATCAAGTTAATAAGAATTATTTTGGTTATATTTTTATTTAAGGTCTTTATACAAGCAAGGAGGTAGAAAATGTACAAATAAGAATAGGTGTTTAATAAATGTTGAATGAATGAAGGATGCTCTTCAAAAAATGTTGTGACTTGGGGAGCATGAGTGACTCGGTTGAATGTCTGACTCTTGATTTCAGCTCAGGTCATGATCTCGGGGTCATGAGATCGAGCCCCGTATCAGGCTCTATGCTGGGTATGGAGCCTGCTTGTGATCCTCTCTCTCCCTCTTCCTCTGCCCCTCCCTTTGCTTGAGCTCTAAACAAACAAACAGACAAATAAATAAATAGAATCTTAAAAAATGCTTTGACTTAAGAAATACATGAAATGATATTCCTACCTTAGAGGCTGCTCATGGCTGTCTAGTCAGCACCAGGAAAACTGGTGTAGACAGTGATGACAACATTTTATCTGCATTGGACATCTGAATAACACTTCTTGTGAAGGAAACCGAACCACAAACTTAAAGCTCCCTCCGCTGGTTGGGTTATTCAAATCTGTAGATTTTAAGTTGTGTTTGGTAAACATGTGGGAATATGATGATTGTTGGGTCATTTAGTAGATGTATGCTTAGCTTTTTGAAAACTGTTTTCCAAAGTGGTTGTACCATTTTACATTCCTGCCAACGGTGTGTGAGAGTGCCTGTTCCTCCATATCCATGCCAACACCTGAAACTTTTTAAGTTTGGATACTCTAGTAGGCATGTCATTAGATCTTGCTATGGTTTTCATCTGCATCTTTCTCATGAGTAGTGATGTTCAGCATCTTTTCATGTTCTTATTTGCCATCCGTATATTTTCTTTGGTGAAGAAACTTTTCAAATTTTTTGCCTGTGTTTTACTTGTTTGTCATTTTAAATTATTATTGTCATCAAGTTTTGAGAGTTCTTTATACATTCTGGATACAGTCTTTTATCTGATATATAATTTGCAAATATTTTCTCCTAGTCTGTGTCTTCTCTTTTCATTCCCTTAGCCTACTTTTTGAAGAGCAGACATTCTTCATTTTGATGAAATTATATGTCATATATATATATATATATAGAGAGAGAGAGAGAGAGAGAGAGAATAGTGTGTGTGTATATATATTTTTTTTTCTTTTGGTTTTTCCTTTCCCTGATCAGTCTGCTAGAAGTTTATCTATTTGATTATCTTCTCAAAAAATGGATTTTGTTTTCATTAATTTGTATCCATTGTTTTTCTATTTCCTTGAATTTTGCCCTTATCTTTATTATTGTTACACATTTCATTTGCTCTTCTTTTCTACATCTTAAGGTGGATGCTAAAGTTCTTGATTTTAGACAAAAAAGAAATGAAACCATATGTCTATGCAAAGATGGATGTACAAATATTTATAGAAGTTTTATTTTTAATAGCCAAAACCTGGAAACTACTCAAATGCTCATCATCATGTGGATAAATACATAAATTGTGCTATATTTATACAATGGACTATTACTCGGCAATAAAAAGAGAAGAAGTGTTACACAAACTGTGTGGCTACATCTGAAAATAATTACACTAGTAAAAGAAGCCAGAAAAAAAAAGGAAATACTATATGATGTCATGTATACAAAATTATAGAAAAATGCAAAGTAATCTATACTGACACAATAATAAGTAGAGAAATAAGAAAACAATAAGCAAAAGATTTCAACAGCTATTTCATAAAGAAATATATATGTATGGCCAAGGAGTCTATGAAAAGATGCTCAACAATATTAGTCATCTGGGAAATACAAATTAAAACCACAGTGAGATACCACTATACAGCTACTAGGATGGCTAAACTTAAGAAGAATGATAACATAAAACATTGGTGAGGATGTGAAGAAGCTGGAATATTAATACATTGCTGGAGCCATTGCTGGAATGTAAAATGGGAAGACCACTTTGAAAATTTGACACTTTCTTGAAAAAGTTAAAGATATCCCTAGGACCCAGTAATTTCTCTTCTGTGTGTGTACCCTAGAGAATAGAAAGCATATGTCCACATAATATATGAATGTTCATAGCAGCTTTATTCAAAATAAATCAGAACTGGAAATAATCCCTCTTTTGCTCTGAGGACTCCAATTACATGTATATTTGATGTTTAAAGTCTCACTGATGCTCTGCTCATTTTAGTTTTCAATATATTTGTTTAATTCTTTGCAATTTTCATTTTAGATAGCTTCCATTGCTATTGACTTCAAGCTCACTAATTTTTTTTTCTCCAGTGTTTAATCTGCTGTATTTTTTATCTCAAAAAGTGTGGTTTTCATCTTTAGAAGCTCAGTTTGGACCTTTTTTATATCTTCTATGTCTCTAGTCTTCATGTGCAATCTTTCCTCTAGTCTCTTAAACTTATGGAATGCTGTCATAATAACTCTTTTAATGTCTTCCTACTAATTCTAACATCTGTATAATTCTTAGATCAGTTTTCATTGATTGATTTTGTCCTCATTATGGGTCATACTTTCCTGCTTCCAAATGCTAATTGAGAATGTTAATTCTATTCATTTCTGAATGGATGTCAGGCATTGTAAATTTTAACTTTTTGGATGCTGGATATTTTTGTATTCCTGTAAATATTCTTGAGATTCTGGGATACAGTTGAGTTGCTTACAAATATGTCAACTCTTTCAGAATCTGCTTTGAGGCTTTGTTACGTGGAGCTAGAGCAGCCTTAATTCAAGTGTTACCTTTGTCTCAATATCAAAGCTAAACCTTTTTAGAACTTGAGGACTCTACAATGCCTCCTTAATTATGAGATTTTCCACTCTGCCTGGTGGACACAGGAACTATTTCTGGCTTTGTGTGAGTTCCTGGTATTCTGCTCTCTAATATTTTCAGAGTTGTTTCCCTGGACTTGGACAGTACCTTAACAAACATTGTTGATCAGCTCAGCTGAAGACTCCAGCAGAACTCTCTATAGATCTCTGATTCTCTGTCCTGCAAACTGTAACCACACAGACTCCATTCTCTCCCCAACTCCAGGAAACTAATGTACTCTGCCTGGGATCCCACTCTCTGCACTTCAGCCAGAAACTGTCTCCATGCAGCAAACTAGGGCAAGTGTAGGGCTCATTGCATTTATTTCCTATTTCTCAGGGCTCAGTGTCTTTCATTGCTTCATGTCCAAAATTGATAACCATTGCACCATATATTTTATCTAGTTTGTCATTTGTTTCAGGAAGGAAGGCAAATCTGGTCCCTGGAATTTAGACATGGCTGGAAGCAGAAATCCAAGTCTAATTTTGCCCCACTACTCAATGAGGTCTTTTGAAGAGCGGTTTTTAATTTTGAATAGGTCCATGCTATCAACTTTTTTCTTTCATCATTAGTTCTTTCATTTATCATGGGAGACGAAATTTTGCCTATCCCAAAGCTATGGAGATTTTCTCCTATGTTTTCTTTAAAAATGTTGTAGTCTTAAAGTTTATTTTTGTGTATGAAACATAGTAGAGTTCAAGGATTATTTTTCTTCTGTGGCTATCCAGTTGTTCCACCACACTTGTTGAAAAGACTGTCCTTTTCCACATTGAATTACCCTGGAATCCAAGGCCCTTTGCCATCTTTGAAGTGAAATTGTGTTTTCATTCTCACCAGTCCCTCCTCCACATTGAACTTCAAAATCTAGTTCTCTATAGCAATTATCTTTTCCTTTTTTTTTAAATCACAAAATTTTCTGAGCACATATTTTACACAAGGCACTGTGCTAAGGTCTGTGAAGAATACAATAAAGTAAAATATAGTGTCTGCTTTTCCAAGAAGCTCTCGATTTTGTAAAGAAGTATGAAGTTACAAATAGTACTTGGGGGTAAAGGAAAGGTCAGATGGTTGGTTGAGATGAATCAAGAAAGAAGAGTCAGGGGCGCCTGGGTGGCACAGCGGTTGGGCGTCTGCCTTCGGCTCAAGGCGTGATCCCGGCGTTCTGGGATCGAGCCCCACATCGGGCTCCTCCGCTGGGAGCCTGCTTCTTCCTCTCCCACTCCCCCTGCTTGTGTTCCCCTCTCTCGCTGGCTGTCTCTCTCTCTGTCAAATAAATAAATAAAATCTTAAAAAAAAAAAAAAAAAAGAAAGAAGAGTCAAATAAAAAAATGGCCAAAAACTTCTGGTTGGAAATGGAAAAGGATATTGTGTTAGGCATAATAATGGATTCAGAGATGTCTAAGTCTTAATCATTGCAACTGTGAAGATATTACCTTATGTGGCAAAAAGGGACTTTGTAAATGTGATTAGGTTAAAGATCTTGAGAAGGAGAGATGATCCTGGGTTATCTGTGTGGGCCCAATGTAATCACCAGGGTCCTTAGAAAGCAGAAGGCAGGAGAGTCAGAGAAGGAAATATGACAATGGAAGCAGGAATCAGAGTGATGGGATTGCTGGAAGTGGCCATGAGCCAAGGCTTGAAGGCAACTTCTAGAAGTTGAAAAAGGTAAGACAGCAAATTTTCCCCTAGAGTCTCCAGAAGGAACAGAATTCTACTGAAACCTTAATTTTAGTCCAGTGAAGCCCATTTTGGACTTCTGAACTTTAGAACTACAAGGTGATACATTTGTGTTGTTTCAAACCACTAAGTTTGTGGTAATTTGTCACAGTAGTGCTAGGAAAGTATTACAGGTATTGAATAGAAGGGTTGCTTTTTGCCCTAGTCCTGAGTGTGGTTGCTAGGGAAGTGAACTTTCCACATGGAGTCTTCGTCATACAGTGGAGATCATTTACCTATCAGTGAATGAAGGACTAAATTCGAAGTGCCTGTTACTTTCTGTCAACATCTGTTGCTACAATAAATATTTTGACTTAAAATGAGTTTTTAGGAAAACTTTTCTGTATTTGTAGCAAACACTGGCTTCCTGTGAATCAAAAGGAATTTCCTACCCCTAGAGGGGACCCAAAGTATACAAGGACTGAAGAGAGGCAATGGCTTTACAAGACCTGGAACCCAAAATGCTATAATATTTGTAGCATCCCAAATGGAAAATCCTCCTTCCCTTTGTAAAATTGAAGTCTATTCTTCAACCTTCCTACTTATGTTCAGAAACATGAGCCTGAATATCCCTAAACAGAAGACTGGTTGTATATGACTCTTGGCCATCTTTCTTTTCAGCTTGATTTCCCTGTGCTTCAAGGAATTTTCTAGTATTTATCCAGTCAAGTTCTTGTCATAATGTATGGATACCCTTGTGTCCACATGATAAGTCCAATGCTTCTTTATTAATGAACATTCTTTAATAACCAGCATAAGTTGTCTCTGTAAAGACCAAGCAAATGCAGGTCCTTTGCCCAGATCATTACATTGCTCTCAGCAGTGGTAGAGATAAAATGCAGAGAGCTGAGCGGTGGCCTTCCTGTCCCTGGTGGGAACAGAGCCGCAGGACACATGGTTGTCACTTTGGGTTGTAAAAGTCCTCTCTGCATGTGGGGATCTGCACAGACAAGCAATGAGCTGAACGTGCACAAGCATTGTGTTGGATGAGAACCTTGCTCCTGGCTAAATAGCAAATAGCAGTGCTCATTGTTGAGGCTAATCCCCACTCACTTGGCCTCTCTGTGAGAAATGAATAATGCTCCATGGCCTCATATGTCCAGGCATTGTGCTGTAAATTCAGGCAAGGCTAGGTGGAGACAATGGGCTTAACTAGATTAGATCGCTCCACTGTATTTGGGGGGGGGGGGTTCCTTCATAAGGTCCTTGCGAAGCAAGCTAAGACAAGATTTCAAAACACACCAGGTGAGACAAGAAGATGTTCATGAGCAGAATTAAGTTTGCAGTGTCCTAGATCTCTTAGGCGAATTATTTTTCAGACGGGTAATGCTTCCACATTCAGACTGTCTCTATATAGGATTAAGAAGATGGTAAAAATTTAAAAATTCAGGTAACCATTTTTTCCTTTCTTGACCATATGATATCAAGAAATTGGTTTGGCTGACTTAACTTTCTTTATATTTATTTTAGTTGATTAGAAGAATTCACCTATTTCACTTTAAGAAGGTTTCTATTTTGAAATGGGTTTAATGTGCATTTATAGTGTGTTCCCACTTTAAACACACACACACACACCCTTCTTCCATCTCTTCTTTCAATCTCCTGACCTGGGAGATTCTCAAAATGACAGAGGCTAGGGGCACCTGGGCGGCTCAGTCATTTAAGCGTCTTACTCTTGATTTCAGTTCAGTTCATGATCTCACGGTTGTGGGATCAAGCCCCCCCGTCAGGATTGAGCCCCCCCCTTCGGGATGAGACCCGTGTCGGGCTCCATGCTGGGCGTGGAGCCTTCTTGAGATTCTCTCTGTCACTTTGTCCTCTCTCTCTCTAATACAAAAAATTATTTTTTTAAACGACCAAAGCTAAAACAATACTAGTATAATTGAGCTGTATTTATTGTTTGGCTCTCAGAATACTGATATCTAGATTTTCCGTTTGTGAAGTTGCCAATGAAATGGTGTATAGAGGCTGGGAACAGAGTTTGAAGAAATCTGGCTTGGAGAAATACTGCAGGACTGTAAATCTCTTAGAAGCCTGTTGACCTAGAGGGTGTATGCTGATTCATGTGAATTGTGGCATTCACCAGGCAGGTGAGAACACTTTCAAAGTAGGAGGAGTTCAAGGGAGTTTGGTCCTATGTGTTAGGTGATTAGGCAAAGAGAATTTAATCCAGAAAAACTCTATAAACAAAAGTAGTGAGTAGTGGACTCAAAGTTCAGGCTGTTTTTTTAGAACAATTTTGACTTGAGATTAGGAGGTCCAGGTACAATGGACCCTCTTTCCTTGACAGCTACAGAGCAATAAAAGATGTTTCAGTCTTAAATTTGGAAATGAAACTGACATATAAGTATGATAAAATCTAAGCCATTTACACGCAAGTGGCCTCAATGCACTTACTTTACACAATAAAGGAATTATTTTGCACCTGAAATGTGCAAGATTCCAGCTAGGCAATCAGAGTTCAGTAGTGGGCAAGACAGGCATGGTTCTTAATCTTCAGTGGAGAAGACAAATGCGATAGGATGAGGAATACCCCCACCTCCAAAGATGTCCACGTCATAATCTGTGGATCCGTGGACTCTGTAAATATGTTATCTTACACAGCAAAAGGGACTTTGCAGATGGGATTAAGTTAAGGTTCTTGAGATAGAGAGATTAGTCTGGATTATCTAGATTGAGCCCAATGTAATCTCAAGGGTCCATATAAGAGGGAGGCAGGAGGACGAGAGTCAGAGAGTCGTGATAACCAAGCAGGGGTGGAAGCAGAGAGAAGATGCTCCACCACTAGCTCTACAGATAGAAGAAGGGGCCACAAACCAAGAAATGCAGGTGACCTTCAGCACTGGAAAAGGCAAGAAAATAGATTCTTCCCTAAAGCCCCCAGAGGGAGCCTGGCTCTGCTGACCCCTTGATTTTAGGCCGGTGACACCCAGCTCAGATTTCCAATCTCCAGAACTACAACATAAGAAATGTGTTGTTTTAGGGGCGCCTGGGTGGCACAGCGGTTAAGCGTCTGCCTTCGGCTCAGGGCGTGATCCCGGCCTTATGGGATCGAGCCACATCAGGCTCTTCCACTATGAGCCTGCTTCTTCCTCTGCCACTCCCCTGCTTGTGTTCCCTCTCTCTCTGGCTGTCTCTAATCTCTGTCAAATAAATAAATAAAATCTTAAAAAAAAAAAAAAAAGAAATGTGTTGTTTTAAGCCACTACATTTGTGGTGATTTGCTACAGTAGCCATAGGAAAGTAATAAAAATAATATTCAAAAAATGAGCAAATAACCATTCTCAATGCCATTTCATGATCATTGGTGGGAGTGCCATGAAGGGAAAGCACAGAAAGCCAACAGAGTCCTAATCCAAAACAAGACCAGAGCTGACCTCCCTCAGCTTGGTCTTTCCTGGAAGATACCGGAGTAAGTTGAGCAGGAGAATACAGGGAGTGATGTACTGTGCTCAGAACAACCTCCGCAACACCCCCGCGCCTGAAGCTGTGTGATGCACCAGGGGCAAGGCAGGGAGGGAGGGGGCGGGGCTGCCGCAAAGCCAGCAAGGGGACAGCCCCCAAAGGCTCAACATGAAGGGCACTTTGTAGGGCTTGGTGGACTACTGCGAGTTTAGATTTTGCCCCAAATGGATGCTAAGATCAGATTCAGCTTTTTGGGAGATCACTCTGCCTCTGTGTGGGGAATTGATGTGAGGAGGAAAGGAGGGGAAGGGAACACACCAGGTGAAGACTGTTGCATTTTCAGAGGGAGGAATGATAATGGGAGCTTAGACCAGCACGGTGGTAATGGGAGGAAGGAAGTAGATACATTTTGGAAGTAGAATCAACAGGACTTCACTATTGGTTGATTTAATCAGTAATTCTTTTTTTAAAAAATTGTTGATTAGTATTTCATTACATGATTATATGATAATACAATTATCAATTCTCCAATTGATGAGTACCTGGGATTTGTCCAGTTTGCGGTTACTCTAAGTAACACTGCTATCAGTATTCCTGTATAACCCTTATTACTAACAGGTAATTTAACTTCTCTAAGAGTGAAACTGCTGGATCACAGGGGAGGGGTAGATTTTACTTTTTAAGAAACTGCCACACTGTTTTCAAAAGTGACTATGCCATTTCATACCCTTTGGTGATTTATTGGACTGTGTCAGGCATGTTCCCTCAACCTGAAGAATGATATGCTGAGTTCTTTAAACATTTCTTTGTGTTCTGAGTGTTAAGAAAGACAAAAAGGTGAAGATAAGCCCATAGTTCTGGTTGTGCATCTCCTGAGGGAGAGAATCCCTTGGTTCCTTGGATAGAAGTGGGGGGGGGTGTTTGCTTAAATTGTCACCAAATTGTTCCGGAGGAGCTTTGCTTGCAAACTTGTCGAGACCGTATTTCACTAAACCAAATAGATTGGATCAGAGACTCAAGCTTCAGAAGCTGATTGCTCTTAGACTATTTCAGATAGGCAACCTGAAGCCCTGAGCTGTTAGGAGAGGCTTGATCTCCCCTTAGTCAGTGGGACAGAAGTGTGGCTTCATTCTATGCTGTGGCAGCATTCTATGCTACTCCTGGTGCTAAGGCTCCCCTTCAGATCTTCCCTGCTCCAGTGCTAGCCTCTGAAGTTGCAGGTTCGGACAAAGGCTTCTCCCTCCTCACCGCTCATCACTCTCTAAATAGAAACCTTTCTGTCAATTGTTCCTCAAATCCAAAGGAAAGTGCTCTAGCTGAGGGTGTCATCAAAACCAGGCTTTTGTGTATTAGAGAAAGCGCCAAGCAGAAAGGACATGGGGGTGGATGAACAGGCTTCATCCTGGACTGTCTCAGGCAAACCAGGATGTACCACCACTGGTTTGCAAAGCCAAACTGACCTACACAGTAAAGCAGCCAAGGAAGAACTACGGATGGAATACCTACTAGGATGGGAGCTGAAGATGTAGACCCCTAAAGCCAAGTAGACTGTGAGTTTCAAGAGAGATTTGAGGAGGGGTCTGGGGTCTATAAGAGAATGATGATCTTAAACAGTTTTGACTCATAAGAAAATTGAAGAGGCAAGGAAAGGGTTTTTAATAATACCTTGGTAGAGTATAAATGGACTTTTTTTTTCTGATTAATTAGTCTATTTCCTAAACTACAGGAAACAAACTGTGGGTTGCTGGAGGGGAGGTGGGGTGGGGGGATGGGGTAACTGGGTGACGGGCATGAAGGAGGGCACATGATGGAATGAGCACTGGGTGTTTATACGCAACCGATGAATCACTAAACTCTACCACTGAAACTAATAATATCTATATGTTAATCAATTGATTTTAAATTTTAAAAAATCCTTGAATTTAGAAAAAAGGGTTCAATGGTGCCTCCCATACCCCAAAATCTTTGTGTCCGCCCAAAATCTCCAGGTGGGACTTGATTTTGAAAAGAGGTCTTCATAGATGTAATGAAGTCAAGGATCTCAAGATCAGATCATCCCAGATTATTCAGGTGGGCCCCAAATCCTATGACAAGCATCCCTGTAAGAGAAAGGCAGAGGTAGAGGAGAAGGCCATGTGAGGACAGAGCAGAGACTGGAGTTCTGCAGCTACAAGTCAAGGAACACCTGGAGACACCCGAAGCCAGGAGAAGCAAGAAAGGATTCTCCCTTTGACCCTTCAGGGGCAGTTTGGTCCTGCCAACATATGGATTTCAGACTTCTGGACCCCAGAATAGTAAGAGAATACGTTTCTGTTAGGGTTATTTGTTCCACAGCTCCAGAGAACTAACATAGGGTGGAAGGGAGACTCTTCTTCAGCAGGCCTGAGGGTGGGGTACAGGGAGACCCTGCATATGTGAGGGTGCATATATGGAACTGGGTCTGGACGGCTGTGAACTTCTCGGTAAGTCCAGGCAGAGTAGAATCTAAGGGCGAGACGGGTTGGGAAGCAGAAAGAGACTATGTAGCCAGCTCCTCAGATAGAGCCCCAGCTGGGGCATACCCAGGACAGATTTCTCATGCTGCTTTTATATCATCCACTCAGTTTGAAACAAAATCCAGTTAGAGATGGGGAGAAAACGACTTCCTCCATCTCTTCTGTAGGTTCCAGAAATACATGCAACTTCTGCATTTAGTTCAGGCTCATTACCAGCAGAGCAAGCCACCCAATTCAGTTCTTTTAATCATTTTTCTCATTATTTTTTGTTCTCTGTTTTAGTTGTCTCATATTTCTTCACTTCTGTCAACCAGTCCCTTGGTTATACATTTTTCTTGTCATTTGCCTTAGAAAAACAAAACTAAGCAGCATAATTAGTAGTGCTTGTATGAAAGATGTGACTTTTTAGGGGGGGAAAAGTTGCTATTAATCGCTGATTTACGTTGTAAACATCTTCGACTCCTCTGAGTGTACTGAATTTCGGGTTCCCACAGGGCCTTTCAGGGGGTCCACAGGGCTCTGACTGTCGAGAAACAGTGACTCAGGCATGACTGTATGGAGAGATCTAAATGCGGGGACGCATGGCCAAGACTAGGGTGCCATAATACCAGAGTTTGCGTTGAGAAGTCCACTCTCAGATGAAGCTTCACCAAAGTGCATGTCTGGGTTTAAAAATTTAAACCCAGGATTTTATAAAGGAGATCATTTAATCCTGAAAAAAAAATATATAACAATTCTATTTGAAATATAGTTTCTTTAATCAAGCAGCACTTGATGGTCGTGGATGATTTTCCTCTGCAGAGCCTGAGGAGAAAACTCCCCCTAAACCTGGTTCTTGAACACCACCCCCCAGCATCAGGGGATTCAACTGCTAAATCTGATTCAAGTGTAAAACTAGGGCAAGAACTGGAAGAGGTAGTGTCAGGCGGTGGCTAAGCGCCTGAGCTTTCAGCTGAGATAAATTTATGTTTTCAAGTGCAAGCATGCGAACATCAAATGAGAAATATTTGCAAGCACTGGGTACACCATAACAGCTCATTAAATATATTCATTTTAACAGGACTGGGTGGGTTTACTCCACCATGGGTGTAGAAGGGAGAGCCATTCCTTTTCTCCTTTTGGAGGTGTTCTGGAATTCTATGGCTTCCACAGTTCAGAAAAATTGGGGTGGGGTCCCAGCAGGACTTCCTGGGCTCTGCACCACAGCCCTTACCACCCCCTTCCCCCGGAGGCACGCTCTTTGCCTCCCCTGTGTCAGCACTGGGTTGTTATCTTGGCTGGGATTCCCATGTGTGGCATGCAATCGCCAGCCTCTCCAGGGATGCATGCAGCCAGCTGTGTTCGAGTCCCTCCCACCCTGGTGCAGGCCCCTCACCGTCTCGGGGCCTGGAACAGCCCAGCCTCCTACCTTTGTATTGGGCTCCCTCAACTCTGAGAAACACCTTGAGACAATCCAGCCCTAGAGCATCAGGGGTCTGGATTTTGGGAAATGAAAGTTTCTCAATTTGCTCCCGGATTGAAGGATGTGTAAACCACTGGGTACGAATCCCAATCCACGTTTCCAAGAGAAATAAAGAGAAAATGCCCCCTTACTCTTTCTCAGACGACCTATAACAGGAAAACACAGCTTGATTAGTGTTCTGTCTGCCACATGAGCAGTCCAGTCTTCGTTGGGGAGGGCCAGCTTTGTAAGGTTTTTAAGAGCCTGGACTAGTGAACCACACTTTCTGGGTTCAAGTCCTAGTCCACCATTTATTGTAAGTCTGTATTAGAGCTTAGGTTTCCAGATAAAATACACGATGCCAAATCAAATTTGAGTGTCTAATAGATCATTTTTTAGTGTAAATATGTCCCATATATCACATGCGATATTCAGTTAGCAAAAATTTATGAGGCTGTGAAATATGGAACACACTTGCACTAAAAGATCATCATTTGTTATTCTGAAGTTCAAATTTAACTGGGTGTCCTGTATTTTTACTTGCTAAGTCTGGCAACTCTCTCTTGGATAAGATCCTTTACCCCTCTAAGCTTCAATTTCCTCATCTGCAAAATGGAGATAAAATAGTACTGTCTTCTGAGTATCTCTCTCGCAGAGTTGTTACAAGGATTCAATGAGTTAATATTTGTAAAGTGCTTAGAACAGGACTTGGCAGATAACAGGCACTAATAAAGACTTGCTAAGTAAATAAACGATCCAACCAACCTCTTGCCAAGCTGTCTATACATGCTTTACATAAACAACTATCCCTTGTTCTACAAAAACAATATTCACAGTCTCTGAGCAAGGCTAGAGAAGAAGGGCCTGGGATTTTTCTCAGGGTACAGTAATTTCAGTGATCTTCCCAGACTCCTTTTTCCTTTCCCACAGTAGCCCTCACACCTGATTTAGACAATTTCTTACACTCCCCAACCCTGTTCCTCCCGTTACCTAGTGTCAGTCCAGAATGGAGCTTACACTGGCAGGTGGTAGATGAAGGTACCCAGAGGAGGTCCTGAGGAGTTCAAACCAGCATGAGCTTCTAGCAATCCCTCCTCCAACTATTCACAGCCACAAATTCTGAAGGCTACTTCCAGCCTTTATTTTTTAGTCTCTGACCTGCAACGAGACCCTGCTCCAAACTGCGGGAGCCTCATTCAATGGCCTGTGGGTAGAATCTCAGAGTCTCTGCCTCCTTGACCCAGACTCTATGATCCCACTGAGAGTTCTTCAAGAGGAAGAAGATGGAACATAGTGCTGCAGAAATAAGGCTATCCTGGCATTTTAATGATGTATTGCTACCTAAGATGACACCTCGAAACTTGGAGGCTCAAAAACAATAATTCATTCTCCTGCAATTCTGCAAGTTGTTTGAGCAATTCCCTGGGGTGTCAGCAGGGGAACTGGGATGGTTTCTGTCATCTGGAGACTCTATTGGAACTCAGCCAAGACTGTTGGTAGGGGACTTAGTCTTCTTCCATTTAGGCCTCTCCACAGGGCTGCTTGGACTGCTTCACAGAATGGTGGTTGGATTCCAAAAGGAGCGTGCCAAGAGGGAGAGTTCCAAGCAGGAGAAAATAGAAAGTCCCAGGCCAAGTAAGGGGTGGTCCCAGAACAAGCACAGAATCACTTCCATAATATTCAGTTGTTTAAAGTGGTTGTTGACTCCACCCAGAGTGAGCTGAGAGGGGACTACACAGAAGCATGAATCCTGGAAGACATGGTTCATGGGAGTCATCAAAGGAACTGTCTACCATATCTGCTTTGTAGGTTCTGTAGTACCTCCAAGTCATACTTCACCTCATGTCCACTATTCAGCTGAACACGTATTAATTGAATACTTTCAGTATTCAGGACATTATATTAAGTTGTTTTTTTATTTGTGTGGGTGGTGCTTCTTTCTACCTTTACTTAAGGATCTCACACAGTTGAAACAACAAATACACGGGTACACAAATTCCAGTGGAAGGCATACTATGAACCCTTGCTACTTAAATAAATTTAAAAAGAAGAGGATTTAGTGGAGGGAAAACTTATTCCAAGCTAAAGGAATATGAGAAAGTTTCATGGAAAACTGCTGGGAATGTGCTTTAGAAATTGTAAACCACAATAAAAAAAAATAGATGATATAGGGGCACCTGGCTGGTTCAGTTCAGAAGAGCATTTGACTCTTGATCTCAGGGTTGTGAGTTTGTGTCCCACATTAGGTATAGAGATTACTTAAATAAATAGAACTTAAAAAAATAGACGGTATTACCATTGTTGTTATGAAGTTTTTGCCTCATCAAAAACTATATTTAAGAGCTTCTGCTTCCCCTACGTCTAGTGGTCCAACATGTTTACATCTTGAGAGCGTACTGGTGAAGTCAGTGACTTTGTGCAAGTTACCTATAACCTCTCTGTGCCTCAAAGGCATGACCTTAAAGGTTTTGATAAGTTAGTGCATTTGAGGTTTTTAGAACAGTGCTTGGCACACAAAAAGTGCTCAAGAAGTGTTGATCATTGGTGATTATGATGGGCTGAGTAATGCCTCTCCCCCAAAGGTGTCCTCCTCCATAGGAACCTGCAGTTATGGGCCTGACATGACAAAAACGACATTGCAGAGGTGATTGAGATACTTGAAACGGGAGAAGGTATCCTGGATTAACCGGGGTGGGGTGCCAGTGTAATCACAAGGATCCTTATGAAAGGGAGGCAGGAGGGTCAGAATCAGAGAAGGCGATGTGACGATGGAAGCAGAGGTCAAGTGTCAGGGACCAAGGAGTGCTAGTGGCCTCTAGAAGCTGGAAAAGGCAAGGAACAGATTCTCCCCTAGAGCCTCCAGGAGAAACACAACCTTGCTGACTCATTTTGGACTGCTGACCTCCATAGCTATAAAATAATAAATCTCTGTTTTCTTCACCCACTCTAAGTTTTTGGTAATTTGGGAATTCGGTACCATAGCAAATAGAAAGTTAATGCAATGATGATGATGATAATGATGATGATGACAATAATCTGAAAGCCAGCACCTCCTACGCACAATCAAGAACCAGAACCAGACCAGAAATGTGTGCTATCCTGCCCGAGGGAAAGGTATCAGGTAGGGAGCTTGATAAAAATGAACTAATTCTGTGCATCAGATTCAATCAAGCTGTCACTGTTCTTTTGCTTTTTAGATTTCAAACATCAAAACAATGCTAACTACTTTGCATTTATATTTTATGACTTGCTTTTGAGCATTTTCATTAATACTTTATCAGAAAGTCATGAGTTTTACTTTAATTATATATTTTGTGAAGGTTTTCAGCGCTCTTAAGTATGATTTTCTCACATGTTGGGGCTGTTTGGGGGTTCTTTTCCCTTTTGGGTAACACATGCCCAAGCATGTTACAGCAGGCAAAGAGAAGTGTTCAACATTCTGAAATTACTAGCAACTCATTTCTGCCTGGCACTTTACAGTTTACAGAGTTCTTCTGTCACGCTCATTTCACTTTATCCTTACAATGTTCCCGTGAGAGGAAAACTAGCCTCGGGAAGGTTGAGAATGAATGATGGGAATGGCAGAGATCGTAGTAGAGCCAGGTTTGAATACAAGCCTCCTGACACCCCAATCACTGCCCTCAGAGATACCATCAAAGACCTTCAGGAGAAATTTCGGAGATTTGTCTATTTGGAAAATGAGCGTTCCTATCTCGCCCTGCTTCTCCCCTACTGCTCATTTGTGTTGGAAGGGCCTAAAATATTCCAGATGTGAAGATACATGCGTGACATGCAATACAGCTGTCACGGTTAGTCCACACTTAAACGCTGGCCCCTCAACACATGTGTAATCCTGTGATCAAAAGCAAGGTTTTGGGGGCTGAGTGTTAAATATTTTTTAGCACTGTCAATAGAAGACATATTTCTTCAGAATTAGAGATGTGAGTGAGGCCATGGAGTGAGAGAAGATAATATGACTTCTTGGCTAACAGCCATTCTTTCAGAAACAATTGTAAATTCAATTTCAATCTAGTTAAGCCAAAACTCTAAAATGGTAAATAAGAACCTTGGCTGTGAGGGCTGCCTGGATGAGTCAGTCAGTTGAGCTCCGACTCTTGGTTTCGGTTCAGGTCATGATCTCAGGCTGGTGAGATGGAGCCCTGTGCCTGGCTCCATGTTCCACGCTCAGCAAGGAGTCTGCTAGAGATTCTCTCTCACCATCTGCCCCTCCCCCCACTTGCTCACTCTCTCTAAAATAATTTTTTTTTTTTTTGGCTTAAACAACAGGCATTTATTGTCTCACAGTTCTGGAGCTTGAAAGTTTGAGATCAGGGTACCAGCATGGTCAGATTCTACTAACGGCTTTCTTTCTGACTTATAGAATGTCTTTGTCTTGCTGTGTCCTCGTATGGCAGACAGACAGAGAGAGAGAGCTCTCTGGCATCTCTTATAATGGCACTGATCCCACCATGAGGGCCTTATTCTAATGACCTTATTTATTTATTTATTGGATTTTTTTAAAAAAAATTTTATTATGTTAGTCACCATACAGTATATCCTTAGTTTTTGATGCAGTGTTCCATGATTCATTGTTNAGTCCATAGTCTCTCATGTTTCATTCCCCCTTCTGATTACCCCCCTTTTCTTTATCCCTTTCTTCCCCTACCGATCCTCCTAGTTCTTATGTTCCATAGATGAGAGAAATCATATGATAATTGTCTTTCTCTGCTTGACTTATTTCACTTAGCATTATCTCCTCCAGTGCCGTCCATGTTGCAGCAAATGTTGAGAATTCGTTCTTTCTGATAGCTGAGTAATATTCCATTGTATATATGGACCACAGCTTCTTAATCCAGTCATCTGTTGAAGGGCATCTCGGCTCCTTCCACGATTTAGCTATTGTGGACAATGCTGCTATGTACACTGGGGTGCATATGGCCCTTCTTTTCACTGTGTCTGTATCTTTGGGGTAAATACCCAGTAGTGCAATTGCTGGGTCATAGGGTGGCTCTACTTTTAACTTTCTCTAAAATAAATAAATAAATTTTAAAGAAAGAAAGAAGAAAGAAAAAAGGAAAGAAAGAAAGAAAAGGAAAAAGAACTTGGCTGTGGCCTTTCAATGTATTTTCTGGTAAAGAGAATCTGAATTCAGGTCTCAGATCTTTGGATTTGGGAATGAAAGGGGATCTTGATTACCACTAAGAACACCGTGAGTGATGCTGTCACTAAAAATAAACAAACAGACCTAGAGACATTCCCACCAGAAGAATTAGCCACCCTTAAATACTGGTGACAATGAAATCTCACCCCCTCCATGAAGCTCTTTCATTGACTTGGACCAGATATAATTTCTTCCAATTAAGAAATTCTATAATACCTAAGTATCAACACTTTTAGAGCTGAAATGAGATCCTAGAAGGCACCTATGGGAAATAATTTAACCAGCTGGCTGAATACAAAATCAAGATTAATAAAAAACAATCACTTTACTATAAACTGGCAAAAACCAATTTGAAAATACAATGAAAAAAAAATCCCATTCACAACAGAAACCAAAAGTATAATACCTAGCAATAAATCTAATAAGAATGTGCAAGACCTATGTAAATAAAACTAAAACTCTCCTGAAGGATATGAGAGATCTGAATAAACAGAGACTTATGTTATGTTCCTAGATGGAAATACTGAAAATTTTAAGGATTCTTTCCAAATTCAATTTAACCTCAATCAAAATTCTCTGAGTTTTCATAAAACTTGACAAGCTTGTTTTAAAATACATATTAATATAGATAAAATTAACTATGATCTTTAAAAAAACAAAGAAAGGAGGCATTACTTTAATGATTGCAAAACATACTATGAATCTATAACTATTAAGACTGTGATTTTTAGTTTAAAAATGTATTTTTAAAATCAGTGAGATAGTTTAAGAGTACAGAAAGAGAATCATGTATCTATAGGAATTTAGTACCTGATAGAAGTGATATTTAAAATTAATGAATTATGAATGCACATTGCAGCAAGTAACAGGCACATGAAAAATAGTGGCTTAATCAAACAGGGATTTATTTCCTCACATAAGAAGTAGAGCCTCGGGAGATCCACATTCCCTTTAGCTTTCCATTCCAGCCTCCTTATCACATGTTCTTACCATCATGTTTGTTGCCTCACGGGAAATCCTCTGATCCTCCTGCCCATCCTCTGATCTCATGTCCCTATTTTGAGCAGGAAAAAAAAAGAAGCAGCAAGGAATAACGGATGTATCTTGAGGTCAGGACTTTTCCAGAATTCTCAGTAGTCTTCTACTTCTATCTCAATGTCAGAAATAGAGAGAGACCCAGAAGGGCACTATATTATTCTTAAAGGAAGTATCCAACAAGTGGATATGACAATTATTAATATATATGCCCCCAACAGGGGAGCAGCAAGATACACAAGCCAACTCTTAACCAAAATAAAGAGACATATAGATAAGAACACAGTAATAGTAGGGGACCTCAACACCCCACTATCAGAAATAGACAGAACACCCTGGCAAAAACTAAGCAAAGAATCAAAGGCTTTGAATGCCATACTCGACGAGTTGGACCTCATAGATATATATAGAACACTACACCCCAGAACCTTAGAATACTCATTCTATTCAAATGCCCATGGAACATTCTCAAGAATAGATCATGCTCTGGGACACAAAACAGGTCTCAGCCAATACCAAAAGATTGAAATTATCCCCTGCATATTCTCAGACCACAACGCTCTGAAATTGGAACTCAACCACAAGGAAAAACCTGGAAGAAACTCAAACACTTGGAGGCTAAGAACCATCCTGCTCAAGAATGACTCGATAAACCAGGAAATCAAAAAACAAATTAAACAATTTATGGAGACCAACGAGAATGAATACACAACGGTCCAAAACCTATGGGATACTGCAAAGGCAGTCCTAAGGGGGAAATACATAGCCATCCAAGCCTCACTCNGCCTCACTCAAAAGAACAGAAAAATCTAAAATGCAGTTTTTATATTCTCACCTCAAGAAGCTGGAACAGCAACAGAGGGACAGGCCTAACCCACTCATGCGGAAGCAGTTGACCAAGATTAGAGCAGAAATCAATGAATTAGAAAACAGAAGTACAGTAGAGCAATTCACCAGGACTAGAAGCTGGTTCTTTGAGAGAATCCATAAAATTGACAGACCACTGGCAAGACTTACCCAAAAGC